>NC_046657.1:17356805-17396516 GCF_010883055.1 Belonocnema kinseyi | reverse complement strand
ACCAATAAGTCGAATAGGCTCAGGATGAACTGCACTGTCTTTAAATGGGAAAACTAATTCTGCAAAAAGAAAATGTGCCTGCAAGTTAATTCTTGTATTCATCTTTACATTAAATTAGTCAGTTGCAGTCCTTATTTAACTTGTCAGAGAATTTCTTCTCGGTACATGGTTTCGTAAGCTTTAGATGAAGAATAAATATCAAGTGTAAAAAAAAACTGTATTCCTTTGTTTTTAAACATTATCTTCATCAATTTTGTTTTGAAGCTGATATAATATCTTCAGCGACCCTTCTTTGTGCAACTTTTCTAAATAAAGTGGTTCACCTGACTGATTTTTTCACTAATTACATGCACCATCTTTTCCAGGTTGAGCTGAGAGAGATCGACGAATTTCCGAAATTAGCAAATTGATTGACCCCACTATTTCTTACGGCAAATCATTTCACACTACTCACAATCAGTCTGTTCACAGTCAACTCATAATTCCATTATCAAACGTTCCATAAATGCGTTAAAAAAATGTCTTGCATTTCATAAAACAAATCTATGAGTACAGTTAGGAGTATACGATCATTCGATAGTCGCAGGCACAACTTAGCACTTACTCAACTGTGAACGTCGACATCTTGACGTGCACAGATTGTACCCTACCGACGGATCAGGTGCACAGATGGGATACTCCGAACTGTGAACTTGCACAAATGCTTTGAACACCTGTGCACGTCTCAATGAGCAGAATCAGATTCCCAACTTACAAGTGCACGTGCACAGATGGAATGCTCCTACTTGCGCGCATGCACCAGTGGGAAACTCTCAACTGTGCACGTCTCAATTAATAGTTTCATCAAACTAGCATCCCCACAATCGAAATGACAAAAACCAATACTACATATATAAAAAAACACCTCCGAAGAAACTGCGGACAGGAAAAAAGTATAAATTAGTCTTAGGTTTTTTCTGGCTCTCGAATGCTAAAAAAATTGATTTGAAATCATCAAGATGATGATCATCAAGATCATGATCAAACATCATCAAATCAGTGCCATGTCACTAAAAAGTTCAGAAAAGGTTATTTTTTGGCAAAACCATACTGACGATGTACAGAAGGGTTGACTTTTGGAGGTAAGGGCTGGGGCTCAAAAATTCAAGTTGATGTTTTTGTGGTGCACGAAAAGCAGAGCCTCTATTAGGATTATAAAATTAGATTACTTTTTGGTGAAGCCATATCTGCGCGGAACGAAGAGTGTTCTTTTTACGTCAAGGGTTGGTACCCAAAAACCATAGCTGTTATTTTTGAGAAGCTTAAATATCATAGACCTTATTCTTTCTCTAAAATTCTGAAACAACTTTTGTAGTTACGAGTGTATCATCTGTGAATGTGAAAAGTTAAAAAACTCCCACGTGTATATGTCGAAATTCAGATGTGCACAGATTAATGCACAGTTGTTCGTAACCCAATTTCAACATATATAATTGTACGTGCATACTTGAGAAGTTTCCACTTGTGAAAGCTTCATTTCAACTTGCAGAGTTCGGAGTGTCCTCTCTGTGTACTTGCATAGTTAAAAGGGTACTATCGGTGCGCGTCGACATTTCTCCGTGTACAGTTAACTGGTTAAATGGTTGCGTACCATATGTTCACGTACATATTTAGACATACTTTCTATTCAGCACATTGGGAGATAAACCTTTATTTAAGTTAGAATAATCTCAAATAAGAAATAATTATACTGCGAATGAAAGTTCAGTGGAAATTATCGATGAGATTATATTTACCAATGAGATTAGCGTAAGCCACTAAGGAGATACACAAAATTTCAATCGTGGTGGTCATTTTCTGGAACTTGAGAAAACCCAATTATAAGGAACGTATATTTTTCAGAATATTTCAAGATACATATTAGTGTCTATGTCAGTCGTATCTCTAAATTACTTGGATTTTACAACATATCATTTACTACATTGAATTTACTTATACACTTCAAACATATGACATGATAAAACAAATTTAGAAGGCACGAAATGAGATATTACGCATCAGAACGAATTGTTCATCATAAAACATGATAACATGTAGTCTTGTGATCAAATAAGACCAAAATATTATCTTTCTGACATATATTGAAAAAACTTGATAATTAACAATTAGCAATTCTTATGCTTCTGAAGGCGGTTCAGCACCAGATCTGGGCGAAACTCAAAAATCGTAAATAAAATTTGGCTTATCGACACTTGAATTTACTAAATTGCTAGAAGGTTTTTCTGCAAGGGTGGATGCATTTTTCATTAGATTCTCTAATGTACGGCACAAACTCTTGCCAAATAATAATAATTGTCCAAAATCCGAAGTCTTTTACACTAATTTCTTTGATTGAAAATTCAAATATATTGTTGAAAATAAAATTTGTTCAACTAAAATTTTACTGTTCCGTTTTTATTTGAGAACTTATCTTTTTTATTCGTAAATTTAACACCTTTGTTTAAAGTTGAAACACTTTGTAAAAAATGCAGTTTTCTGCTTGAAGATTCTTGATTTTTCTTGAAAGAAGTTTCGTTGAAAATTTAACTATAGCGTTGAAAATTATTTTTTTCATTGTAAAATATATACATTCAATTTTTGATAAAGAATTTGTTCTTTTTAGTGGAGGATGAAACTACATGGTTAAAATTTGTTGAAAATTAAAAAAATTTGTTATAAACTATCCTTTTTGGCCGAAAAGTCAAGTAATTTCTCGATAATTTAAGAATTTTGTTAAAACGTATTCTTTTTTGATTGAAACTTTGCATGAGTCTAGATTCAGTAAATAATCAGAGTAATCCATTATAATTTAATGTAATCCGAGGTAATCTTACATAATACAAAGTAATATTAGGTATTGCAGAGTAATTATGTATGTATAGGTAATCGAGGGTCATTATCAAAAGTAATCTTATAAAATAACTGAAGATCTTTCCAATCCTTTACCATTTTCTAAGTTCCTACAATTTTTATAATGATTATTTTGGATACGCGAGAAAAATGTATACATATATATTAGTCCATGAAGTTGAACATTTATTGCAGAAAAAACTAAGGTTTCCATTAGAACCTATTTTTGGTTCCAAAGAAGCCCAAAGCGAAAAACAACCTCTAAATGATACCTTAGTTTGATTTCTAAACGATCCCAATTGTAATTGAGCCTAATTATTAGAAGCCTATGATTCGCTTTGCTCACAGCGACATTTTTTAAAAAGTAATTACATAATTTGTACCTTAAAGCACACAAGTAATAGACATCTTATTGAGATAACTTAATGGAGATAACTAAATTATAAAATATTACTGCAATTCGAATTTTTTAATGGCTTGATAGCATGATTTGCAGGTTATGTAGGAAAAACCCCATAAGTGAAAAATTAAGTTTCTCAAATTTTTGGCACTAATTGTGATTTGTTTGCGTGTGCTTAAATAAAAATTATTTCTAGTCCATAAAACGCTACCTCTTACTGGTGATTAAAAATTTACATGAATTGTTTAAACAATGTATTATTGTGTTTAGCAAAGCCAAACAGTTAATAGTCAATCATTTTTTAAAGTTAATAAGATGTGGAATTGATCTCTTTTTTCTAATTTCAAGTTCTACATTATTGTATATAATATTTCTATGACTATTAATCACATCAACAAAACAGTGATTTGACCATTTAATTATTTCTAACCAGATGTATTTTTTTGGCTTTGTCCCCCACCAGAGGGTAAAGCCGACCGCAGCTTTTTATGAAAATTGAAACATCTAAAGATAGGAAAATATATGGTTTTCTTCTGTGGTATTTTATGTACTGAAAAAATTACCTTTGAATATATCCAGCAAGAAGAATAAGTTATTTTTAATAAAAATAGAGATAGTTGTAACATAACCTCTTATTAGTTGACATTCTACTAGAAACGGACTTCACGGAATGTTTCTACCGTATCAATACAAGAAACCTGCTTACCGACCGGTTTGAGAATAGTAATATTCAATAATATCTTCCATGTAGCCCACAAGATAAGTGGCTGTTCTAGATTGTCGATCATTTAACGACGAAACTTGTGACACGTGTATCATCTAATTACTTGTAAACTATAGTTTTCGTCGGGTGTGTCCCCCGCCCCCCTGGCCAAGCCTCAATTATTTATGAGATTTAATATTTTTTGGACTTGAATTACATCTAATTATTATAATTACATCATGTGATATTGCTTTGTCTGTCGAAATATCAAATTTTTGTACTGTAAGTATGTATTGTAATTAAAGTTGAAAACTTTATGTTTCTGTCAGCGAAACTTCCATTCTTTTGTAGTAAAAATGGTTTTCTCTATAATTTTTCTTTTGTAACGTCAATTCTGAAGATTTTAGTAATTAACACTATTTTTATAATAAAATAAATGTATTTAATGCAAAATAAAACAAAAAGGGTTAAATAATAGCGATGATACAAGAAAAGTCACCTTTTCCCCACCGGTCGGCGCCCCCCTTACCCTATATGTAATTGTGTCGCAACGTGCAGATCTAAAAAACAACATGAGTATATATAATGTCCCTAAAGCCAGCTTAGCTACGGAAGCACTTAGAGAACGAATTGCAATGAACGGCTCCTATTAAAATCCGTTGGCTTCTCAACTCATCCAAACCTGGAACATTCATAAAAAGATGCATTTTTGTTTTATGAATGGTGCATGATTTTCGGCAATATTTTTGGGTTAACGAATTATATTTCGACTAATGTGTTAAACAAATGATAACACCCATTCAACAGTTTTACATCTTACAAATTCTCAGTATTTCATAACTTTCCCCTGCAAATATATCTTTCAAACTATTTTCTTTCTAAATCTACATACGTAGTGTCAAAATACTTTTAAATTAATTAATCTTATCATTTATTGGTAATTTCATCGATTGGTTTTGGATGATTTAAATATTGTGCCACATTTCATTCATTCATGAACTTGATACATAATATAAAGCTAGAAGAATTATACAGGAATTAAAACACGTAAAATCTAAAAATCTTAATAAACATCTACCAGGCAAAATTGAGCCAGGCTGGGTGTTTCTCGTCTCCGACGGCAACAATAGAATCAATGAAATGTGGTATAATATTAAAATCCTTAATGGTAAATTAATTAAGTTACAAAAAAAATTAGAAGGCGAATTAATTGAAGAGTATCTTCAAACTGCATATGTATACTCAGCAAGAAAAGAAATAGTTTTTAAATTATATTTGCAGAAAAAAAACACGAAATACTGAGAATTTAAAAGTCTTCAAACTGCTGAATGTGTATTATCATTTATTGATCGCACAGAAAAAACTGGGGTTTTTATTAGAACCCATTTTTGGTACCAAATAAGCTGCAACAGCAATGTAACTCACTTGCTAAAAAGGAACCTAAAACGATAAATAAGCTCTAAATGAAACCTCAGCTGGTGTTCGAAAGGAACCCAATTGTAATTACACCTATTTATAATGAACCTATTTTTCGCTTTGCACACTTCGACATTGTGTTTAATTGATAACATAATTTTTACCTTAAAGCACACATGTAATCAAACTCTGCCGGTCATCTTTTATGAAAGATAATTAAAGTGGAAAATATTACCGCAATGAACATGGATATAATTACTTCATAAAAATAATTTGCAGTTTATGCAGCAAAGTTTTTAACATAAAGGCATATTCATATTCAAAAAAACTTTTCCTCTAAAGTAATCGGTCAACAATTGTAAATCGATCTCTAACTTACAAGCCCTACTTTGCACGTGATTGGTTTGTGAAAACGCCACAGTTTTCTTTCCAATTGCGCTCTGGTTCTAAATGATACCAACATTTATTACAGCCGCAACTTTGGTGAACTCGCAGTTTTGTCTGTGCACATTAGTCCAAATATAATTTATCAACCCCGAAATATTCCTTAAAATCATGCACCATTCACAAAAAGAAAATAAGTCTTTTTATGAACGTTCAATATCTTGCAGAGTTGGTAAGCCAACGGATTTTAATCGGAGCCTTTTATTGTTATTCATTCTCTAAGTGCGACATTAGCTGAATTGGCTGTAGGCAGATGTCATGCATACTTATATCATTTCTTAGACATACAATTAGTGACAAAATGACATCCCTCCTTGAAAAAATCAATTGCACACGATCAATAACGGTTAATAGTAATCAAAAATTGAATCGGTTTAAATTTTTGCTAATTGTGTCAATTGTTTCCAATCGAATTAAATTGAGTAGATGCACTTACGTGCAATACGCCCTCTGCAGCTTTCGTTTGTAACACACATTAATCGTACGTGCTTATAGGTTACAAATTAAATTTGTTACAATTTAACTAAAATTTAGGCACAACAAAATACAATGCGTGTTCAGGCGGTATACGGAATGAAAAGTAAAAACCCAGTGGGCACGCAAGTCCTAAACTTGTCCTATATATGTCTTTCGGCGGACGTCTTAAGGACGTCCTTAGGACCTCTTAAAGACATAAACAGGTTCAAAGGATGTCTTAAAGACATCAAATCATATGGCATAGAGGTACATTATAAGGACGTACCGGTGCCCACTGGGAAGTATATGGGTTAACAACATGTACACAGAAAAAATAGGGGTCCACTCATGTTGCAGCTCAATAGAAAGTTGGTGTCATTTGGAATTTGCGCTCCAATAGATACCTGTAAAGGCCCATATGGGTTCGTTCAGAACGCACTTGAAAAGAACAGCATTAACAGCATCAAGGCCAATTCACAAGCCAAACACTTGCAAAGTCGGGCCAATTAATAACTGGATATGCAATGCGATTTTATTGATTGTAATTAAAAATTTATCACTTAGCTAACCTCTTTTTAACCTACTCTTAAAAGTTATGAAAAATCATACTGCATATGCAGTTTAAAACTGCATACTGTTCGTTATACTTAATTTATAAAGTTGAAAATATAATGTGGGTATTTTAAATTATATAAATATTCAAATGTTATATTAATAATAAATAATTATTGGGAAATGCTTTTAAAGTAATTTATTAATCATAAAATATAATTTTCAAGTGACAGATGAACACATATTGTGATTTTATTGCAAAAAACGTTTTTAATTTTGACTTCAGAAAAAACAAAATTTTTAATTTATTTTTGTAACTTTATTAATCTTATTTTAGGTCAAATAGTAGTGAATAAAAAAAATTAAAGCTAGAAACTCGACAGAGACAAGATTAATCATTTTGTTAAAAAAATGATTTTTTTCTCTGAACTCTGAATTCACAACGTCTTTTTAATTAAAATCGAGTTAAATTTTTATCTTTCACTTCAAAATCTGATTTTAGGATTAAGAAAGAACTGTCAATACATTTCCTGATCATTATTTATTATAAATATCACATTTGAATATCAACTCTATTCGAAATCAGCGCACCAACAGTAACCAATCCTGTTGCCGGCGCGTCGCAAGCGCAGTTGAAAGAGTTCCCAAGATTGGGAGCACGGGTATGAATAAGCCTTTATATTCACATGTTCGCTACATAACCTACAAATGATATTTATCAATGCATTATATCTATTTTAAATGCGGTAATAAATATGATAAGTTAATTATGGTTATTAAGCTATGTCCATCAGAGTTCGATGACCTGTGCGCTTTAAGGTAAATATTTTGTTATTAATTAAAAATAATGTCCAATTGGGCAAAGCGAAAAATAGGTTCCTTAGGAATAGGATCAATCACATTTGAGGTCCTTTGGAACACCAAATGTGGTATCACTTAGAGCTCATTTATCGTTTTGGGTTCCTTTATAGCTTTTTGGTTCTTTGGAACCAAAAATGTGTTCCAATGGAAACTTCAGTTTTTTCTGTGTAAAAGTCATACCGTTTAACATTGTGACAGTGATATAGTACGATTATCAATTTTAAATTTACTGTTCAATTTAGAAAAAAAAATTTCCATCATTTTCAGTACTTGTATTTCAATAAACTAAAAAATTAGAATGTTGAATCAATACACACTTTTTGTATTACAAGATGAATTTATGTCTTTTTTTATCTCATCCGATTTTAAAACTCATAACCATTTATAAAATGGTTACTACATTAAACAATCCAAGAGCGGATAATAAAAAATAACGATTTTGCATTATTAACACAAAATAAACTTTTTTATTTTAACCTTGTATCTAATTTTGTATTTTCAACATGAAATACTATTAGCTTATTTTTTCGTAGCACCACTTTCATCTGGTAAGAATTAGTTACAAAATATTTATTATTATTCAATAATTTTTTTTTTTGACATAGAGCCGATACAAATGAGTAACAATACAAGATACAAATATAGACAAAAAGTAATCATGTGCAACCAGATTAAGCAGCAGAATAAAAAGAAGTAACTTACAAAAATTGTACAAGCGAAAAAAACTTGTTTAAGGTTGTCAATACAGTCACGTATCCAGAATAAATGCTCTTATTTGTAGAATCTGCCGGACATGCAATGCAACTTTGCGCAGCTCGTGTGACAATTAGAGTTTAAAAGACTCCGCTAATACTGGCTTTTGACTGTCTTGGTTGCTGTGTGACCTAAGATTGATATTCTTGAGTCAGAATAGGCAGAGCAA
This sequence comes from Belonocnema kinseyi, assembly GCF_010883055.1. Lineage (NCBI taxonomy): Eukaryota > Metazoa > Arthropoda > Insecta > Hymenoptera > Cynipidae > Belonocnema > Belonocnema kinseyi. The sequence continues at coordinate 17,387,894 of NC_046657.1, read as the reverse complement.
ACAGCCAGGAAATAATAAAAGTCCTCTGATACTGACAGGTTGCATATAGGGCAGAGTCTAGCAGGGTCATAAGTAAATTTATATTCTCCAAAACGTATAGGACCCCTGATAGAGCCCAGAAGTCTAAGTTGAACATTAATAGAAGTTATATAAAAAGGTAATCTAAGGTGAAGATATGATTGAAAGTCCGGATTTAGTTTAAGATGTGGGAAGACTTGGAGTCATACTTGAATGGAAAGATTTTTCATAGTCGGAACGCCAGAGATAATCAGAAAAGTTATTTAGAAAAGGATCCATATTTTCAATGAGCGACGTAGAATCCAAGTCAAGCCACATTTTCTCCGAGTTACATAGAGTGAACATATTTTTGAGCTGGAGAACCCAGTTATACTTCGGGTTGCAATCAGGTTTTAAGGACATTGCCTTCAATTTAAAAACACATCTTTTAGGATATCTATCATCAGGCATACCCAATAACCTGGACAACCATCTCAGCGCTGACTTAAATATATCATAAGCTAAGTGTATTCTACCTGTCTCTAAGCGGACGGCAAAACTCGGCGTGTATGTTGGCAAGCCTAGTATTTTTTTAAAGAAAGAGGACTGTAATTTCTAGCCTGAATGAAAGTACCTAAATACCCAGACTTCTATTGCGTAAAAAAGAACACTAAGTGTGAGGCTACGAAAAAGTGTAGTCTTAGTATTCCAGGCATTAGATTTAGATGCGAATAAAATTCTTGAAACAGCACCCATTGCAATATTCGCATCAGACATTCTTCTCATGAATATATTCTTTCAGGCCTGAAGCCGGCCTGAATTTCTGGTAGAATGTTTACCTCGTTGACCCACACAGTCAATCTCGTCAACAGGATCTAAGAAAATATCTTAGTAATAGTATTTAAAAGGGAAATTTCCCGGTAATTATAAGGGTCAGATTTATCACCCTTTTTATACAACGTAAATGCATGTATTTTGGCACAGCTATCTGGGACTCTTTCCTCAGACCAGATCATGTTGAAGAGACGCCCTAAGTATTTTACCCAATTTTCTAGAAGGTTTGTGAGAAATGCATTGGAAATCCCATCCTCGCCCGGCGCTTTATTGCGTTTACAATTCAATAAATAGGCTTTAATTTCATCAATCGAGATATCAAAGTCCAATAAAGCGTGTTTGTTTACAAACCACTGTATGCAAATGGGAGCCTTAATCGGATAAAGAGAAAAAAGAAGGTCTTGCCATGCATGCATGCTTACATTGTTAGTCGAAGGAGACCGCAGTCTGAATCTATTGACCGCTGCCCAAAAATCCGTAGAATTATTACAAGCCGCTAGTGGATTCAGCAGTGCACCGGCAAACCCCGACATTTTAAAGACATTTAAAGATTGTCTAAGCCTGTGAGAGATTGTAAACCTGTGAGAGAATTAAATTATTATTTAGAGTATTTATCTCGCCATTGGAGTACGCAGAGTTCTCAGAAATAGACATTTCATGCATATAGTCACATTTGCGGTTTTCATTCCAAATTAGTTTAATGTACAATAAAAATTAGTCTCTATTTACATTTGTGTCCATCTGTATGAAATACGAAATATCAACACGAACACGAAGGTGGTCGGATGACGTAGGCAATTGAAGTATATTGCGCCAGTATTACACGCAACAAGATCGTAAACACTCATACCCTGAAATCCAAGGAAAGTATAATTTCCTGGAAAATCTTTAGGGAATCTCCCATTTAATATCATTAGCTCACCACTCTCAAAAATTTTAACAAAAACCTGCCCCCTTCCGTTGAACTCAGAATCCAATGATCTTCGCTTATACAATGCTGCAGAATTTTTGGGGAGGAATAACCCTTCCAGGTTATTTAGGTCGCCGATGCGAGCATTAAAATCGCCTCCTAAAAACATTGGTAAATCTGGATAACCCGATATAACCCCGGAAAGGTCCTCCTCAAAAGTCTGCTCGAACAGCTTCGCATCCATAGATGGTTTTAAATAAACATTAATCACAATAAATTGAAATGCCCTCCGCCAACATTTAACAAAAATACATGTAGGAGAAATTCATAAAATTTCAAAGTTAAATACAGCTTTGTTTATAAAAATTCCTAAAACCCCACTAGGGCGGCCGACTCTAGCAGAATGCTGTGCATTACTCACAATAGCGGTGTGATCAAGGATCCAAATAGGGGATTATAAATTCTTTAAAGTTACCTATGTCTCGCACAGACAGATGATGTCCGAGCTGCGTATGTAATTTGCGATATCAGAAAAATACGAAGGGCCGTGACTATTCCAGAAAAAGATGCGAAGATTGCTGCTCCTAGGAGATTGAGACATGACATTCTGATTAGCGACTTCTTTCTCTGCTGCAACTTGCTAAACCTTACCAGGCCTAGTAGGTTTTTGACATTTAGACCGAGACTTTTCCGGCTTTGAAGCAGTTTTACCTATAAAGGAGTCCAGGGAGCTATTCGATCCATCCGGGGAAGAGAGCTGACGGTCCTCCAGCACAATACTGCTATCCTTAACAAACACGTTAATACCCGCATTTTTTAGCTTAGTGGCAGTGTGGTATAGGGTTTTTCGCTCTTGCCCTTTCTCTGGGGTTCTGCCAAGTGTGAGAGAAAGGCTTAACTCTCTGAAAGCTGCGCTTTTATTGAGATCCTCCTGCTTCCATCTGCTAGAACTGAAACGCACCAAGACGGGCCTACTGCCTTGCGTTCTTCCCAGACGATAAATGGTGTCAATGTTCGACTCATTCAGTGAGAGACTAGTACTACTGATAATATTAAGAACGAATGAAAGTTCCCTGTTAGATTCTTTATCGTCCAATAGGTTGTGAATCAAAACATTGCATGAGCGGGCTTGCGGCTGAAGAAAGTCAACCTGTCGCTTGAGTGAACCGCACTTTTGCTCTAATTCCTGATGACTTTCTTTCAGCTTTTTATACTGTGCTTCGAATGTGCCAAATTCGATCTTTAGAGCATCAAAATCATACTTCAATTAAACTGTGTCGGTTTTAAGAAGTTTCACGTTCTTTTTGGTTTCCTCTGTTTAGGCTTTGACGGAGTTTAAGAGTTTCAGCACATTTGAATCGCCACTCATTTTTGTAAATATTAGCTACTTTCAATCTTGGAGATAAGAGCGATCAATTATAGCTGGTACCTCACACACACGCGAACACAGCGCGCTAAGCCTGGAAAAATCACGCACACTCCCTGAGGGGCAACGCGAAATTGATAAAGATGTCTATTGAAGTCCACAAGTTCCTCCGAAAGACACAAAATAGTTCAGAATTCTGACAGAAAATCACAAAAACTCGAACAAAAACTCATCCCAAAAGATGTCACAGCACAAAACGTGCGCGATAATAGCCAAAGAAAAAATTTAGCACTTGAGACTCTGAATCAAGTCAAGAAATTCATACGCAGCATGAGAGACACGTGTTGATCACATCGGCGCCATATTGCTACTCGAAAATGTTTATTTACTTTGTTTCATAATATATATAAAAAATTCCAAGTACCTGAATTGAAACAATTAAAATGCAAAATGCTCAATCGTTTCCAATCGTGTTGGCACGATTAAGAAACACAATGTTAAAAATTTATTTTATGATTTCACAATAAATGTAATGGAAGTTTATTACCAAAACGTAATGTAATTTTACAATACATGAAATTGTACCGTCACAATACAGTATTGTAAAATTACAACAAATGTTTTGTAATTTCATTATGTTACATGTATTTTGACATTACATCACGTTTTGGTAATAAACTTCCATTACATTTACTGTGAAATCCCAATAGAATTTTTTAACAGTGTAGAATTTGATAGGTTTTAAAAATCGGTCTGCAATAGCGATTAGAAGTCTAGTTTTTTTTATTTTTCTACAAAAATAAAAATATTCTTTCGAGGTATGGGGACGCTGAATGAGAATTAATAAATTGTTATCCAAAAAAGTTATTCAGTTCGGAGGAAACTAAATTTTTGTGTGACGGTGTCGCAGTGTAACAGAATGTGTTTTCTTACTTGAAATAAATTTGTGTGGTGAATAAAAACCAAACTAGTTACATTATGAAAACTTCTTGATTAAAAAAAGAAAAAACAGAAAATTTGAAAAGTTTTCAAATTCCAGGTTAAGATGACATAGACTTCCTTAAGAAACAGAATGAAAAATTTAAATTTAGGGAAATATGTTTTTCATCTGAAAAAAAACAGCAGTTAGTATTTTCGCGGTAACATTTCGAATGTCTTCATTTTTATTTTCATGCCACAAAATAATTTAATCTGCAGCAAAAGCTTAAAATTTGAAAACAATCAAAAATTTGTATGCAAAATTCTGTCAAAATCATTAATATACATAACCTACACGAATACACATAGCTCACGAAAAAATTACGTGTGCTTTTGTAGGTTATGTTAAAGATTTTCACAGCATTTTGCATGAAGAATATCGATTGTTTTCAAACTGTGAGTTTCTGATGCAGATTATATTATTTCGCAATATAAAAATCAAGACATTCTAAAAGTTACCACGATAATACGAACATCTGTTTTTGCTTTCGGATGAAAAACATATTTCGCTAAATTTCATTCTTTTATTCTCTTTCTGAAGGAAGTCTATATTGCGCGAAAACCTTAGATTGAATATAAACATGTATAAACTTATCTTTTGCCTCACCTTTAAATAAAATATTTTACTCCCATATTGCACTAAATAAAACCATTAATATTCCAGCTGATTTCATTCACAATACGTGTATTGTGATTTCACTTCACAATGCCAAAATTGTAATTTCACATTAAATTGTGTGCTGTAATGTATTGTAAAATCACAAAACTTTTTAACAATGAAGGTAAAAGGTAGGCTCTTCAGTTGATTGTCACGCTTGACTGAACACATCCTCCGTGTCAATTTAGCGAATTTTCCCATCATGAAAGTGGGGATGCCATCAGCCAAAGGAATATCGTCAACTTGAGGTTCTTATGACAGAAGTTGAGTTTGTTTAACAATATGTAATTTGCAGATTTTATTTAAACTGTGTAGATTACACCACTTAATAGTGGGAAAAGAATGAGTTTTACATGAAAATAAAAAGTTAAGACTGTTAAGTGAATACTAAATTATTGCAATAGTTTATAATGAATAATTTTTCTCTAATAAGAAGATATGGCCTTTCATTTTGCATTATTGTTATTTCTTATTATGTATCCATTAGATAAGTCCAAATGTTCAAGAAATAATTAACGAACAAAATTATGTACAATCTTCATAGCTCTACATTTTAATCAAGTGCATCAATTAGCAAAATAATCTAATATTTTGTATCCTTCATTATAATTAGAATGCGGCTTCGAGCGACTATATAGTTAGCTGTTGAGTGCCGCTCGGCTGTCATACGTGAAGCACACCTGTATGATACACTTATTTGTTCTAGAAAATAAATCTTGAATTCGAAAATGTTGTGTTTTTAATTGTGTAAAATTCAGAAGTCTTTAATTTAAAATTTCGCAATTTTGCGGGTTTAAATACAAATATTTAAAAAATCCGCACAATTACACTTTGAAATATTTAAGAATTGCCAAAGTTTAAATTAAAAGCCTTGATAGTAAGTTTTTAATTTCAGAATTTTATATTCAATTATTCTAAATTGTTTGCTTTCAATTCTAAACATAAAAAATCATCTGGTTTTTTTAATTCTTCCAAATCATACACTATTAAATTTTAAACAACTTGATAGCTGCACAATTTGCAGTATGATGAATTTTCCATTATTCAATTTTAAATTAAATACCTTCTGAACAAATTCAAAACAATGAAAAATGAAGACAGCCTTAAGAATCAGAAAATTTTCGAACCAGACATTGAATTTAGATGTTTTTTTTTTTTGAAAAAGGTTCCAATGTTCGAAATTTCAGACTCAGGAAAAAAATCACTCATTTTTATTAAATAATTGAATCGTTTCTCTAAAATAGTGCATGGTTACAAACTTAGAGTTCTAAATTTTTATAATGAACACTTTATTTTTGTTTCGAAATAAAGTGTCAATTCGTTTAAGTTTCAGCATTGCGGGGTACAATGTTTCTTCTTTGTATGTGTTTCCTATTTTAGAAAACTTGTCTTTAACCGTTTTCAGAATAATTTAATTATAAATGTGTAGAATTTAAAAAATTGCTACATTGAGTGTTGAAAATGAAGTTTCATTTATTCTTAAATTCTTATCATTAATGATTTAGAAAGTATGTATTAGAATTGTATGAAATTTGACGCCACAGTTTTTCAACGGGTCTCCACGTTATGAGACCCCCAGAATCTGAAAATCCAGTTTCTATTATGACGTCTGTCTGCCTGTCTGTCCGTTAACACGATAACTCTCGAAAAAATGAACGAATCAAATTGATCTTTAACACACTTCTTTAAATTTTTAAAAGAAAGGACTATAGTTCTATAGAAAGTAACTATAGTTCGTTAACCAGCCATTTTGGATTTAAAAAAAAAGTTAGAGTATTTTCAATATTTTCGGGACAATTTTTTTATAATTGAAAATTTTATTCACGGCTCTTCATAGGATTTAGAAGGCCCAAACGTTTATCTTATGACTCTTTTCTACAAAAAGAACATTTTTAGAGTTACAACATTTTCAAAATTTTAAAAATCAATCAAAAATTAAAATTTTAAAACAAACAACGCAAGTTATTAAAAAAATCAAGAGAAGAAAAACATCCCTATTTTTCCCTAAATATGATGATTCTTAGACAGCTTCATTAATCAATTTGCTAATATAATTAATAGTCATTCGCGAGATTAATTTTGTATTCTATTTTTAATTGAATTGGTACAGTACAGCTTTAAAGGTTTAATCCTGATCAAATATTAAACAATCGAACAACGAAAAATATGTTCTTCATTATTATCAATAATTTGATGTATTTGGCATCTTTACGTAATATTATTTTCCATAGTGCCTCTATTGATACATCAAGTTTTGGTGCCTGTAGAGCGGGTTGAAACACGGTGTTTCCATCCCTAGGGTGAAAACATTTTGTTTCAGATCTAGAGTACACTGGTAGGTAGGTAGGGTCTACAGGTAGAGCAAATTGAATTTTCAATAGATTTTTAGTTTTCTTATTCGGATTTTAGAATGAGATTATTAAAGGCAAGTTTACCAAATATTTGAAAAAGAATTGTTATAAAGTTTCGTCCCATTTATTTCCCAATGTAAATGTAAGCATTAAACGCTGTTATTAAAGAAACGTTAAAAAAGATACAAGATCTTGAACAAATGGTATTTTAAACTTTACAAATTATCGACGATCTGAACAAAAAATCTTTCTTGCACCGTGGCGATAATAATTTTTCAAAAAACTTCTTTTCCTATTAACCCATTTCTGATTAGCAGAAACAAAAAGACGATCATTAAAGAGGCAATGCTAATAAAGATAAGCACATTTACTTTATTAATCAGACACTTTTTGTAGCAAATATAATTGATTACGTAGAGGTTTCTTTCCTGTCAGAGATTCTCGAAGTGATATCAAAATTTCAAATTCCAGAATAAGCGCATCATTTTAGCAACTTTTTCACATACTATATACTGATGTTTGTTTTTAAAACATTTTTTACTAGCTTTAAAAAATCTTGTGATCACCACAACACGCGCTATTGATAAAAATATATAAAAAAGTTAAAAATTGAAAAAATGCAAAATTATATAAAAAATAGAATTGAAAAGTCTTCAGATAATGAAATTCATTTTTAATTTATTCTTATGAGTAGATGGATATGGACTCACAGATGCTCACAACATTTTTCAGTGTTAGGTAAAAAGAGGACATTAAAAAAAAATTGAAACAAATATTATTGGCGAAAATAACAAAATTATGATTATAAAAATTTTTGCAAGTACATCAATCCCTCCCATCATGTCACCTCTCATGTTGTCTCTCTCCCGTACTGTCCAAGGGAGTACGTCTCGTTCTATCCTAAACAAGCTTTCGCAAACAGGTTCGTGCTTAGAATAGGTTCTTATGATTTCAAACTTTATCCCAATTTTTGGGCATTGTTATATTTGGCAAATGAAAATACGTTTGTTTTTTAATTATTTAAATATAAGATTGAAATTTTATCAATCTGCTTTTTTCCAATTACAAATAAATTGATCGAATTCCTTTGTTCAATTATTTGTTCAATTACATAATCAAAGATTTCTGATTCGTTATCAAATCAAACGTATAATTTGTGTTTTAAACACAAATTTATTTCATTAGAAATAAATAAAGTGATTCAAGTTTACATTTAAATTACAGACTAATAAATTTAATAAATTTCTATAATTGATATTGATTACCATTATTAAAAATTAAAGTTACGAATACAAATAATTGATATTAATCAAAGTCTATTATTAATACTAATTAAATTTCGGGAACGTCTGCACGGCCCTGATTCTACGCTCTAATTGGTCATACCCCTCCTACTACAGAATGGACAGTCCAAGAGGACTTGGTTCCCGAATCGGGACAAGATAAGAGGAATTACTACTGTATGCAGTTTGCGCACATACAAAAGACAGACATCGACTTTAAATTAATTACGCTTTTTTTGGGTCCTTATACACTACTGTCTTAAATATTGTTTTCGATTCTAAAAAGTTTTGTACTTCAACCTACGGTCTGCACTAACCTCTAATATTTATAATTTTTGTTTACTTTTTTTATTGAGAAAGGCATTTTTCAACAATTCAAATTTCGAGCAGTGCACTTTTGACATTAAAATATATTTTTTATTCTTATCTTTCGGTTTTTATTTTTGATATAAATCGAATAAATTAAAAAATCCTGCTGGTCGCAAATTATTATCAATCTGCAATTTTAAATATGGCCGCCTGACCTAAATTAGAAAAGTTTGAATATTTGTTTATTCTAAAAATTGTCAATTTAAACAAATTTTAACTGGGCTAAAAAAACAAATTTAATGATTTTTGGCATTTCTTGTCCACTCAAATATAAAAAAAATATTATGATATAGCAAATTTGATTTATTAATTCGCATCTCTATTTCCAGATGATTAACTTGTATCACTCTTAAAAAATATGGGACTAAAAGTAAAGTTTCCAACATAGTGGTGTAAAACAAAAAATGTTTTTCTTGTTTATATTTTCAACGCCTGATAACAAAAAACCACACTTTGTAAATTAAAGTTTTTACATTCTGATCCTAATGAGAAGGTATTGGTCTTATGTAAAATTTCACTTTGTCCGTTTCAATCAAATCTTCAAGGTTTGAGACCCACTGAGTCAGAAAAACGATTTTTATGAAGGTGTTTGTCTGTCTGTATTCTGTAGTCTATATTCTGTAGGCACGATAACTTTCGAAAAATTGATCGGATTGGATTCTGCTTTGGCATACTTTTTTAAGGTCTGAAAAGACATGACAAGTTCGTGAACCAGCCATTTTGGATCAAAATTCAAAAAGTGAGCGCGTTTTTAAAATGTTTGAAACCGCCTTTTTTTAAGATTTCAAAATTCTATGAACGGTTGTTCATAGTACTTTGAAACTCAAACAATTTATCCTGATGTTTTTTTTCTAAGAAAAAAAAAATTATCAGAGTTAGAGCATTTTCAAAATCCGTATAAACAAACTAAAATGAACATCTTAAGCCAAAAATGCATGATATGAAAAAATGTCAAGAAAAGAAAAACGTTGCTTTTTGAAAGCCCTACAAGATTATGAAAACAACTTTTTTAATATGGTCGAAAAGTTGAAAATTCCAAATTTGATCCTACTGAAAATAATGAAAAATCCAAAAATTGAATTTTTTGGTCAAACTATGCAAAATACGAAAAAAATGAATAAGCAAAAATTGCGCGCCCTGGAAAGACCTACAAATTTATAATAAATCACTTTTCGATAGGACGCATAGTTTTTGTTTTTAGTCGTAAAAAACAACATGAAAAATGAAAAAATAAATTTTTTTGGACTAACGACACAAGCTACGAAGAAAATAAGACAAAACTTGCTCATTCAAAACAGAGCTTTAATTTTTGATAGGACAGGTAGTTTTTTCTTTTTTCGCAAAGAATAACATTCAAAATAAAAATATTAAATTTTTTGAAAAAACGACACAAGTGCAAACTAAAATTAACAAACAACAGTTGTTCGCCTAAAAAGATCTATAAATTTATTATCAATCATTTTTCGATAGAACGAGTAGATTTTCTTTCAATCGAAAAAAATAAGATTAAAAATGAAAAAATAAATTTTTTGGAATAAAGACAGAAAAGACGAAAGAGGACATATGATCCTATATAAGAACCTATATAGGTTTCTTTATTAGATCCTATGCAAATGCTCAGTAGTTTTTCTTTAATCGTACCAAAAAATATTAAAAATAAAAAAATTATAAAAACAAGGAAAGGATAATTAGCATGATTCAATTTTTATGCATATTATGAATTGTAATGATATAAATTTATTGAAATGATACATGTTTCAGAGCAGCTTAGAATACAATTTAAAGCAAAATAAGTAACAAATATAAAAATAATCATGATAAATACAATTTTCTCTTTATTTTGTAATTTTTGAATAAGTAATCCCAGACAGTGTTACATAAAAAATGTATTATATTTGATATAAAAGCGTTGTGTATAATGAAGAAAAGTTGACATTTTGGGCAAAATCAAGTCCGAAGCACGAGTTATGTGATGAGAATGTGTTCGTCACAGCGCAGGCCGTGCGCGATGAGAATGTGCCCGTATAGCAGGGAGATTTTTTTATCTGCACATCTACATATCAAGGCCTTCAATTTGAGCTATTCTCAAAAGAAGCTGGATTAATAAATGATTTTGTAGCATAGTTGCCTAAAAAGCCAAAACTCCACATTTTTAAATACTATTCAACCACTCGTAACAAAAAAACCGCACTCTAACATGGCAACTTTAATTTTTACTTTATAAATGTTCTTAATTTGTCATATTTTCAAATATCAAGTAAAAATAAAATCTCTCGATTTCCAATAAGGTGATTGCTTTGGGTTGAGAGGTTAGATAGAAGGGCACACTCATTCATAAGTAATTGAAAACTATAACATATCGACTTCTTGCAATTGTGTTAAACATTTTTGTTAAAGTTTCGAAAACACATATCTTTTTGCATCTTCCAATAAATTGATATATACTATTCTCAAAAGTGGTCTGCTCTTGCAGAGTTTCATGCGCATGTGATGCTTCTAACACAGCTTCAATTATTTTATATGCAAGCAAATTTATTCATAATGTCCCATTAAAATTTTGTATTTAATTTTTAAATAAATTGATGTAGCGCAACTTGAAAATTTTAGCCTTTGGCGGAACACTAAAAAAATGAAAGATCAGTTAAAAAAAAGAGAAATAGAACAGTTAGTTTTGACCTATACCCTTAAGAATTTAAAGTGTTCTGAGTTTCAGTCTGTACCCTTGAGAATTGAAAAGGTTCGTGTCCGGGTTTAAAACCTGATTTTTAGTTCTTTAATGCGACTTTTAAAATTGAAATGTTAAAAGCAAGTTTATCAAGTATTTACAAATTTATTTTTATCACATTTATTTCGTAATGCGTAAATGTGAGCATGGAACGCTTTGAGTTTAAGAAAAAAAATTGGAATAAAGATAAGATCTGAAGCAAATTTTATTTTACAACATGACAAATTATGGAAAATCTAACAAAAAATATTTTTTTGTAAGTGCGAACTTTGAAACTTAGAAATTTTTTGTCTGCACATCTACATACTAAGACCTTCAATTTGAGCAATCCCCGGGCGAAACCATATCGATAAAATAGCATAGCTGCCTCAAAAATGAAAATTCCACATTTTTAAATATCATTTAACCAGCGTAAACGAAAAAACAGCACCTTAACATGGCAAACTTTATTTTTTATTGTACATCGACATGCCAAAAGTATCAATTTGAGCTATCCCTTCTTACCCCACACGCATGACCGGACTTCGTCTCCAGACCCTCTCGGGCTTTTAGATCAAGACTAGGTATGCAACCTATTTGCATCTATGATTTCCTGGTGTAATAAAAAATAGTATGTTTTATAAGTGTTACTTTGCCTCTGTAAATTGCAGTACACTGGTTCGCCGAGCGAACGAGCAGCTCGGTACCGAATCCTGCCAAGCGAACAAACACCTGAGGGGGCTCCCACTTTCGAACATCTCGTTGCGTGTGTTAGGCTAACGCGCCAGTGCGCATATATGTACCAGTCCCACGGGTGGGACTGGTGGGAGTAAGGGGTACTCGTTGGCTCAGTCGCAGTAATCCCAGATCTGTAACGAGATTTGGTCCAATACTATGACACGTCTATTTCCGTGTGAATATAGTAGGAGACGATATAAATGCCTGAGTTGCGCGCGCAACCCATTTCTCCTCTTCTGAATTTGAAAACTCGAAGGTGCACGATTGCCGGTCGGAACACTTCGGGCCACTTAGGCCCATTAGTAGCCAAGGTTTGGATAAAAACTGAATTATTTGATTGAAAAATTAATTATTTTGTTAAAAATGTAACTATTTTGTAAAAAATTCCTCTTTTCTATTGAACATTCAACTACTTTGTTAAAATTTTTATTTCTTTTATTTGAAGATTCATCTCTTTCGTTGATAATACATTTTTGAAACTGAGAATTAATCTATACAATTTTTGGTTAAAAAAATCATGTATTTTGTTAACAATTCTTCTTTCTTTGTAGAAATTAAATTGCTTTATGGAAAATTTATACTTTTTGAATAAAAATTACATTTTCGGTTTAATTATCAACTGTAAATATTTTTTGGTTGCAAAGTCGTTTTGTTGTAAATGCAACTATATTGTTAAAAATTAAATTATAATTTTCGGGTTGGAAAATTCAATTATACATCTTTTTGGGTTTAAAAGTCAATTATTTCACTAAGAGTTGAACTACTTTTTAAAAAAATATGTTTTTTTTAACAAGGTTTTATAATTATGGTTGAAAATTTAACTATTTGGTTGAAAATTTAACTCTTTGATTGAAAACTCATATTTTTCGTTTAAGAAATTCAACTGTTTGTAGATAATTCGTCTTTTTGACTTTAAAATTAAATAATTTCCTTGAAAATTCATGTATTTTGTTTTAAACTTGTCTTTTTTGTAAATCATTACATTTCTTGGTCGAAAATTCACCTTTTCCCTTGAAAATTTAACAATTTTGTTGAAAATTCGTTTTTTTTCCTTGTTCAATTCAATTTTTTATCACAGCTTTTATCTGGAAATTGAACAATTCCATTTTGGGTAAACTGTATCCTGTAAATTGTATTAATTAAAACACCAATTATTTGTTAGAAAACTAATTTATTTGTTAACGATTATGACTTGAAATATTATTTCAGCATAAAAGATTTTTAATTTAACCCATTCAATTTGAAATTTTTTAATTAAAAAAAGGAAATTTCGTCAATTACCAGCAATACTTGACCGTTCATTTAGAACAATCCATTACGAACAACTGTTAAAAACTATACAAATTTTAACAGAATGGTTCGAAATAGAAAGCCTTAAATTGCTAAATTTGTAATGAGCTAAATTTTAAGTTTAAATGCTGTAATTTTATTTTTAAAAAAAGATTCAGAATTAATTTAAAACTTGAAATTATTACAAATAATTTGAAACACGATTTAGACATTTGCAGATTTAAAAAAAAGCTTTTTGAGAATTGTACAATATTTAAAAAGAATAACAAAAATTGCTGTGATTACTAAGAACATTGAAAATGATTTTTTATTCTGACAAATAAATTTTAAGTTAGTATTTGAAAACATCTTAAAAATTTAAAAAAGAATCAGGAAGATTTTAAGAAAATTTTTTTTTTGTATTTTGTTTAATTTTATGAAAAAAATCTAATTAACAAAATGAATCAATTTTCAACCCAAAAGTTTACTTTTTAACAAATTAAATTAATTTTCTGTCAAATAATTGGTATTTTAACTAATACAATGTACTGGATAAAGTTTCAACCAAAAATTGAATAGTTCAATTTCCAGATAGAAACGATTAACTTTTAATCAATCCTAGAATAGTTACATTTTCAGATTAAAAAAAAAAATAATTTTTACTCGAGAAAATAAATTTTCAATAAAGTTGTTAATAATAAAAATAAAGACGAATTATCTACAAAATGTTGAATTTCTTAAGCGGAAAATATGAGTTTTCAATCAAAGAGTTAAACTTTCAACCAAATAGTTAAATTTTCAACTATAATTATAAAACCTTGTTAAAAAAAAGCTTTTTTTACAAAGTAGTTCAGCTCCTAGTGAAATAATCGACTTTTAAACCCAAGAAGATGTACAGTTCATATTTTAACCAAACAATTGCATTTTTAAACAAAAATGATACATTTTCAACCAAAAAGATAAAATTTTTACTAAAAAAGGTCACTTTCATTTAAATAAATTTTAAAATTTTAAAGTCAAAAAGAGTATTATCTACAAAAATGCTAAATTTTTAACCTAAGTTAAAGGCAAATATTTGAATTTTCAACTATAATTATGAATCTTTAATAAGAAAAAATTATTTTTTTTAATAAGTAGTTCAACTTTAAGTGAATAATCGAATTTTCCGCCCAAAAATTATGATTTTATTTTCTAAAAATATAATAATATATAATAATATAATGTATATAATTGTATTAATATTTGTATAATTTATATTTTATACTTGAAGTAATGTAACCTCAAAATACACGCATTAAAGTGGCGCGTGAAGAATTCAAATCATGAGAATCGCCAGCCCAGCATCGAAATCTGGAAATATTAAAATCCCAATCTCTTCATTTTTTTCAAAGCAGACAGAGATATAAATAGAACCGCCGAAGTGTTGCGACCGGCAATCGTGCACCTTCGAGTTTTCAAATTCAGAAGAGGAGAAATGGGTTGCGCGCGCAACCCAGGCGTTCATATCGTCTCCAACCATATTCACACGGACATAGACGAGTCATAGTATTGGACCACGTCTCGTTTCTGATCTGGGATCACTGCTCAGTCGTCGTCCTCGCTCATCCGCCAGGCTTGTTCGGTCAGCGCTCGTTCGCTAGGCGAACGAGCGTACTCGTCTCTGACGAAAAAGTTTCATTTAGGGCTCTTGTAGCACAAACAACTATCTCGTTTCTTTATTTATACGCGAGAAAAATCGATTTTATGACAAATAAATTCTGTTAGCCGGATAAATGAATAATAAAATAAGACTTGTTTCCGATCTGTAAGCTACAAACCATTTTTTGGAACATTACTTTTTGGCTCATTAACGTACAACATTTTCACCTTTAAAATGACACCTCTATTACGTTTCTAATGCGAAATTGCGAAGTTTGAAACGAAAATGGCAAAAGAATACAATTTAAGAACGAAATTTGCTGCAAAGTATCCTAATATACAAAAAGTCGCACTAAGAGATCTTATCGCTAAGGTGAAGAACATCAGGATTAATCTACACGTTAAAGAAGACCGAGCAATGGAGATTAAACAACAGGTTGATTTCGCGTGCTAAAACGACAGCAATGAACATCAGTAGAGAAAGCCGTGTCAAACAATCAAGCAGGAACAATGGATGTTCTTACTCAACCTATTGATGATTCAAAACCACTACGTCCTCCAGAGGTGGATAGTCTTATACAAACAGTGGTAGCAGCAGAGGTTCAGCAACCAAAAAAGCGACGAAAATGAACATACCATATAAACAGAGGTGTTATGCGCCTTTATTTTTTGGCAGACAAATATCGGCAAAGTGTGAGGAGAGAACATCATAGATTCTTCTTACTTGAATACCCAGAGTTAGCCACAAAAATAAATGAACAATATCTGGCAGATCAAAAATGCTCAATATCTGTAAACAGACTGCTTTCGGCTGTTGAAATAGCTGCTATAAAAATGGAAGTGGAATAGCAGATTCCTATTGATAAACTCGCCTTGGAAGATGTGGACAACGAAGACTTAAATTATGCTAAAGGCATAGGTGCTACGGATAATGCACATCATGTACCGGATCCAATAGAACCACATCCGGATATTACTAACGATGATGTGGATAGGGATATCCCAGAAAAACTACAGCACTTTGAAAGGAATTTTGGTCATGCTTTACTAGAGTTCAGATATGTAGAACCAACATTAAGGCGTATTTGAACGTAGCACAAACTGCATTAGAGGTGCAACCTCTTGTATACTGTGCAGCTGTGGCAACCGTTAGAACGTTGGGCCGGAAAACTAGGCCTGTAAATGCAGTTTTTGTTCCAGCAAGGGGTCGAGATCCACCATAGATGATTAGGTTGGATATGGATGTCAGCGAAGTAAGATGCAAATTGGGCCAGACTGCGTCGGTACAAGAAAAGTAGTGCACGAACGCAACAAAATCAAAACTTTTAGACAGATGAAAGAATGTTCTGTCGTGAACTGAGGATAAGGCCAAATATCTAGCAAGGCACCGAAGTCCCTCAATTGGAAGATATGACTAACTACTGACGAGTGTGCATCTTGCGTTGGCAAGGTGTTTTCAGAAGATCATTGAACACCTAGATCTGATGCCTGGCTTTATGCTCCAGGGTACTACGTATATGTTACCAAAAAAACCAGACGCTCAAAATCCATCTGCCTTCAGAAATATAGTCTGTCTTCTAACAATTTATAAATGTCTTATATCTATCATTGCAGATAAGGTATATTCTCATTGCGACAAGAATGACATTCTTACAGAAGAACAAAAAGGATGCTGTAAAAAAACGCGAGGCTGTAAAGATCTAGTCCCTATAAACGCTATTGCCATGACCCAAGCTCGTAAGAATCAAAGGAGCTTACACATGGCATACATGGACTACAAGCGAGCGTTTCCTTTCGTGCCGTATGTCTATTGTTTGAAGTCTTAAAACTTTACAAAATCTGCCAACGAATTATTGACTTTCTAAGCCATGCGGTGAGGCTCTGGGATACAAGAATCAAGTATTTTGATCATGGACAACCAAGGATAACTAGATCAATACGCTTTAAGACAGGTGTATTTCAAGAAGACTTCTTTAGCGCACTATGGTTCTGTTTAGCGATAAATCCATTGAGCAAAACATTACACAGCATGTCTCATGGGTTCAGAATACATGATAATGAGGATGATCATCAAGTGACCCATCTTCTTCACAAGGATGACCTGAAGCTGTACGCTAGTTCAGACCAGAAACTTCCGCAAGTGATCGATGTCACAAAGCACAAAGCAGTTAGAGAACGAGTTAGAAAATGATATCGAGGCAATGGCTGCAGGCGAACGAAATGTTACGCTTTACAGTACCATCTGTCAAAACCATCCATGGCAGAAAACCATCCATGGCGAGAACCCCAACATGTTAAATCAAAATGAAGTGGATAGTGAGGCATCCAATGTTTAGCTATGAAAGCGTGTTCTTTATCCAGAGAGGGAAGTATTCGTTATTGCGATACAGAACAAGGTTGTCGGCACCAGGAATTATTGCAAACACGTGTTAAATCAAGACGTGGTTGACCGGTGCCGATTATGTGGAGATACTAATGAATCCATCGAGTACATTATTGAGGGCCCTTAAATTTTTCCTCAGATGGGGCCTTGAATATCAGAGAAGAAACTATAGAGGAGTTAGAAATACAGTGGAGGCAGAAAGCTATCCATCTCATGAACGTGTGATACGTGAATGTAAAATTTTCCGTTCTTTCGATTGCCGGTGTCAAAAAGAACGTTTCCATTTTTTTAAGTTCACCTTGTGAGAACCATGATGGTCATTGACATTTGTGAAAAATAGCTCACTTAAAAAGATACAGGCCAGTTCTGATACTTTTGTGACACCCTATATCTATATATATATAACAGTTTAAGGTGGGTTCCGAACCACCAACAGCAACAGCTTCAAGTACTTGTATAAAACCTTTTTCTTTAGAGGTACCAGTCCAACGACTCTTCGAAGATAAACAAATCCGTTTCTAGGCTAGGTTGGTCGCATGGGCCGTCGAGACTATTCCAGAGTGAGAGGCGGGAATCGAACCCGCAAGCCGACGGAGTGGGCCCAATGTTTTAATTCATAATTTCAATGAAATTTTCCCTAAGATGCACTACGCGGAAGTAACCAACATAGCATCTCAAAAAGCTGAATTAATATGTATTAATATGTTCATATAAAAATGTATTTCTAATAAATTACTAATAATGTATAGTATATTAATAAAATAAACTAAAATTAGAGTTAAAATAAGAACCAAGAGAAATTGCATTATTTTTATCATAAATTACTCAACACATTATTTCCAGACAATGTTGAAATATATACCTAATGTTTCAAAACTTTGTTTTCATGATTTATTTATAGTAATTGTAAAAGGTACAACTATAGGAAATTGTTTTCCAAATAAAATATAAAAGGTAAATTGAAAAACTCACCAGTATCTAACATAATTCTGGGAATAAATGCAGTAGTTCCTTTCTTAGTTCTACTGATTATCAACACTCTTAAATTAAATTTATGCAATTTTTTAATTTAAATATTCAATTTATAAATCTCTTCATTATGACATGCGAGTATTGCACAATTTGATAAATCATCTTCTTCATTTATGCGAGAACCATACCGTTTTGTGCATGTATAATCTGTTTTTTAATGATTAGGAATAGCAAATGAATTAATGTTACCCTATACGATTTAAATAAGTTGACCAAAATCAGAACAAAAAATAATTTTTAATTGTTAAATTTAATTTATTTCATTCCAAAATAAGTTTAAAATTTCTCCCAAATTTTAAGCTTTGAAGAGGTAGTATCAGCTATAGGAAACCAAGCCAAAAATGGACTTAACTCTTTCGGCATCATGATGTTACACGCTTCCTCAAAAATATTAAAAATTTGAACATCGTTTTCTATTAGTCCCATGAAAATAAAACACACTTCAGAATTAATGATTGTTTATACGGTTGAAAATTATTTGGAAATAAAAGAATATATTTTCATGATTTTGGGAATAAAAAATTGCCTAAACAATTGAAAGTTGTCAAAAACTTTTCACGATTTAAAGAAGGGCGTATGTTTCAAATATGTTATGACTGTTTGAACAAATGAAAATTGCTTGAAAATAAAATAATATATTTTCGTGATTTTAGGAAATGTTAAACAAGTTCAACCCTCACGTTAGTATTCATCAAATTCATATTATTTGTGGAGAAAGATGAACAAAATGGTTCAGAAAAAAAATAATTGTTGAAACAATTGCAAATTATTAACAAATAACATTATAGATATTCATAATTTCATGAAGAGAAAATTGTTTAAACAAGTAGAAATTATTTAAAAATTACCAAATATGATAAGTAAGAAATTCTTCTCCTATGGCTTATGAGTGATTGTCTATTTTGTTGAAGGGATCTCTTTCACGTTTAAATTGGACAGTGCAATGAAAGGACGTTTTTTCAATTCCAATTTTTTAGTATTGAAGCTCATTAAGATCGTAATTATTCCGACGTTTTTGATTCAGTCATTAATAATTTGTATTGGCCGTTCAACTTTTGAGATGAAACTGGTGAATGGAGGAGCTTCTTTTAAGCTAGGGTTCAGCTTTAAATCTCTATTCAGAGCCGAGATATTTATTTTTTACAGTTTTAACTAGACTAACTCAAATAATCTTTAAATTTAAGTAACACAAATTACCATTTGTTAAGTACTTATTACAGAATACTCCTGAATTTTTTGGAAATTCGGGTAATAATTCTTGAACGTCTGAAGCTCGAGTAACAAAGCTGTAAAGCCAGGTATCAGGACTTTTAAATCCGTCTTTAGTAGGCAAATAAAAATCGCTTTGTAATTTTCACTTACAAGTTCATTTTCTTAGAAAATAAGTGCAACTCGAAACGATTGACACATGCTTACACTTCTATAATGTGTACACGCAATAAATCTTTAAAGTCGGCAAATTCTACTTACTTAATCAGGATTTATAACAATACTTACCCACAAAACCCAATATTCTCGTTACGCCTCTGCCTTATCCTTTTTTTCTCCATTGTCTCTCTATTCATATTCTCATCTAAGTCGTTACTAAGTCTTTAAGATCACCCGCGTGGTAAAGGTTCCATGGGTCAACCATGGCTCAACAATGGCATAAGCGTGGGTTAACCGTGGAGTGAGCGTGGGTCAACCGTGGGTTGAGCGTGGGTTAACAGTGGTGTAAGCATGGAGTAACCGTCGCTCAAGATTGGGTCAATGTTCACCCACGGTCGTCTCACGGTTGTCCCATGGTTATGAACAATTGGTCAAGCATGGCTAATGATCCCTCTGCCATGCTTCACTTTTTCGAAAGGATTGGTGGATACATATTTTCCTTTATTGAACTTTGCTCAATTTTTTAAGAACCCTCGTAGAAGAAGTTTGCATGACTCAAGTATGGCAAGACACTTGGAAATATCTGGCCAAAGCATAAGTCAGGGCTGAATACTAGCATGGCGCAAGTCTTGCTCTTGTCCGTCTCCCATACTTAGGACACATAAAACAGAAATGAATATACCTTAGGTTTGCCAATAGTCTGCACGCCTCTAAATAATAAGTTCACTATCCGGGTGCATCGCGTCCCTCGCCAGGTAGCTTAGCACGTATTCTACAAGAACTTTTTAAGAATTTAAATTCTGCTAACAGCCGAAATAACTAAAAATTGTGGGTAGACAATCCGAGTGCAGCAGATTGAGCACCAGGTAGTTTAATACGTATTCTACGAGAATTTCTTAAAAATTAAAATTGTATGAATTACGAAAACGTTTCCAAATGGTGAGTCGACGACCCGTGTGCACCGGGTCGCGCACTAGGTAAATTAGCACATATTTTACTAGAACTTTTGAAGAATTTCAATTGTACCAACTGCCAAAATAACTACCAATGCGAGCCGACGATCCGAGTAAACCGGGACGAGTACCAGGTAGTTTAATACGTATTCTACAAGAATTTCAAAAATTTAAAGTTTATGAATAACGAAAACAATTTCAAATGGTGAGTCGACGACCCCGATGCTCCAGATCGCTCACCAGGTAGTTCATAACGTATTCTACGAAAACTTTTTAAGAATTTAAATTGTCCTAACTGCCAAAATAACTACCAATCATAAGTCGATGATCCAGGTGATCCGGATAGCGTTCTAGGTGGCATAGCACGTATTCTGCAAGAACTTCTTCAAAATTTAAATTCTTTCAGGAGCCAAAATAACTGACAATTCTGAGTAGACGATCCGGATGCAGCGGATTGAGCACCAGGTAGTGTAATACGCATTCAGTGAGAATTTTTTAAAAATTAAAATTTTGTGAATGAAGAAAACAATTCAAAAAGGTGAGTCGACGACCCAGGTGTACCAGGTCACACACTGGGAAGATCAGCACGTGTTCTACGAGACCTTTTAAAACTTTGAATTTTGCCACCTTCTGAAATAACTACTAATAATAAGTCGACGTTCCGCGTTCACCGGGTCAAGTACCAGGTACTATAATACGTACTGTACGAGGACCTTTTAGAAATTTAAATCGTTTGATTAACGAAGACAATTCCAAATGGTGAGTCGACAACGCGGGTGCACCAGATTGTACACCAGGTAGCTTAGCACGTGTTCCAGAATAACTTTTCAAAAATTTAAATTGCTCCAAAAGCAAAGCAACCGCTAATAGTAATCCGACGACTGGTTGGGACCGAATCGCGCAACAGGTAGCTAAGAAAGTATTCTACAAGAACTTTTTTAAAATTAAAATTGTTACAAGAGCCAAAAAAACTACCAGATTGTATAAATACCACAAATAAACACCAAATAACTACGTTAATTAAATTTTAAACGACCTGGTATGCGTTCCGATGCCCTCGGGTTGTTGACTCACCATTTGAAATTTGTTTAGCAGAATACTTCTGGTGCACTCGGATCAATGATTCACAATTTTTAGTTATTTTGGCTGTTAGAACAATTAAAATTTTGAAAAAATTCTTGTAGAATACGTGCTAGGCTACCTGATGCTCGATCCGATGCACCCGGGTAGTGAACTTTACATTTACAGCCGTGCAGGCTATTGACAAACCCAAGGTATATTCATTTATGTTTAGCGTGTCCTAAGCATGGCAGACGGACAAGAGCAAGGCTTGCGCCCTGCTAATATTTAACCCCGACTCATGCTTTAGCCAGATATTTCCAAGTGTCTTGCCATGCTTGAGTCAGGAAAACTTTTTTCACGCGGGTTGCTAAAAAAATTGCGAAAAATTCAGTAAAGGAAAATATATTTCCACCAATCCTTTCTAAAAAGTAAGGAAAATTTAGAAGATTGGGTCCATCTTCAAAAATTTGTCCAAAGTTCAATTTCTACCGAATCACGTTCGACCGAGGTCAAAGCATGGCAGAGGAGCCAATAGCTATGCTTGACCCATCGTGCATAACCATGGGACAACCGTGGGACGACCGTGGGTGAACATTGACCCAATCTTGAGCCAAGCTCACCCCACGGTTAATCCACGCGTAAGCCAATGTTGAGCCATGGTTCACCTATTGAACCTTTTCTACGCTGGTGGCCTTATCTGCTCCTTAAATTTCCTATTTTCCTATTTTTAATTTACTACATATTTAGGTCACACTTAGTCTATATGCGCACATTCTTTACCCTAAAAGAATAATAAAGAATTATTAATAAGTTAAGTTTTAACATAAAACTCATCGGAAAGAACAACATTCTCTTCAATTACATAATCTCAATATTTTAAATATAAAATTGCTTATGTCAAGTAATTTAAAAAAAGAATTTTAAAAATATACATTTATTTTCAAAAAAGCTAATTATAAATTCTTATGTTCGTGAAATATGTAATTTTAAAGCAAAGAATATGCTTTGATTTCAATAAAACTTAATCTATTATATTCAATTAATTTTACAATTAAAAAATAAATAAAGCTTTATAATATTCAAAAAATATTTGGAAATACTTGTAAA
The DNA here is from genome assembly GCF_010883055.1 of Belonocnema kinseyi. Lineage (NCBI taxonomy): Eukaryota > Metazoa > Arthropoda > Insecta > Hymenoptera > Cynipidae > Belonocnema > Belonocnema kinseyi. The sequence continues at coordinate 17,364,894 of NC_046657.1, read as the reverse complement.
TTAAGAAAAATGTTAAATTACTTTAGATGCATAACTTAAAATAATAATAAATACCATAATTATATTTGTTTAAATACTTTTTTAACATGGTCCAGCTCCATATATTTAAATATATTTCGTTATATTTTGAAAAATTAAATTAAAATTAATTACATATGTCTTTCTGTACAGAGTATATTTACCTTTCCTTGAATAAAATTATATTTATTATTATTACTTCATATTCAATACTTCAAAATGAATCTGTTAAACTTTAATGATATAATGAACTTGCATCTAATACTACATTCTTAAGCAAGCTGCGATTGTTTCAAATCTTTGCTTGTCAAAGTAAACCTTTTATAAACCGCTTTCAGTTTAAATTTTTGTGTACAACATTTCATGATATTCTGCTATACAATGTTTCTAAATCGTAAAAGATAATGTTCTACAGATTTTAATGATAGCTTGCCCGTTTAAGTGGGATAAAAGAAAAATTCAATATGATATGCCATTCACTACAACCGAATTAAAAAATTTAAGGTTATGTGCGTAGTAACTAATTTATTTCAAACCATATTAACTTTTTCTTTAATTTTCAGAACAAAAATAAACCTGAAAGTTGCATTTACGTTGTGAAAAAGAGTTCCACGCAAACACACCGGGTTATGTTATTATCGAGATCTTTCTTATGTTTTCCCGCCAGAATGGTTCTTTCCCCCTCCCTGCAAGATGACGGTCGCCGACGATCCTGGAGTCAACGATTGGCGGAAAACATCGAGCCAAATGATGCTGCGTTTTGATTGGCGCAACAGCGAGGGACCACCCAGCGAACCTATTCACTAGACTAAGTACGCTACGACACTCTCAATCCGGATTTTTAACAAGTCACGTCGTTTCTGATTGTACCGAATAAGTAACGTATTATTTTTCGCAACATTTCCAACGAATTCAAAACTCCAGAATTTTGCATTACAGTTTTTAATATAATTTAGGCTCCTGTAACTTTAAAAACAAGAAATTTAAAAAGACTCTTATTTATTTTAGCACTTGTATGTGTTTACTAAATTACATAAAAAATGAAGTTAGCCTAATTCTTAACGGTAACAAAAAGATAGCCTATTCTTCGTAGAACCCAACGTTACCAGGAAGGGGTATGTCCGTTGTTTGTATTCTGACAGGGAGTTTTGGCGGCCGGGTACCAAAAATAACATGACATACCGCCAAAACTCTCAGCCAGTTCTCTAAATGCTATGCGGTCAAAATTTCGCTTTCAGCGAGTACTTTTTGTACAATATGGCAGATGTGTAGAAATGTAATAGAACTTCCGAGATTATAGGCATTTCTTTTACCGTCGACCTCGGTTTTCTGATTTACCAAGAGAGAGAGAGGTAAGAAACCTCTCAACATATGTCAAATTCGCCAGTGTTATATATTTTTTCGAGTTGTGTAAAATTTTCTACGTTTTATCGTAACCCGAGGTGAAAAATGAAAAGTTTGTCTTCTTGGTTCTCACGCCTCAATTTATAGGTTATGTTCGCAAGTGCTAGGTATCCTTGCCTGTCCGGTTAATATGGTGTAAATTCTTTCATCTTTTTTTACCGGAAAGTCCGATCTTGAAAAGTGTTCGAGTCATACCGCGTGGTTGGTTCTAGCTTAAAGTCAGTTACACCAGCCCCCCACTCTTAATTTTTGTGTTTTCTATATCCCACTGAATTGCGCCCCAAATGCACCACCGATAAACACATTTGCGCTACAAAACTGTAGGAGGTATATCAGGTGTTACGCGGAGAGCTAGCGTTACGCTACCCCCCTCCCTCTGTTTGAAAATTCAAAATTTAAATCACATGATCCTGAAGATCTTCAAATGCGCTATAAAGAAAAAATGTTGCGCCACATTAATAACCGAGTTATTAGCGATCAAAATGGGGGGGGGGGTGGCGTCATTTTTCTAAACTAATAGCATTTTTTCAACTTCATCATACCTATTTTTCGTAGCTTCAAATGCGCCACAACTGAAAAATTTGCGCTAGCTAATTAACAAAGAAATCATATTTTGGAGTGATGTGCAATATAAAGTTGTGGACATAAATTCATGTGTCTTAAAATTCGCTCATATGCACAATAAATTTATTTTGAAAATTGTGAAAAATGCCCAAGATATGTAGGTAACAAAATTTGACGAAGTGGTACCAACAAGCTAAAAAGTTTTCAATCCGCATTGATGAAGTTACTTTCCTATGGGGTTTCGAATGCGCTCATATGCGCCACTTAAAATTAATTTAAAAAAACATAAGTTGTACTACACAATTTTATGAGGGGCTTTTTCTATAGTATTTTAAATATTTTTATTATTTATTTAGAGATATCATTAGATAGTGGATCGTGACAAGTGGGAATAAGGGGGCTGATTATGGTTTTTTGATCATTTTGAAAGTGGTGCATATGAGCGCATTTGAAATCCTTTCCGAAGAGACATTTATACATTTTTATATTGCAATTTAGGTAATTTGGAGATACCATCGGCTGTTGGTTCGGCAGCAAGTGATAATGAGGGGGCTGGCTTTGGTTTTTTTTTCTTTTTTAGAAAGTCCCAAAACACCGACAAGAGAAAAAATTGGGTTTTCGTTTATTTGGCACTAATTGTTATATCTTTCGTCTTTTTTTAAATGCAGATTGTTAATACATAAAATACTACTTTTGACTAATAATAAGATGTTTCAAATTTTTTCAATAATTAATTATTGTTTTTTGAAATCTTATATTTCAACAGAGTGAGAAAGTCGCTGTTTAAAAAAAATTATACTTTATGTCCAATTTATATAGTTTGTATTCAACAAAATTTAACTATTCCGTTTTTATAGGAGAAATCCATATTTTTAGTAAAAATTCAACTATTCGGTCAAGAATTTAATTTTTTCGAATGAAAAAGTATATATTACATATTTTTATGGTTTCTTGGTTAAAGAGTCTATTACTATATTTTCAGTTGAGAGTGCATCATTATGGCTACACAATTTTATAATTTTGTAGAAAATTCAACTGTTTGTTAGAAAATACGTATTTTCGCGTGAAACCTTAATATCTTATTTGAAACTTTCTGCAATTGAAGAAAATTAATTTATGACAGAATAGTTGAATTTTCCACAAAAAATATCATATTTAAATCAAAAGCATTAATTGAAAAAAATGGAGTCAAGTGGAAAAAATTTTAGTCAAAGAAATGAATTTTCAATTAAAGACATAAATGGAAAATGTTAAATATTCAAATAAAGTTTCCTCAATTCAGTTTCAAATTCATTTTTTAATTTTAAATAAAACTGTTTGTAAAAAATTAAATATAATTTGCTAAACATTTTTTAAAATTAAAAATTATTCAGTTTTCTTTGTTGAAAATTCTACTGTTTGGTACAAATATATTTTCTTAGTTTTTGATTAATCACTTAAATTGAAAATTTGTTTTTGATTAAAAATGTAACTGTAACATTTTTGGTTGAAAATAAAACATGGTTTTTGCACATTTTAGAAAAATTCTAAATTATAAAAAAAAATATAATAAATATTATCATAATATTATTATGTTACTTTTTTGATAATTGCAATCATAGAATAATTTAAAGTGATAAGAAAAAACGAAAAATTAAAAGTAGGCCATAAGAAATGATCTCACCTTCGTTTTCTAAAAATATGACTTTCAAAAACGTGGTGTTTGCACACGAAAATGTGTTATCCTCGAAACTGAATTACTTTGCATTAAAAGAATATAGAACAAACGGTTTCCGTTTAAATATTTTGGTCAGTGGAATAAATAAATAATCAAATATAAATAATATGGCGAATAACAAATATTTTAATAAATTATATGATTCGAAAAAATTCCTATTTACGCAATTTATTATTTCGAATATTTTCTTTTTCCGCAGTATTATATTTGAAACAAAAAATTTTAAAATTATAAAATTGCCTGAATGTAAAGATTCCGAGTTTGCAAATTCCCAAAGAATGAAATTCGCGACGAAAAATTGCCGAATTATAAAATATCGACACTGGCAATTTCCCAATAATAGAAAATTGCCGAATTCAAGTCATTAAAAGAATTTCTTTTTAATTAATATTATTTATTAAAAATACAGTGATTAAATACTTTAATTAAAGAATTTTTTTAATGCTTAATATGATTTTATAAATTATCTGTCAAGTCTAGAGCTTTTCCTATCGCAAGTTATAAATATTTTTAGTTTTTCATATTTTTTATTTTATTCTAAGCTCGATAATATTTTCAAACAAATTTTTCGTTCTATAAAATTTACAACCTATTTCATAATAACTAAATTATAGTTTCTATGAAAAAAATAGGTTTTGCATACTTTAATTGGTATTTTTTTTAAACCAAAAAACATGACTATATTAAAGTAGGCCACATCGCATGCAAAATGATGACACACTGACAAAACTTTAAAAGCTTCTAAATAGAAAAACAAGAATTATTTATAGGTTTAATCCCTGTAGCCTTTCCTTTTTCACAATAAAAACGATGAATTTTATATTTGTTAGATTCAATAGCCTTCTTGCACTGAGAAAGTTAAAACTTTAAAATAATATTTTCAACAATCTTTATTTGAAAAATTATAGGAGGAATTTGGTTCAACTAAGAACTTGAAGTAGTTTAAACTGATTTGGATTATTCCTACTTAAAATTTTCTTAAAATATTCTCGATTCTTTGTTGACTATTTTGGCATTCTTTCCAAATTTTAAATTATTTTTGAAATTTTGTCAAAAATTTGAATCATCTTTTGTAAACAATTTGAGTTCTTCCTAAACTTTTTGAAAAATCTTTTAACCAGAATAAATGGTCTCAGATATTTTTAAAGAAAAGTTCAACTACTTTGTTAAAAATTCATTTTCGTTGTTTTTTTAAATATAGCAATATAAATTTTTAAATTTAAAAAGAAAAGGGAGATAGAGGAAGGCGACAGCAAACTTAACTTGTTTTTAGGTTTTTAAGAGGAACAACTTTGCTCTACTGACTTTATTTTTATCTTGTCTCGTTTTTATAGAAAAATGCCAATTACTATTTCTGGTAAAAAGAAATAAAATTTTCTCTGCTTTAAGAGTCATTTACCTAAGCTTAAAACAATTTAAATAATTTAACTAATTATATGAATGACCTGAAGTTTTATTATTTAACATCTTTTTTAATTGTTTGAATTCGGGAATCTTATATACATTTTCTGTTTTATATTATTTTAAATTGTATTAATTAATTAGTAATTTTATGTGACGACTGAAAAATCTGGAAAAATAAAATTCCGGTACTATACAATTCCAGCAAAAGAAAATATTTGAAACAAAAAATTTCCGAAATTAAAAAATATCCGACACTGCCAAATTCCTGACACTAAAAAATGCTCAAATGTAAACAATTTAAAAAATATTTTTTAATTAATTTACTTATGAGACATAAAATAATCAAATATTTTGATGGAAGAACCATTTTTTAATGCTAAATGCATTTTATTAATGCATCGTAGTTTTTTCAAGTTATAAAATCTTGTAATAAAAAGCTAGTACTTGTATTGTTGTTTTACGTTGTTAATTATATATTTTTTCTAGTTAGTATATACAACTAACAAATTATAAAAGATACTTCACCTAATGCCTATTTTGATTTTTACTTGGACTTCATTTGAATTAATTCATAAATTTTATTTAAAAAATTGAATAATTTTGTAATTTGAATTTCCAGAAAACTTTAGGAAAATTAATTTTTCAAACTCTAAACTTTAAATTAATAAAATATTAATTTTATATTAAAATTTGAGACTTCAATTAAAAAATAAAATTATTCATTTTTTAATAACTGAATTTTGATCATTTTCAACAAAACTCTTTTAAACTATTGAAGCTTGCAATTAAAAAGAAAGCATTTTAGAACTGAAAATTCCTGCAATTAGAAAATTTTAAAAGGTATTAATTTAAACTTGTTTAATTATTATGGTATGATTATATCTCAATATGATTAAAATTGAAACGAAGTGGCGAACTAGAGAAAAAACCGAAAAATTGCGCATTATAACAAAATATTGTTATCTAAATTTGTATTCCTTTTTGAGACTAACAATATAGTTACTTAACATTTTTTAGTATCTCGCATAGATTTAATGAAAAATATATATTTTTCTTGATATCAATTTTTCGGATCAAAGCCAAAACTGCGCCTTTTCTTAGAAAATGATTCAAAGAAATTTTATAGACATTTTTAAAGTGAACAATTGAGCTGCCGGATCGAAGAAGGGCACATCAACTTATTTCGCACGTATCGAAATGTACTATTTTTCCCCACTGTGTGGTGCAAAGTTGAAGGAAATGAATTTTTTTCGTTCCAAACTGTCCAGAGCCTTAAATTTTTGTCCGATTAAAAATTTTTTAAATTAAAGTTCATGTAATTCTAAAGCCGAACTTTTTTCTCCTCTATTTGTTTATTAATAATTTTTTCACTCAAAGTATGGAAAAACGGAAATTTTGAACATAACCATTTTTTACGCTTTAATAACTAATAGGGTAAACTTTATCTTGTCTTAAATGGATGTTTAGATAATCATAAAATACAAATAATTTTTTCATGATCCCATTTATTTGTTATAAACAAATTTTATAAACAAATTAACCAATAGTCTTATTATCGATAAACAAAACTTTTTTGTTGGCTAAAAGTGCTTAATATTAATGTCGGAATGATATTTAATTAGGAAAATAATTCAAAAGTTTATAATAAACATTGTTATAAACAACTATTGTGGCAAAATATTAAAATTTTAGATTTTTACAAACTATAATTTCCTTCAATCGACAGAACAAGTTCAGGCATTTCTTCAAATAAGAAATATTTATTAATATTGGATAAAATATAACAATTTAAATTTTGTTAAACAAATTATATAAACAAATTTAAAATTGTGCTCTTTCGCACAGAAAAACAATTTCTTGCACTAGAAATATTTTAAGCTGTTGGTCAAACGACTGCTACTCACAAAAGTATTTGACAAGTTAACAATAACATTGTTGTAAATAATTCTTGTGACGAAGTATTCAAATTTAAGGATTGATCAAATTTTAATTTTCTTCAATCACTAGAATGGCAAATGTTGGCAGTTTCCCTGGGAAAAGGTCGGTTTATTCATATTAATACATTTTACCGATTAATAACAAGTGGTTATTGTTAACTTTTCTAATATTTTTGGTACTAGCAGTCAATTTAATTTGCTTATAAAAATTTAAATTGTCATATTTTATCATATATCATTAAATATTTATTATTTTAAAGAATACCTGAAGTCGTTGTGGTTATTGAACGAAATTGTAATTTTTAAAAATCTCAAATTGTAATATTTTGCCGAAAGAAGTTTTTATAATAACTAACTTATTTAACCAAGGTTATTATAAAATTTTTAATGAGTTTTGTAATTAAATGTAATTCCTACATTAATATGAAGCACTTTTAGCAACAAATTTTTTTACCGATAATAAGACTATTTGTCAATTGTCCATAAAATTAGTTCATAGCAAATAAATGGAATAATAAAAAAATAATTTGTGTTCTGATTCCTTAAGCATTCATTTAGAACAATATCAAGTTCTCCTGATCAGTTATTAAAGCGTAAAAAATTGTTGCGTACAAAGTTTCAGTTTTTCCATACTTTGAGTGGAAAAATTATTATTAAACATTTAGAGGAGACACTATTTCAGAGCGTCAAGCTCTTTAGAATTTAATAAACTGTAATTTGAAAAATATTCCAAATCGAACCAAAATTGAATACTTTGGACATTTTTGAACGAAAAAGGTGCATTTCATTCCACTGTGTGGCGGTTCTTTATTTACCTAGACGCAAACTTATTTTTTTATCAACATTCGCGATGATGCAAGGTCCAGTGTCGCTGGCTCTTAGACTGTTTGTTTTGTTAAATTTAGATATAAGTGAGTTTAGTGATTATTTATTGAGCTTCTGGTTCTGAGCAAATAAAATTATAATTTACTGATAAATAATATAAGAAGCGATGAATGGCGGTACTCGCTGAAACTTCAGCAGGTCAGTTACACCAGCCCCCCCC
>NC_046657.1:17355396-17356705 GCF_010883055.1 Belonocnema kinseyi | reverse complement strand
CCAATTTCTTCAATTTCTCTCAAATGAGGACGATATATGAATAGAAGAATACCAAGGTTTTCCGCAGCATTCAGATCGGCAAACATCGTGGAGCAGAAAACCTGAGGAAACAAAAGTTCGAGTCGTACATTTTCGGCTTACACACGAACTTACAGTGGTAATCATGCACTTTCTGTTTTGCGGCTCCCAAACGGTAGGTATGGTAGGGGTAAATTTGTAGCTCGATCTGGCAGCACTGATGGGACATTAAATAATAATTTGCGTAATTGTTAATAACAATTTCTGTAGCAAACTGTCGATAGCAATAACGCTGTACTTGCGTTTTTAGAAGTCACTTATCTTTCATTTGTTTTGTGCGTAACTTCATGAAAAACAAATGAAGAACAAGTAACTCTCAACTAAAAAGTACAGTTCCAGGTTCACCGCTAGGAGGGTATCTCTCGCACGCGCTTTCGCAAGGGAAATCATAATTTTCGTTTATATAACTGAGAGAGGCTGCGTTGAAATTATCTTTATATGATTTGCTTTTGGCGTCATTTTAAAATATCTTCTGCAGGTTTGTACATTTCAATTATTTGTATTATTATTTCTGATAAAAAATGGATACTCTCAAGGTAGGTAAAACGATCCTTTGTGATTTTCTTATTTCAAATGAGAGTACTGACATGCAAGGTTTGTTAAGTTTCATGCAAACTGAGTACAGTCCTGATCCTGGGCATCTAGAAATAGTAGCTAGTCATTTGAATTTGTATTTTTTACCTACATTTCTGAAAAAATGGAAAGAATGTTTAAGTATAAAAAGTCAGTTTGAAAAGAGGTTCGAAAAGTGGCTAAAAACTGACTTCGTTGTTACTTTTTCTGAGATAAAATCAAAAGGAGAAAGAAAAAGTTCGGATACAAAATTCGAAGATGCTTCTGCTGCGACAAAGAGACTAAAATTAATGTCCACTGAAGAGAGTTTTACGGCTGCTGAGATACAGGATACATTTCTGCGAGGTTTACGAAAGAGTGGAAGAAAAAAAATTGCAAATGCTATAGTCGTTCTTTTGAATTCTGACGATACTGAAAATTTAAACATTTCAGGTAAATCTGACTTTGAATCATATGTGCCATACTCTTCAAAAAAGCTTTAGCTTAAACCCGTCAGCGCCCAAGGTTTTTTTTGTCTCAGATTTCGTTCAAACTCAAGTATAATGATCACTTAAGCATAGATACAGTACGTGCAAGGTTTTGTCAAGACGCGTCCAGCCGTTTAAAAGTTACGCTATGATGCCATATGGCATCACTGGGCGTTCGTCGTGTCGGGATG
>NC_046657.1:17353402-17355296 GCF_010883055.1 Belonocnema kinseyi | reverse complement strand
TGCTTGGCACCTCCAAGAGCGCCGATGATCAGGACGATTAGTTTAACAGAATATTACGGGTGCAATCTTCGCAACTCCCTCATAAGATCCCTATACCTCTCTTTCTTTTCATCCTCCTTGGCTTTGATGTATTTGTCAGCTGGTGTCAAACATTCGATAACGAACGATATATATGATTGATGTTAATATTACAACTATAAAATATTAAATTAATATTAATTAATAGTTGACTAACTTTTAATAGATTTAGTTACACTTTCAGCTAAAACAATTCATTTTCTCCAAAAAATTAGTTTTTAATAAAATACATCAATTCGAGAAATTTAATTGTTTTGAATAACCCTCCTAAAATTGTTGTTAATTCTTTGAAATTCCTTCAAATTATAAAAATCAATCTAAAATTCCTTGAAATCTTTTAAAACAACCTCAAATATTTAAAATCCTAAAAAATCTTTTGAAATTTCTTGAAACTTTTTAAAGCTCTTGAAAATATCTTGGAATTTAAAAAACTCAAGGTTTTCTAAATTTCAATCTGAAACTTTAAAAAATTTTAAGAAATTTCAAAACAAGTAAGCGAATTTTGAATTTATATTTATAATTTAAAGGAATTACAGAGAATACAAAAAATTTTAGAAGGGTTATTTTAAAAAATTCCAAAGTACTTTGGAAATCACAAAAAAAAGTTCCAGGTATTTCAAAAGATTTTGAAGGATTTGAAAAAGTTGAGAGAATTTAAAAAGATTCCAAGGAATTTTCAATTGATTACAATATTTCAAATTGAGATTTTAAAGGATTTGATATATTTTAGGATATTTTAATAGATTTCAAGGAATTTTCAATTGATTTTAATAATTTAGTATGAGATTTTAAATGATTTGAAATATTATAGGGTATTTTTAAATTTCCAAGATATTTTCAAGAGTTTTACAAAATTTCAAGAGATTTCAAAAGATTTTTAAGGATTTTATATATTTGAGGATTTAATATATCTTAGGATATTTGAATAGATTCCAAGGCATTTTCAATTGATTTCAATAATTTAGTATGAAGTTTTAAAGGATTTGAAATATTTTAGGGTATTTTTAAAATTGCCAGGAATTTTTAAAGCTTTGAAAAATTTCAAGAGATTTTAATGGGTTTTAAATATTTTAGGATATTTCAAAACATTCCAAGGAATTTTCAATTAATTTCAATAATTTAAATCGATTTCAAAGAATTTTAACGATTTTTTTCGTATTTTCTGGTTGAAAGTGGAACTACTTTTTTAGAAATTTCGTTTTTTTTTGGTTGATGATTCATCAACTTAGTTGGAAAAATTTGTTTTCTGAAAATTTGATTATTTTGTTGAAAACTCTTTTCGTTTTTGGTTAAAAATTAATTTTCTTTTCACTATAAATTTAACTATTTTATGTTTCATGGAAAAGTGATCTGTTTTAGTTGAAATTTTGGTATGTTATTGAATTCGCGTCTTTCTTGGTAGAAAATAAATCTTTTTTATCGAAAATTAAACTATGATTAAACATTAATTTTTTGTATAGAAAATTAGTCTTGGTGGAAAAGAAATTTCTTTTGTGCAAAATTCGTGTCTTTTATTGAAAATGCCACTTTTTAGTATACAATTCAACTTTTTGTATTTAAATTTAACTTTTTTTTTAAATTTAACTATAGTGTTGAAACCAATTAAAAAATTTTTCTTTAATTCGTGTATTTTATTAAAAATCCATTTTTTTGCAGAAAGCTATTGAAACTTCAACCATTTCTATTAAAAGTTAGTCAACTAGTAATTAATATTAATATTTCATAGTTATAATATTGTAATAGGATTTTTCTGCCCGGTGAAAAATCTTGTTACAAAAAAAAGGTTTAAGATAATCTACTTCAACTCAGTCCTGAT
>NC_046657.1:17351585-17353392 GCF_010883055.1 Belonocnema kinseyi | reverse complement strand
TAACTAAGCTGGAAAAGAAGAGAAATGTCTAACTTTTAAAGATAGGCCCAAGTGGTTACCTTGGCTAAAGGCCTGAGATAGTAGCAAAGGAGAGAAGTCTCAAAATGTCAAACTATTATATTTTCTCCCCGAAATTAATTAATTTTATTTCTATTAAGTTAGTCTTTTTCTATTTATGAGGAGAAGAACCTAACATTAAGTCCGCTGGTCCTAAAAAATGAAAATTGTCAGGGGAAATGGGTAATTCATAACCTCAAACGAATTATTACATCCGAACAGATTATTTGACAATAAAATACATTTAGATTTATTTATTAGATATATTTACATAAAAATTATATTCGATCCTGTTTCGATAAACGTTTTTCTGACATGCGGCTTACAGGCGATGGCCCCTATTACACCTATGGCAACGCCACTTTAATTCTATGCAGTGCCGTGTCTGGCATATAAAACTAATAAAACGAACCGATTACCGAAATTTTATTGTTAACCTAACTCCCAATGAGCAATCTTCTAAAAGAACCTACTCAGGTCATTATTTTGCATTCTAAGAAAAGTTTGGAGCGAAGCTTACAAACCGTGCATATGGACACCATTTTCTCGGCAAAACGACTGAAATGAAGAGTAAATCGGGTAAGTATTTTTGCATTAAAAAAAGTATCAAACCCCAATCCTACCACGATAAAGGACTCGTGGTCGGTTCCCACAAATTATAATCCACAAACTAGCTGGTCAGTTGCAACAGTCCCCCCCACTCTAAATTGTTAGGTCACGCCCCCCCCCCATTTAAAAAATCAAAATTTAAATCACATGATCTTAAAGATCTTTAAATGCGCTCATATGCGCTGGAAAGAAAACGTTTTGCGCCACATTAATAACCGATTTATCAGAAATCCAAATGGGGGGGGGGGGGGCTAGCGTCATTTTTCTAAACTAATAACATTTTTTTAAAATTCATTATACCTATCTTTTATAACTTTAAATGCGCTTAAATGCGCCACAACTAAACAATTTTTCGATAGCTAATTAACAAAGATATCATATTTTGGAGGGGGCGGGCGGCCAGTGTATCGCAGGCATTAAATCCTCAACAGTGTTGTGCAATATAAAGTTGAGGACATGGATTCATTCGTCTTCAAATGCGCTCACATGCGCCACCACTAAAAAATTTGGCGCTAGCTAATTAACAAAGATATTATATTTTAGAGGGGGGGCAGTGTAAAGCTGGTGTTAAATCTTAATAGGGATGTGCATTCTAAATTTGAGGACATGGATTCATTCGCCTTTAAGTGCGCTCATATCCGCCACAATTTTTTTTTAATTTTGAAAATTGCTCAAGACATGGAGGTAACCAAATTTTAAGAAGTGATGACCAACCAAATAAAAAGTTTGAAATCCGCAATGATGAAGATAGTTTGTTATAGGCATTCAAATGCGCATTTAAAAACCCATAGGAAACTCCCTTCATCAATGTGAATTGAAAACTTTTTATTTTGTTGGTCATCACTTCTTAAAATTTGGCTACCTCGATGTCTTGGGCAATATTCAAAATTTTAAAAAAATGTGGTGCATATGAGCGCACTTAAAGACGAATGAGTCCAAGTCCTCAAATTTATAATGTATATCACTGTTAAGATTTAACACCCGCGTTACACTGCCCCCCCCTAAAATATGACATCTTTGTTAATTATCTAGCGCCAAATTTTTTAGTGGTGGCGCATGCGAGCGCATTTGAAGATATTCAAGTTTATCTGATTTAAATTCTGATTTTTGAAATAGGGGGGATAGCGTGACCCCCCCCCCC
>NC_046657.1:17306816-17351485 GCF_010883055.1 Belonocnema kinseyi | reverse complement strand
GTCGCACCGCGGGAAATTCAAAATCACGAGCGATAAAAATAATTATGCGTCTGCGTTCGCAGCGATGCCATATGGCACCCAGGGGCGCTGACGGGTTAATGCAACAAATCAGATTATCAAAGTATCAATATAATACTTTTCACTTACAGGCCAAAGAAAGAAAAGCTGACATTTATCCTTCATATGTGATGCCTTCCGATTTCAGACAATAAATTGAAGATCACTTATTTGGACTTTGAAATTAAATATGGCATCGATGGACTGTCAACTGATTCAAAATACAATCAGAAGTTTAATAACAACGATTTGACCGATGACTCTTTTTTCACAGCATCAATGGTGCCAACATGGTTGAGGGTAAAGCATACGGCAGAAACAGTTTGGATGAATTCTCATAGTTCCTCGCCAAAACGTTATATACCTATCATGATTAAATATGCAAAGGAAACAAAGGAATTAACGAAGTCGGAAATCAAAAATATTAAGACACAAGTTCAGAAGCGTACACCCACAACAATTACTACGCCTAATGGTGTGTATATATTGACAACAGAAATGAAGCTAAGTATGTTGGATGGAAAAGTTTGTACAGCTATCACAAGAAGAAAGAAATTGTATCCAGCTTAGAATTTGGCTCTCTGATATCGACGGTGCGTTATAACGCTGCAGGTAAACTAACTGGCAACTATCTCACTTCCTTGCGGTTCATTTGACTCTACCAATGTTTAGTTGCAATCTTCTGACTCTAGTGGCACTCCGACTCTCACTTTAGACGATGATTGGAGACGCCACTGTGAACGTCATTCGTTACTCTGAACTCCGAATGTAAGGACTGCCTTGAAAGGTTTAATAATTTGGAAATAAAAATACTTGAAGTAAGGAAGGCTAAACCATCAGAAGAGCGAGCCACGGAGGCCGACAGCTGCCAGGAATGCTTTATTTTCCCTAAGTTCTGTTACCTTTTCTTTTTGTAAATTACAAATTATTCACTTTCAACGTCGTGAGTCGAAGTTGTAGAAACACGCCGTTAAAGTCAGTTCATTGCTGACCGCGTTCCGGGTCAATTATGTAGAGAAAATGCTTGTCGAAGGTATCCGATACGTAAGATAAGATTCTATTCACATTTGGGCCAGCAAGGACCCCCGATTTTGCGGTATTTTTGTTTAATTTAAAACAACCTGAGCTAGTTTTTCTGTCGGGCCTTTGAGAGGTCGCCTGAATGGTCAACGGTAAATTGTCGATGTGGTAAATGGTTTCTTTCAGGTCATCGGAGCGGTCAGAGCAGTGACTGTAGAAATTCATGTATCATGAAGATTTCTAAACTTTGGTAGTTGTGGTGTAAAACTACCTGGCGCCCTTCTGGCAAAATATTGGACTCATCTGAAAATAAATACTTGGGCAAATTCCTGGAATTTTCTAACTAAAGGCTCCGAGAATTCCGAAAAATGTTCCAGAAAATTACCCGGAAGTAGGTAAATATCCGCGTATCCAGGAAATGTTCGTTGAGACATTGAACCTTCCTGGAACATTTTTTGGAATTCTCCGAAAGTCCAGGAATATTCAGGAAATTTTTCTTGATATCTTGGATTATATTATAAGTTTATTATAGTTATATAATATATTAATAGTATTATACAGGGGTTCATAAATTCTCAGGACAGCCAAATAAATCCTTAGTTACAATTTTTTTGGAAAAGGTTGAGGTCATTCTTGAAGTAACTTTCAACGAGTAATCCAGTGGTGACCTTAGTTTTGACCTTGACCATGAATCTCATGATTTTTTGAAGGTCACCTTTGGCTTTTAAAATGTAATGGTTCATTTTTGACATTGGAAATCGAACGAGCGGAAGCTTTTACGTTAAAAAGTGTAGTCATGTCATAGGTAAGGTGTGGCCTTGATGGACGTATTAAGGTCATTCAAACTTCAATATGTTCGGAACATTTTTTCGTAAGCTATCGTGTGAAAATCATACTCTTTCCTTACTTAATTACTTAAACAATGTACATTATATAGTGACCATCGAGTGACCTTGACTATGAGTATCAAGATCATATCGAGGTCACAGTTTGTTTTTTAATTGAAATGACTCTGTTTGACATCGGAAGTCGAAAGAAGGGAAAATTTTACACCAAAGAGGGACCTTGATATGCCCTTGATTGTCATAGTAAAGATCACTCTAAGGTCACTATTTAATGTAAATCGTTTGAGTAAGTAAGTAGGGTAAGAGGATGATTTTCAAAAGCTAGCTTGTGAAAAAAAATTTAGACCATATTGAAGTTTGAGTAACTTTAATCCGTTTATCAAGGCCACACCTTTACCTATGAACTGACTACACTTTTTAACGTAAATTTTTCTGCTCTTTCGATTGCCAATGTCAAAAATGGGCCATTTTATTTTTTAAAACAAAGGTGACCTTGAAATAACCCTGAATGTCATGGTCAAGGTAAGAACTAAAGTCACCATTGGATTCCTCGTTGAAAGGTACTTTAAGTATAATCTCAACCTTCTCCAAAAAAAATTGTACCTAAGGATTTATTTGGCTCTGCTGGGACTTTTTGGACATCCTGTGTAATAATCTGTGCATTATGTTCTTCCAATTAATTTTTTTTAGTTTTTTCTTCTTTCTCGGTTCTTCCTTGTAATTATTATTGTAATCATCAAGTTCTTTACCTGAAATCAATATTTCATTAGTAATTAACACAAGTTATTCACGCATGGGTTCTGTGCGATAATTATTATATTGTAAGTATCAATCCATGTTCAAATTAACACTTTTACAAATAAAAGCGGATTACAGTCACTTCAAAAGGGCTGTGTCATTAATTGA
This sequence comes from Belonocnema kinseyi, assembly GCF_010883055.1. Classification (NCBI taxonomy): domain Eukaryota; kingdom Metazoa; phylum Arthropoda; class Insecta; order Hymenoptera; family Cynipidae; genus Belonocnema; species Belonocnema kinseyi. The sequence continues at coordinate 17,348,657 of NC_046657.1, read as the reverse complement.
TAAATACAGTCCGTGGATTAAAAAACACACGCACCGTTTAATTATTATTAAAAATATCACAAAGAAATTGGTAGAACAAAAATTCTAATATAAGCTACAACTCAAAAGCTTTCAAATAAACAATTTTATAAGTAAATCTTTAACATCCGAGAAACCAATGTAGGAAGATAAAAACAAAACAACTTAGTTGTCAGCAACGCTATTTGGACAAGTTTTATTTGAGTTTCAATCGATAAAAGAAAAAAATCTCAACGTTTCGGAAATTCAGCATTTCCATCATCAGGGGAGAACGGATAAAATAGTTATAGTCTAAAATAGCAAATAGCAAATATGTAAAAAAGGTTAAAATAGTATAATAATCTTAGTAACTAACAATAAGAAGTACTTACGGATCAGTTTCGTAATGACATCATTTTTTGGAGTCAGTATTAATAGTTGTAATTAAATATTTTAAAGTGAAATTATTTATTTGAAATAAAAAATTGTAACTGAGACTAGTTTAAAAAGAATTAAATAGTGCTAAAAGAATAAAAATAACAGATTATATTTTTTTATGACAGCAGGATGGAAAAGCATCCTGCTTTCATAAGAGTAACTTCAAAAGTGACCGTCAAATAGGAAACTGACCCATCATACTATAAATCAAAATAAAAGGCGCCCATTATAAAAGAATATTAATAGATGGATGGAGGTATTAAGAATGTAGAAACTAGCAAGCTAAATTCTATTTCTGAATTAAAATTTTTTAGATTTTAGGTTCTGCTTGTAATTTATCTGGAATTTTATCAATGCTGGTTTCTGCATCTTTCACAGTTTCAAAGATGTGTTGATTTTTTGAAGTTAGAAAAGTAGAACTGAATTTTTCACCTAATCTAAGGATATCGTTCACATGTTCAGGCCTTTCTAGCTTCTGTGTCTCTGATATCTTGGTTGATGCTGATCCATTTCTTGATGTTGGAGAAGATGTCGGAGTTATATTTGTGTCTCATTTGGTTTAAAAAATTTCAATTGAACTAAATGAGACACAAATATAACTCCGACATCTTCTACAACATCATGAACTGGATCAACATCAACAAGATATCAGAGACACAGAAGCTAGAAAGGCCTGAACTTGTGAACGATATCTTTAGATTAGGTAAAAAATTCAGTTCTACTTTTCTAACTTCAAAAAATAAAGACATCTTTGAAATTGTGAAAGACGTAGAAACTAGCATTGATAAAATTCCAGATAAATTACAAGCAGAACCTAAAGTCTAAAAATTAAAAATTGTTACTTCAGAAATAGAATTTATCTTGCTAGTTCCTACATTCTTAATACCTCCATCCCTCTATTTATATTCTTTTATAATTGGCGCCTTTTATTCCGATTTATAATAGTATGATGGGTCAGTTTCCTCATTGACGGTCACTTTTGGAGTTACCCTTATGAGAGCAGGGTGCTTTTCCATCCTGCTCGCATAAAAAATATAATCTGTTATTTTTAATCTTTTAACATTATTTAATTCTTTTTAAACTAGTCTCAGTTACAATTTTTTATTTCAAAATAATAATTTCACTTCAAAATATATAATTACAACTATTAGTACTGACTCCAAAAAATGATGTCATTACTAAACAATTTTAATTTTTTAATGTAAATTTTTTGATTGTCAGAACGTTCGATTAACCAACCCAAGTGCGTTTGCTTTTAAGGATCGCAAGGCTGCTCAAATCGAGCATGTTGTGAAATACAGGTACTGAAACTTTTTTTAACATGAAAACTTCAGGGCAAGATTTATTTATATGAGTTTACGAATGTAGATGATAATATGTATACATATTATTATTTCGCTGCCTTGCGCACTATATTTATTTTTAATTTTTAATGAAGTGCTTTCTTTAGCGAATGTAAGACCTTGCAGTTGGTGGGGAGGCTTAAGCGTGTGAGACATGGGGGTCAAGCGGACCTCGGTCTGCATGCGTGTAGATGTGGATGAAAGGACCCCTATAAACGGGCTCTCCTGGTATACATGATTGTAGTATGATAGAAGGGTGAAAGAGCCCAGCTAACACGGGCCATCTGGATCCCTGGATCGAGGTCCGTCCTGGACTGATCTCCAGTTCTAGGAATCGGCACGGGAATTACCTGCGGCCCGCACAGCCATGGGTGTAGAGTTATTATGTCCGTAGCACTTTGGCACCAGGTGGTTACGAAGGTGTCCTCACGGCCTCTCGGGAACACCAGACGACCTCCCCGAGTAATTAGTCTTGCCCGGGCATGCGGGGCTCTGCAGGGGCGGACCTTTTATTTCCTAACAATATCATTTTTTCTCAATCTGTCTCTCCGGCAGGCCCAACTCAGGCGGCGGCTGTGGCCCCTGCTCTTCCCGGACCTGAGGCATCGACAGTTCCTGTAAATAAGGCTATAGAAATGGGAGCGAAAAGTCAGTCCCCCAATAAGAAACGTTTCAACGATTCCCTCAAAAGGAGACTGAAGAGGCTGGTGCAGCGGGCTAGTAGAGAAGCTGATAACTAGCACCGAGGCTCAAAAGCGAGGAAAAGGCTTATAGGGCAACCTGCCCGGGCGGGCTAAGCCTGTGAAGAGGCGCAAGGCAGCCCAGCAGCCATCGAACAGGGAGTCGTCGGGGGCAGGATTGACAGCCGTTCAGAGGGCTGACCCCCTGACGGTGGTAGTGACGAATACGTTAAGAATGTCTCCAGATCACTTGCCAAGATTCAGGACCTCCTCCTGTACGGGAGGAGTTTTTCTGTTTGATGCAGCCGACTCAGCGGCCAAGGCTTGGCTACCCTGGTTAGTTCGAGATAACATTAGGGCTTTAGGGGGGGGGGGGCTGGTTTTTGTTACAGGAATACCAAGGCAGCCAATCCAAGGGCTTGCATACTGGTCAAGGAAGACAAAGCCGTTCCGCTGCTCGAGCTATATTCCAGAGACCTAATGGTGATAGTCACGGATCTTAAAGGCATATTAAGGCTAATCATGGCATTGGCTTACTCTCCATATGACAGCGATACCAATCCACCATTGGAGGCATGTACACAGGTGGAATAACGCTAGGTAAGGTTTCTCCCTCTTCTGCTAGGTTGCGATGCTAATTCCCACCATACTTTGTGGAGCAGGACGGGCGTCAACTCAAGAGGTAACGATCTAGTGGAATACCTTATCACTACTTATTTAGATATTCTTAATACGGGGAATACCCCGATGTTTCATAACTCGATCAGAAAAAAAGGCATTGACATCACTTTCTGTACCAGCACTAAGAATTGCAGTCTCAGAGGTGCCCAGGTCAATTAGAGACGTGGACACCCTGGGCCCGATGCAGCGGCTAGCCAACGAAATTGTTACCCCGGCCAAGGTCGGATGATCCCTGAAGTCTATCAGTCCTTACAAGTGTCCTAGGCCGGATGATATACATCCAGTCTTCTTACAGAGGGCTGGTGAGATTATCATTAGACCAATTGTTGGACTTTCTAGGGCTAGTCTGACGTTGGGTTACATTCCGATGGCATACAGGGGCGCAAGAGTAGTTTTCATTCCAAAAACGGGCAAGATCGGGTACACTTCACCTAAGGATTTACGTCCCATTAGCCTCACATCTTTCTAACTGAAAACAGTGAAAAGACTCGTGGACAGATATATCCGGGATAAGTTCTTGTCAAGTAGTCCACTTTACAAGCAACAACACGCCTATAGAGCTGGTTACTCGACTGAGACGGCCCTAAGAACAGCAGTTGACCTAATTGAGGGACAACTGAAGCAGAAAGTTTTCGCGATCGGCACCTTTGTGGACATCGAAGGAACCTTTAACTACACCTCTAGAGAGGTGATGAAAGCGGCTACGATTGCACACGGTGTGCCTGTTGCAGTCGTGAAATGGACCTACTACATGTAGGCCAACCTAACTACGACTAAGGGCGATACCACGTAATGTGGAACCGTCAACTCGGGATTTCCGCAGGGAGGTGTTCTATCACCCCTGCTGTGGTGCCTGGTAGTGGATGAATTACTTCATCTGCTCACGAGTCAGGGTCACCAAGCTATATCCTATGCGGACGATATACTTATTATCGTGCTCAGCCAATATCAAGATGTGCTTCCGGAGTAATGCAGCAAGCACTAATAGTAGATTCAAGGTGTGAGAAGACTGGACTATCAGTCCATCCGAGAAAGACGGATGCAGTTGTATTTACCAGATGTTATAAGTGGGGAACCACAAGTAACATGAAACTAGCAGGACAACAACTAAGAATCAAAGGACCAGCCCAATATCTGGGAGTCATCCTGGATAAGAATCTGTCATGAAACGAGCACCTGAAAAACAAAAGCAAGAAGCTAGTAGCGACTCGCTGGCTCGGTAGGAGAGCCATAAAGAAAGGCTGGGGCTTGAAACCGGAGGCACATATGTGGATCTACACAGCGATCCTGAGTCCCATGCTAACCTAGGCGGCAGTGGTCTGGTGGAGCAGGGTCGAACTGTCTACTGTGAAGTCTCGACTGTATAGTATCAGGGGACTCATTCTAAGAGGCATCACTGATGCCTCGAAGTCGACACCGACGATGGCTATGGGGGCACTAATAGGTTTGGAGCCCTTTCATCTGACCATCAACGCCGTGGCTGCGAAGGCAGCCTAGAAATCAAATATGGTAAACGATAGATGTATCTCGACACTATTGCGGATACCAATCGACATTGCGAGGAGGCCAACACTGAGCATGCTCAGGGAAAAAATGCAGGATCCGGGGTATATCGTGGAAGGAACGGAATGGGCTTTTCAATTGCGATGGGGTCCTACGTTACGGTTCTACAAGTTGTTACTACTCTGGGAGTGCTTTGAGGCACTGAATAAGCTAGCGGCAGACAACCTAGTCACTGCTTTGGATCCCTGGACACAGCGGAATCAAGGCCGATGGGGTTTCGCTAGAAAAGCTAGCAGAAAAAGAGAATTTTACTGGACCTGAGGCAGTCGCAGGAATTTCCAGTAGGTTAGTCACCGAAGATGTTAACAGGAGGCTGAAAATTCCCACTATGGACGTCAATACATAGGCGTGCACTGATGACTGGTGCAAAGTTGTTTCGTGCACAGTTACACCGTTCCCCATAAGTAGAAGTGTGCGACCAATTATAAAAATTAAAACTCGATCTCGATCTTTGTAAAGTGTTATTTTATTATGTTTTTGAGTATATCCGAGGAATATCAATTTTTCCGAAGGACTTTGTGCCAATTCATGATTAATTGTGCTTATAGCACTAATTGTGCTATTCAATTTTGAATTCAAAAGTGAAAAATTATAACATAGTCTTTAACTATACAAGGTGATTCTTTTGTCTTATAAAATCGAAATATGACAATATTTACAACTCTAGCGAAAAAATGTCGGAGGGGGAGCTATACGGTTTCAAAAGGAAAACTATATTATTGATTGCAAATTCAGATTCTCCGTCAAAAATATGTAAGTTTTATTTTTAAATTCTTAGTTTGCAATTGTGATACGCTTAACTAATGTGGCGTTCAATCCCCATGGCTGTCGATAATAATTCAGCAGCGCAGCGTCGGGCAAAAACTTTTAGCAATCGTGATGGGTAAGAATCTGAAAATAATGTAAAGGTCCGCAAAGGTGCCGAGTTAACACGTGCATTACGCCAAAATCCAGCTTACAAAATGAACCTTAAACATGGACCTTAACCGGGCGCATGACGCTGCGTTGGACGAATGGTAGACCGTGTACGAACCACGCACGTGTTACCCATCCCCAGAATGATGAATCACCTGTGGACACTACTTTGAAAAAATTTTTGCATTTTTTTTATTTGTACTACTTTTAAGCACTTCAATTTTTATACTGCACAGAAAATTTCGAAACGATTTTTCCACTATTAAAAGTACAGATTTTTAAACTTTTATAATAATATGTGAATAAAAGTTGTTTAGAAATTTTTTTTTATAAAAAGACAGCAGAATTAGCAGCAGAAAAATGTTGGAAAAAGTATCCTCGATAATTTGTCGTTTAGCAGTAAAAATTTACAATCTTGAAATGAAACATTTTTATATAATTTATTTTTTAAAATTATTTTATATATATTTACATATATTTATTTATATAATTATCACTCCCGAGCTGTTTTTTTACTGAATTGGGGCCAAGAAATGTTGATTAAAAAAATTATCCTGTTTCGCGGAAATAGATTCAGAATTTTTTAATATTAAAGTGACAAGAACCTAACTTTGGAGCAGTCTCAGACGTAGACTTAAATAAAAATGTAATTTTTAGTTTAAATACAAAAAGAAACTTATCCGCGAAAAATTGAGTTTGTAAAAAGGGGTAAATATCAAATTTCGATTTTTTTTTAGAAAAACAAACACTTTCTTTCAAGTTAAAGGAATACTGAAAGTAAATAAAAATCTTTGACCCAAAACAATTTATTCTTTTCTACGAAAATTAAGATTGAATTTCTGGATTACACAGTATAAAGTTCCCAGATTATGGATTTTATACGATCTAATTTTTTAAATGTTATAAATTTTAAGAACTTCGAATTTAAAATTGATTAATTTAATATGTGATTTCAAAGCTTAAACGTATTATTCTTTATTAAATAATATTTTGTTTACTTGAGAATGATTGATATAGATAAAGTTAACTATATTTAAAGAATAAAATAGTGATATTTCTACAAGACTCCCAATATATAATTCTTCAATTATAATTGCTGGATTAGTTTGTATTCATGCAGTGTGCTGAACCTTTAATGTTTTAGTTGCGAAAAAGGTTTTATTTAAAATTTTTCTTTTTATGTGCGACCTTAAGTTCGAATCATATTGTCCTGAAAATTTAAAGCTACCTCTATAATAGAACGAATAAAAATCTAAGTCTAATATTTCCTAAGTAAACGAAAAATTAAATTTTTAGGTTAGTGCCTGAATCGAATGCAAATAAAATTCGATATTGAATAACATACGAGGTATTAAATTTAATTTATCAATGGATGTGAAGTTTTGACTTTGAAGGTACTAGAAAAATATTTCACAACAATGGTCTCATCGATTTTCTCTGATGAGTTGATTTGGTATCCGTCTTAAGGGCCCAACGGTAATCTGACAGCATACTTTTGTCCCAAAATCCTTGGTAACGCATTTCAACTTCTTTAAAATCTTGATGAGCACCTTCTCCTGGTTCTTCGCTGACAGCTCCGAGATTTTCCGGGAATCTATCTAAATGGTCTAAACCCCAATCGTGAGAGGAAAGAGGACTCACCTTAAACCAGCACCCCAAAGGGAACAGATTTTTACTGCATCCACGCCGTTATTCCTGGGTAACGCTAAAAGTTAAAAAAATGAGTGAGGAGGTTAGTCGTGAGAAGCAAGGGGACTCGCGTTTATCTAGTACCCCGATCGTAAAAGGCAAGGGGCTTAGGATTTGTTGGTTAGTGGGTAGGTGTCATAGTCTTCGAGTAGTATTGAATTCAATTTTTTATGGAATACTAGCGATTAAAATTGCAGTTCCGTGGGTTGTGAGTTAGCCGACTTGTGGTTGGTTCAGGGTGTTTTAAAGGGCTTGGAGAACTAGGGGTAAGTGTTGAGGTGAACTTGGTTGATCAGAGGGTAGATGGTTTAACCTTCTAACTGTGTTAAACTAGATGGCTTCATAGAAAAATAGCGATTAAACTCGCTGTGCCCTGGGTTATGTTTGTTAGCCTGCGTGTGATTTTTTAGGGGTGCTGTTAGGGGGTTAGAAGGTTAGAGTAGATGTTGAAGTAGACTGTTTAGGTTAAAAATTAGGTGGTTTAACTTTCTGAATGCATTGTGTGGCATTGTGTACTAATTTTTGGTGAGCCTAAATTATTGTCTAATGTTTGTCGTATTTCTTAAAAAATCATCGTTCTTTTCCACACATTTGTGGGTTTTGGTAAAAATCCTGAAGTGATAGAGCAAAACTAAAAAAAAATTCGAATTCAGCGTACAAAAATACATAAGAAACATATAGTCCGATCCAACATCCAAACAACTTTTTTTTGTTGTAAACCTATGTTTTTAATTAATTTTTCTGGATAAAAAAATGAAAATGATTGCTAAAAAACAGAATAAATATGATATAAAATCTTATATTTAATTAAAACTTTGTAATTATGTAATTTAAAAGCTATATTTGGAATTAGAAACATGTAAACGAGATACTACTCGTTTTTCCGTGATATATTGCCTGTGATCATGTTATTTTTACTTGAGCGATTTACACCAGCGATAAAGTTGATGATTTAGAATTAATGAAGATATTGAGAACATTAAATGAAGGCAATGAGAAAAAAATAAAATAACACATTTTTATTTTAGAATATCTTTAAAAAAATATAGTCCATTATACCTTTCTTAACAAACCAACATATTGAAATATCTGTTTTGCCTTATTTTTCAAACTCTCTATAGAATATTCTAAAATCGTCTCTACTTATCATTTCTATGTAATATGTTTCGTGAAATAATATGAAGCAGCTTAAAATTACAATGCAAAAAAATTCCCCTTTATTTATTTCCAGATTCTCAAGATGCAGCGATTTTACATCTACTACGGCTCCTAAAAGGCACTGAGCGTCCTGAAGGAAAACGAAAGAAAGGTGGAACATCGGAATAAGTCACAACGTATGAACCAGCAGAAATTAGATAATGTTATGTGTACAAAGTATGACGGACTTTATTTGTATATCATGCAGCCTTATATTGTAGAAAGGCATTTCTTATCATTTTGTTTTTTAACTTTTAATTTAAGGACACTAGTAAAATCTAAAATTAAAATAACTGATTTATCAGGCAACACAAGATGTGGATACAGAATTACAAAAAATTGCTATCTTTCATTTTAGTACCTGGTTCCTTTACAAATGTTAAAGAATCATTGACAGTTGTAAATATACATAAGTACAATCTCCCCTCATTTCTGGATGCCTTAGATTTGGTTTTCAAAATATTCTGTTCCCTCGATTGTGACTACCTGAGAGCTTCTGCAAGATTGCGGCATTTCACCCAATACGCAGCTTTGTATATTCAACTGTAAGGAGAATCTCTGATAAAAATTATTACAGAAATGTTGAGTTTAGCGAGAAAAGCGTTACGTGAAGCTAGACCTATACATCGATATGATTTAACATTGAAAGAATTAAAATGAGTTTGCGTCAAGCGTGTCACTTATCTCATCAAAATAAAAATACCTTTGATAGATACAGCTCCGAGGTTCAGAAAACCTATGATGTGGAGGAAACCGCAAAACTGCGAAGAATGCTGCATCTGTTCAACCATTCCAAATGGAATCAATGGCCAAAACAAAAATAAGATAGTTTATGCCAATGTTGTTACGATCAGAAAACCCATCGATGCTAATAAGAACATCAATCCAGTAGGAATCAACAGCGAAAACAGTAAAGATGATGATGACGATGATAGAGTAAGCGACAGTCATGATGATGATGTGAACCGTGTTAGAGATAGTGAAAGTTTAAAAATATCGAAAACAGAGATGACAAGAACTGGCTTCGTTTCTTGGGCATAAAAATTTGGTAAAAAAGGGTACAAAATCAACAGTTTATAGAAATAGAGAGAAAGATTTAAGGAAATATTTTGCAATGGAAGTGAATGTAAATAAAGAAATAGTATATTCTAAGGATGTTGATGGATTAATGAATGAGTTGAAGCCGAACGTATACAAAAGTGAAGAGTGGTGAGCTTTAATCGTCTCATCTACTCGAAGTTTGAAGGTGGTTTCGCTTCATAACGGTAGTATATGCGCGCCAATACTAGTCGCACATTCAACTCGGTTAAAGGATGAATACGCCAACCTTGAATTGTTCCGGAAGAAAATTAATTATGCGGCCCACTGGTAGGAAATGTGTAGCGACTTAAGGATGTTAGTGGGGCAACACTCGGGACTCGCAAAGAACCCTTGTCATTTGTGTTTATGAGATAGCAGAGCTCTATATTAAAATTAGCCTCATGAAACACTTTGTTATCGCACTTGACAAAGAGGAGAAATTTTTTAAGTACCTGGGGGAGTAGTTTCCAAAACTGTTGAATAGGAAGCTCGAGACAGGTGTCTTCCATAAGCCGCATATAAGGCGCATGTTGTACGATGAAACCTGAATCACAAAAACGACTGACCAAGAAAAATCTGCGTGGATGAGTTTCAAATAAGTCGTACATTAGTTTTTGGACAATGAAAAAGATGCTGATTACAAGGAGGTTATTGCTTACATGATCAGCCATTTCGGTAAATTAGGATGTCTAATAATCCTAAAACGACATTTTCTTTATTTCCATATTGACGATTTTCCGGATGACTGCGGGGATAAAAGCGAAGAACAGGATGAGCGATTTCACTAAGACCTTAAAGATGCGGATCGCAGATTCTGAGGAATGTGGGATATTAATATAATGACCGATTACTGTTGGCTCCTGAAAAGAGAATATGTCTAAAAAGAGAAGATGCGAATGACATCGTGATATTTTTTTCGTCAAATAATTCCTCCTGATTTGGATACAGCGACCTCAAAAACAAACAACTATAATGTTTCTGTCAGTATTGAGGCTATTCTCGTTGTCGAATTCACAGATGAGTCCTTTTTTCTGCAGTTTTAAGTCGATATTTGAGGTTAGGATATGCAGTTTGGAGGTGAGGCTTACGTGTTGTAATAGGATAATCCAAAAACTGGTAAATTAGAGCCGATAAAATCCGCAATGACGATAAAAGTGAGCAAAATTTATTTTTAATGAAAAAGCGGGCTATTGAGCAATTCTGAATTTTTTTAGACTAAAATGAATCTCTGAATCCGAGAGCACAATGTAACCTCAAATTCGGATTTTTCGACGTCATAAACTTAATAGTGTCGTATGCCTCCAAACTATTCAATTATAAAATTTTTGTAAGAGCTAAATAGTAATAGCACAATATATTCCTGTGAAGAGTCTACTTGCGGGTTCGGTTCCTGCTTCACACTCTTGAAGAGCCTCGGCGGCCCATGCGGTGAACACTAGCCTAGCAAGGTAGTTGTTAATCTCCGGAGAGTCGTGGGAACGGCACCGCTAGAGTAAAAACGTTTTTTCTAATTACTTAAAAGCTGTTGCTCTTGGTAGTTTGGAACCCACATTAAACTGTAGGTCCCCCTCCCATCACCAAGTGTGGGAGGTATGTAAAGAAATAGCGAAGAAGGTGCCAGAAAAATGTAAACCCTCAAGGGACACATTTGAAGCTTCCATCTATACAAAGTATTGTATCCTACCCCGGTTATGTTAAATGTGTGTGGGGCGGAGGGTGTACAGTGCCTAGCGAGATATTATAGTACAGGTTGGGAAGAATCCGTTACCAGTACGTGCGTGACGCAGGTGGTCTTGTCGCTTACCTCTGTCGTGTGTGCTATGCAGGTTGAGGACACGCCGCTCGCAACAATGATGAGAGCAGAGAAGCATCCAGACATTCAACCGGCTCATGTCACGTGGCAAGTTACACTGACTGTCAGATGGGAGAAGGGAAACCCATGTGATGTCTTCTTTTAAAAGCTGCTTCCAGGCAGTTAACCCGTCCGTATATTGAGGAGTCGCGGGCGAAATGTGGACGGTGATTGCACCTTTTTAATTATTTTTTGATTTTTTGTGTGTGTAGGGGGGGGGGTAGGAAATAGGGAATGGATCTTTTGATAAGACGGGTGGCCTAAGGGCCTAGAAGCTAAGATCCAAAGCCAACTCACCAACCCGGAAGGAGGAAGTGAAAGAAGGACCATACGAAATCAAGGTTCCGTCGTGGAGCATCGGCCTAGGAACGAGCGTTAGGCGAAAACTACAATTGGGATGGAGAAAACGTCTCCGCCATGTGGTCTGCAGCTAAAAGCAGAACGTTCGAGTCAGGAAAATTGGAAAATTGGGCCGGACTTCTTTCGCGATGCGAAGTGATCCCGAAGATGATAGGGCCCACAAGTGGAAAAGCTTGCTCGGCGAAGGTAACGGAAATGACAGCGGCTTTCGCAAGCGCAGCGGTTATGGTGGCTTCCAGCTGATGTGTGGCCGGCAGCGGCGCGGATCCTTGGTCCCAGACCATCCCTTCCGAATATCAAGAGGCTGCCACGCTCCTTCTTGAAACATAGCCGGTGCCTCTGGATCACACTCCTGCGGGGTGACACGGGGTGTAGCGTGAAACGACTCCTCGTGGGTGGCACGTTCAGCGGCGGCGACCTGTCTGGCTCCCTCAGCTTCCCCCTGCGAGTGGCCCGCTGCGCCTGAAGACGACGGGACAGAGGGGGATTTAAAAGATGCCTGAGCACTAGCACTTTTCTGAGGTGCTAGATTTGCTGAAACAAAGGAACCACTGGCACGACGAAAGAAAGAAACGAGAAAACTCACGTCGGACGTAAAGTTGCGTTTTATTTGATTTCATTGCAAAGGCAGAGGTGAGAGCAATGCAACTGTGCCTCAAAAATATGGAAAACCGACTGACGGTGGGGACCGTCAGCCAGGCCCGCCTGCCTTGGTCAATTCTGATTTTTAATCTAGCTTCATTTTTCCGAAAGAACCATAAAGCTAGGCACAATAGAAAGGTCTTTTCAGCATGCAAATTTGTTCGTAGCTTTGCACGGTGACCCCAAGGTTGGTATGGTAATATTTGAGCTCGAGGGGTCATAAAATGTTTCTTAACATACCATGAAAGCTATTGATCTAATCAAGGTTTTTTATTTAAGCCGCAACGATTATGGGAAATAGTGGGGAAATAGTGCGGTTGAGGTAGGGGGACCCTCACAATCCAAGTGTGCAGCTCTTTGTCCGTTTTCCGAAGGGTAAAAATGGTTCCGCCCTCTCTCATTCCAAACGACCAACCATAAATAAGAGGACTCTTTCACTCAGAAGAGTCAGAAACCGAGCCCGTGTACTGTGTTGCTTGAAATATTTGTACAGGAACACAGAAAATACGTGGGTCTGTGCATCCGACCCCGCCCTCTGCAGCCGCAACCTGCTGCCTCTTTGACAGAATTGTTTGAACTGCCATTTTTCTAACTTCCTGTGTTTCGCCGACCAACATGGACAGAAGAACATTTTGTTGGTGCGCAAAGTACGCATTATTGCTTATGACTATTTCGAAAACCAGCTTGCTGCCATTGACAACGGAATGCTTGATCTTGAAAGCAAACCATGACGAGCCGTAATCTTTCAAGACAAAATGAGCTAAAGCTTTCGGATTAGCGTATGGTCTTTGGCTCTAGAAGATTTCTTCTTTTTAGAAATGAAGCGGCAAATTCAGCGCCGTCTTTCTGTAATCCAAGATCTCTAATAAAATCATTCAGTTCTAGTAGTGACACTAATATTGGAACCTTCAATTCCATTTTATGCACGCCATATTCGTCATCTTTTTCGTCGTTTTCATCAAGATCATCAGAACTATTTTCTGTTCGATCACTGGTTTCACTACCGTCTCCATGACGTTGACTTTCAACTTCCATTCTATTATCTTCTAAAGCGCTTAAATCAGTCTGGCGTGCATTTTTATTGATTTCAATTGCTCTTGTGACTGTACACACATTAATGTACGAAATTTTATTTTTATTTTTGGCGCTGAACCCTTTGACGGAATTCCTGCAAAAGTAGCAGTCCTTCGCAATAACGGGTTTTTTCCATGTGGTTGGTGTAGAGTACTTGCGGTACTTTTCGTTGTTTGAATTTTTTAGATGATGCAACATAAGTCTGCAGGAATTGCAAATGACGTGAGGAATCCATTTAGTTTCTTGGTGCAGCAATTTACGGTCAGAACGCTTTTCGTAAAGACTTTTCACTTCCTCGTCGATTGATTTTCGCAAACTGCTCACTTCATATTTACTGCAAATGTAATAGAATGAATCTAAGCTATTCTTGCAGGCATGCGATTGAGAAATGCTCGCGGTTTTTTTCCTTGTAGCATGAGACTCTAAACCAAGTGATCCATTGATGAAGAGCTACGGTTGCATGATGACGACGTCGAAAAGCCCGCTTTCCCACCCTGACCAGACGCCGATACTGGGGTTTTTTCCTGCATCATAATAGACTTTTTACCTGTGTCTGCCATGACGGCATGGACGCCATTTACCCTGGAACTCAGCCAATGTGGATCCGTTGCCCACCGTCACCACGTGGAGGAGCCCTGGTTACAGACACAGGCGAATAATGCTAGCAACAAGCGGTTACGAAACTCCAGACATTTACTGCTATTAATGTCAAAATATAAAAGTATGCAAGAACAGGGTTGCCAGTGTAATCGGTTAGGTTAGGTCTGGTTTTGTTAGGTTAGGATAGGTTAAACCTCTATGTAGGTTAAGCCGAGGCTGAATGAAACAGTACCGTAAACACAACGGGACAACACAATCAGTTTAATTGTATTTGGTAAGGTTAGATTAGGTTATGTTAGGCTAGGTTAGATTTATTTCTAGGTTAGGCCCGAGTTGACCCATTCGATGTAGCACACATTTGCTACTGGGAAAATATGCTTCCAGAGCTTTACGTGTAGTTCAATAAATTTCTGTTAATTCAGGTTAGGTGAGGTCAGGTTCTGTTGGGTAAAGTTATGTTAAATAAGTTGATATCAGGCAATCCTTCACAGTTTTCGATATGTTTTTGAAGTGAAAATTTGTATCACTGGCATTATTTTGAAATTTATTTGCCTCAGTGCATGATTTTTCGTCATTTTTTGAGGTTATGGCTCAACCATGACGTGATGGGTGATTTTTGATACCGAATTTGTATTCAGCGCCCCAAAATCCATAGCAATACGTGTGTCTTGTTACCAGATCCGCACACTTTTTTTTGTGTGGCTGTGTAATAAACTGATGTATATTTTGATGAGTGTACTGATGTATATTCCACATATTTGGATTTGACTTTGGAAATTTGTATCGTTTAAATTGGTAGGATTATAAGTACATTCGTATGACCATAGGTATGATTATAATTAACTTATAGTAGTAGAGTCAGTGGTAAGCTTTTTACATAAATCGAGCGTACGTTAAGTTATCGCTATTCCCTGAGTTATTTTCTCTCCATGGTAACACAATTTAAATACGTTGTGGTTTCTATCTTGCCGGTCGTAGCACAGTTACTACAGTTAGGTTTAAACTTAGAGAAAATCAGTAATGCGCCGGCTTGTAGTTTATGACGCTAGCTTGAAATACGTATGACAAGGTCGGTTGCGCCTAGTTAGGCGAAACATTAAATTTTGTAACAATTTGGGACGTAACACTGGTAGCCGCTGTCTGATTCGCTATTCTCATTTGTTTTTTATTTTTTAGGTTCTCTTCTTCGACAGTGAGGTCGTAGAAATATTTCAGAATCATGCCATTATAATACAAATTTGAAGGTTGGAAAGTAAGTCATAATGCAATAAGAAGAAAAATTATTTATTGTGAGGCATGGCAACAATTTATCTTCAGATCTAATAAACACGGTACGTACACATGTACAATTGTACACAAATCACCGTTTTTCTTGAGGAGAAATTGAAATATATTTGTATATTTTTCTTATTAAAAAAATGATTCGCCCTATTGCCTTGTACAGCGTATTTTTACATTAAAATTGTATTATTCGGGGATCTCCACGAGCATCCAAACTCTTGGGTCTTCTGTTTTATATTGGCGGAAGAAAAGTCGATTCAGAGGTTCTCTATATTCTATCCCCACAGTCACTTCGGCAATGTTGCCATCCATGCGTACCTTAACCCTTCCAAATCTATTATCATGACTCCCTAGACGAGCGTTTAAAGGGTACAAAAGATCGTCTATGATAATTCCAATTATGTAACCACTCGCTATTCCTACCAAGTGGATTCCTGGCAGTATATGCCCAACTATAGCTTCACCTGTACTACTACGTTCAAGTTCACAACGATTCACACCTATAAGCTTAACGGGTTCAGGATGAACTGCGTTTTCCTTGTGGGGCAAAACTAATTCTGAAAAAAGAAAGTGTAAATAGGAATTTATTTCGTGTATACATTTTTACATTAATTTAGTAAATTATAGTCCTCCTTTTACTCGAAAAAGAGTTTCTTCTCTGTAATTGATTTGGAAAGCTTAAAATGAAAAATAAATATAAACTGCTGACAAAAAAAATTTGCGTTTCTTTGTTTCTAAACAAGAGTAAATATTAGAGGGTTGAGCCGACAGAATTTTGACTAGCGGTGGCGATTTGAGCAATTTTGATCAGCGGCGTACGACCTTCTTTTATACTCGGGGATGGCGGGGCGACTTGATGGTCTCGTTTAGTATTTTTTCTCACATACAGCTTGTAAAATATAAAAATATGTAGGAACACAAGATCAATTTTCATCATAAGATATTTATTTAAATCCATTGACTTTAACTCCTGATTATTTGCGGGAATTCCCGCAACCAATTAAAATATATCGGATCACCCAGCAGAAATAAATTCGTTACAATTTAAATATAACTAAGAATACGTCGGCGCGCCGATACGAAGCAGCGCAGACGGCGCTGAATTGACATCAGCGGCGGTGCGATTTTGAAGCAAGATGGTCAACGGCTTGGCACGGCGGCCAAACCGTCTAGTATATATCATAAATTTTGTTTTAAGATTTAATATGATATCTTTAGTCTTTCTTCTTTATGTAACTATTTTAAATAAAGTGGTTCAGCTGACTAATGTTTTCACTATTTACATTCGTCGGTTACTCCAAAATAAGATAATGGCCCAAGCTCTATCCTTACCCTAAAAAATTAGACGCAGGTAGAGAATCTAAGGGGGAAGTGACTACGATTCAGTGCTAGTTTAACAAGCGTAGTGAATAGAGGAAGCTCACGTCGGGTCAAATTTACCACCGTTTATAGTTTACGTCAACTTTTTGTGGAGCTAAGTGAAAATTTTTTTCTCTATTTTTTAAGTTAATTTGACTCTATTTTACCGTATTTGTAGTTCTATCCGATTTTATGAGGATTAAAATATTTTTCAGTGGAATTCGAAACGGAGCAACGCACCGCGGAGGATATGGCACGGACTATCCGTCCCCGAATCCCAGTGGATTACTTTGGCAGCAAATTCTTAAAAATCTGAATTTCAAGCCATTTTTAACTTCTTAAGACTTTGGGGTAAATAAATGTGCATAAGATCTGACGAATTTGTGTATTGTCTTTCAGACAGTACTACTCTCATAGGTTACTATTTTTTATTGAAAACTTGTATGAAAATAGAGCATTTCTTTTGTGATAGCCTGTTTCTGTTTATGGTATCTTTAAGTGTGTACTTCCAGCTTTAATTTGACAGCGTTTAATCTAAATTTCATGAATTTGTTGCAAAATTGTAACTGTTGATACTATATAGTACCTGTTCCCTATTTTTCATTGTTTATATGCAATTATTTGTTTGAAAAACATTTTTAAAATGTAACTTTTCGACTGATTCAGAAAGTAGAAGGTTTAATGCTAGTGTATACATTTTTCCAGATTTTTTCGATAACTTTAACAAATGAAAAACACCCTTGCGTCATGTTGACCCCCCTTTACAGTGCGAAGTTGTAAAAAAAACATTTAAAGTGCGACTCTTAAGTTTGCTGTTAAAGTAAAAGGCTGGCCGATGGAGAGCTGTAGGCGCATTTCGGATAAACCGCAAAAAAGAAAATGTCAACTTCGATTTTCGGACCCCAGCCCTTAACGACAAGTCCAAAAATAATTTCAAATAACAACTTCGATTTTTGGGCTCTATCCTTTAACACGTAAAACAAATTCCTCTGTACACTGTTAGTACGACTTTGCCCAAAAATTTTTTTTCGGAATTTTACAGTGTAAATAGCCACTCTGATTGTTGAGCTCTTTCAAAATATCAACTAGAATTTGTTTGATTTTTCAGATGTACGGGTGGATTTTATAATGTTTTTTTTAACATCCAAGAGCCCAAAGAATTAGTTCTGACGAAGTGGTGGTTTCTCGTATATACGGGTAGTTTTTAAATTTTCATTGTGGAGGTGCAAGCTGGATAGACCTATTCAATGAGACGTGCATGGTTGGAAGTATACCATCTGTGCACATGAACAGCTGGCAGGGTACCATCTACGCATGTCAAAATGTCGACGTATACAGTGGGGGGTGGTGTCCTATCTGTTACGCGTGCACAGTTAGCAGACTTCCATACTGGACAAGTAGAAATTTATACGCGCACAGAATGGCCAACGCACAGTTTTTTGTCGCCAAATTTTAACGTGTAATACGTGTCATACGTGCACGTTTAAATTTCAATGTACATAGTTCGAAAGCTACCATAAGTGGAGGTATATATTTCGACATGCTTGCCATTCAGTATATTGGGAGATGAACCCTTATTTTAATAAGAATTATCATAAATAAAAATTAATATACTGCAAATAAAAATATAATGGAAATTATAGATAATATTATATTTACCAATGAGATTAGCATAGACCACTAAAAAGACAAACAAAATAATTATCGCGCTCCTCATTTTCTTGAGCTAAAGGAAACACAATTATGAAGAATGTATATTCTTCAGAATATTTTAAGAGATATACTAGTCGCTATCTCAGTCGTCATTCTACAATATTTGCATATCACACCTCATATATTACAACATTAAATTCGTACATACACTTCAGATATATGACATGATACGACAAATCTGATGAGCATAAAATCAGCTATCACGCGATAGACTAAATTGTTCACTGTATCTCATGATAACGTTTAATCTTCCGATCGAAAGCCAAAATACACATACGTACCATTTTACATATTATACATACTATTCATTATAGCGAAGAAACGGAAAATTGAAAAGAAATGTACGAGTCCACTTAACACTCATTTTGCGAATTTTTTTAAGAGTATGAATTGATCAAATGTGTTCAAACTTTTTCTTCATTATTAAGTATACTTTTGGCAATATTCGGTATTTTTTTTATTTGAAAATATTTAAAAACAAGCCGGTGACAGAGATTGTCCGAGAACGTCTAGGAAAAAAACAATTTGCGGCGTTCACTGTATCTCGGTCGAAAATTATCGGAAATCTAAAATCATTTAAATTTAGTCAACGTATCATCAAATCCTCCCCCCAATATTCTCTGATTATTTTTTTTTTTTTTTTGCTTTTAAAAATTGTTGGTGGTCATCTGAAGTCTAATCTGTTATTTTCCGCGAAAAATTCCACCATTTTGTGGGTCGAAAGCACCCTTATTGTAAAAAAAAAATTTTACTCATTGGGCATTAATAAGAAAAAAACGATTTTAAAGAAAATTCTGAAATTTCAAACGACAGTCCTTGAATCATATGAGGTTATGTTATAGTGTTTAACATCATGAATTCGTAGCTTAAAATAAAATTCTTTGCAATTTGAATGAGATTAAGAAAGCTTATTCTGCACCCAGAAAAGTGAGTGTTAAGATAGCCCTTTACGACACCGTCCCGATAGCGGCATTTAGGGGCCGCCCTTAAACGACGTAGCCAGATTTTTGTCACTTTTGAGTCCCCTTCCTACCCCCAAGTAGTCTATCGTAGCTGTTATTCAGACACCCCCCCCCCCAACCCCTAGTAAAATACGTGGTTTTTTATGAGAAACATTTTCTAAACAAATTTATTTATAAAAAAAAGTTTAACACTTTTATTGATATAAGTCATCAGATTGAATAAAAGGTTAGACCAGCCATGCATATAAATCATCTATTACAGGAAGACAATTTTCTTCCCCTTTTTGACAATCGGCTTGACAAGCGTATACAGAATAAAAGTAAATCAATGTAAACCCACGTACCGCAGACTAAACTCCCCTCCCCCATGTGGCTCATTGTAGTCTTTCAGTGGCCCCATTCCGTTCTCTGGACAGGCTACGTAGTTTATGAACGACCCCTTTATGAGTATTTCAGGTGATTTAAAAATGGGCGTACTCAAGTGGAAAGAGATCCTTGCTCTGGCAGACCCGTAACGACTAACAAACCTCAAAATATGAAACGAGTGCGAGTGTTAATTAATAGAAATCGTCATTTAACAGCGAGAGAGTAAGAAGTAGATCTCGTAATTCCAACAGCTATTTTTTCGGAACTTTTGAGCCCAGAAAAATGTGTGGTTTTGACATGGCCCCCTGTGATTTGTAGATTTTTTTCAATTTGACGTATCCTCTAAAAGAAAAACGATTTTAAGACATAAAGGAAATAAAACAGAATGCAACGAAGCAGCTTCTGGCTATCCCGAAATGTGACTTCCAGAAAGCTTACAGAGTCCTTCCAGAAGTAGGAGGATCGGTAAAAGAGGTTGTTATTTCCAGAGGCAAATACTTTGAAGAATATATCATCGAATTACACCAGAATTCATTGTTACTTCTGGCACGCCCCAAGGTAAAATACTTTGCGCACAGACCTCATAGGAACAGAGGAGTTTTGAGGTGAGGCGTTTTTCAAAGAAGGGCATCTGAAGATTATATTCACCCCTCTATTTTAAAAACTTTAAATCATTCGAATCTGAATCTTTGGAAGAAGGAGGCAATCATAGTAAATAATGGACTGACCCATAATAAGAAGTCGTATTATTAAAACCTTCACATTGTGATGATATAAACTTGGAGAATTAAATGTATCAGGTGATGTAATTCGACGCTGGAATAACAGAGATTTAGGGCATGATTATCAGATATCGAAATATTCAGCTGATTTTGAGTACTTTTTTAAATAATACTTGTCATGTTATCCCTATTTATCATTTATTTATAATTTGTCTACGAATTTTATTTTTTATTTTACTTTTGTTTCACACTAGGACTTCACCTCAGAGGTCCGGAACCCACCTTAAGCTGTGGGTCCCCCCGTCGTATACTTGACTGCAACCCAGTCCGTCAATGATGGGATAAAAACCAGACTTTGTCCAACATGCCTGTGTAGACTGCTCTCATCAGATCACTTGAGTGCATTATAAAAATGCGTCCGTGACTAATGATATATATCGGGACAGCCCTGTGCAAAAATGATCAAATAAAAATCCATCTCTAACCAAAAATGCCTTCGACATGTTGGGTAGTATAAACCTGTGACAACAAGTCAACAGAGAAATGTTTTTTATAATGATAATACCCTACCCAAGGTGTTCCCCCTACCGAAGGTGTTCCGCGTTGATGTCGTGGTAGGGCTTGTGAGCTCTCCTCTCATGACTTTGACGGCAATGTTGGCGGTAGCATTACTACTGACAGGGTTTCCCATGAAAAATGGAAAATATATTAAAGATTTTGAGATGCTTGTGGCTTCCCGAGGACCGTCAGGGCGCCCATAGAGCCACAGCTGGGGGCCACAGCATGGGGGACGGTGGCAAAGGTGAGCTTCGAGATGGTCAGGCATATCTCACTAATCAAACAGCTGGCCAGCAAGAACATCTGCGACAAACGGTAAGCAGTGGAACATCAACTGTGCCTCCTGAAGATGCTTTGGCTAGCGCTAAGGTGAAAGACATCAGGATTAATCTACGTGTTACAGAAGACCGAGCAATGGAGATTAAACAACAGGTTGATTTGGCGTGGAACAACGACGGCAATGAACATCACTTAGAGAAAGCCGCGACAAACGGTCAAGCAGAAGCAATTGATGTTCTTCCTCAACCTATTGATGATCCAACACCACCACATTCTCCAGAGGTGGATGACCTTATACAATCAGAGGCAGAAGCAGACGTTCAGCAACCAAAAAAGCGACGAAAATGGACATAATATATGAACAAAGATGTTATGCGCCTTTATTTTTTGGCAGAGAAATGTGGGGAAAGTGTGAGGAGAGAACATCATAGACTCTTCTTACTCAAATACCCAGAGCTAGCCACGAAAATAAATGAGCAGAATCTGGCAGATCAAAAACGCTCAATATCTGTAAACAGACTGCTTTCGGCTGTTAAAATAGCTGCTATCAAAATGGAAGTGGAACGGCAGCTTCATATTGATGAGCTCGCTTTGGAAAATGTGGATAATGAAGACTTGATTGATGCTGAAGGCATAGGTGCTAGGGATAATGAACGTCATGCACCGGATCCGTTAGAACAATATCCGGATATTACAAACGATGATGTGGATAGGGAAATCTCAGAAGAACTACATGGAAGATCAGATTGGATATGGATATCAGCAAAGTAAGGTGCAAATTGGGTCAATTAACTCAATATAAAAAAGGAAATAAAAACCAGAAAGCTGATGAACCATGTTACTAAAATCATCCACCCTCGACACATCGAGATATTAACACCAGAAGTATTAGATGAAATTTTAGACTCTCAACGACAGAGACTTGATGTTCTTACTGCCAGACTGCGCCCGTACAAGAAAAGTAATGCATAAAGGCAACAAAACAAAAACTTTCAGACAGATGAAAGAAGGTTCTATCGTGAACTGAGAGTAAAGCCAAATAACTACCAAGGCACTATAATCCCTCGATTGGAAGACATGGCTAACTACTGGTCGGTTGTTTGGGGAAAAATGAACAGATGCAATTTGGACACTGCGTGGTTCAAACTGGAGAAAGCAAGGGCAAGAAATAGCCCAGAAATGCATCTGACAAACATCACGGCTTTGGATGTTTCAGTGGTCTTGAAGAGGGCAAGTAATTGGAAAGCTCCAGGTCCGGACATGGTGCACAACTTCTGGTAAAAGTACCTGAAGAGTGTGCATCTTGCGTTGGCAAGGTGTTTTCAGAAGATCATTGAACACCCAGATTTGATGCCAGGTTTTATGCTCCAAGGTACTACGTATATGATACCAAAAAAACCAGACACTCAAAACCCATCTGACTTTCGACCGACAGCCTGTCTTCTAACAATTTATAAATGCCTTACAACTATCTTTGCAGATAAGATATATTCTCATTGTGACGAAAATGACATTCTTACAGAAGAACAAAAAGGATGTTGTAAAAACTCACGAGGCTGTAAAGATCTAGTCACTATAGACGCTGTTGCCATGACTCAGACTCATAAGCATCAAAGGAACTTACACATGGCATGCATTGACTGAAAGCAAGCGTTTCCTTCCGTGCCGCATGACTATTTGCTTGAAGTCTTAAAACTTTACAAAATCCGTCCACGCATTATTGACTTTCTAAGCCATGCGATGAGGCTCTGGGGTACAAGAATCAAGTATTTTGATCATGGACAACCAAGGATAACTAGATCAATACGCTTTACGACGGGTATATTTCAAGAAGTCTCCTTCAGCGCACTATGATTCTGTTTAGCATTGAATTCATGGAGCAAAACACTAAACAGCATGTCTCATGGGTTCAGAATTCATGATAATGAGGATGGTCATCAAGTGACCCATCTTCTTTACATGGATGATCTGAAGCTGTACGCTAGTACAGCAAGTGATTGATGTGACAAAGCAGTTTTCCAATGATATCCACATGGAGTTCGGACTAGATAAATGCAAAAACAGTGCATTTAATCAGAGGAGAATTAGGGATCGCAGAGTTAGAGAACGAGTTCGAAAATGACATCGAGGCAATGGCTGCAGGCGAATCATATAATTATCTGGGTATTCTTGAATCTAGGGGTACTCAATACACGATAGTTAGGACAAACCTAATGACTGCCTTTACTACAAGACTCAGATTAATTATGAAGAGTTTTCTCAACTCCGCAAACAAAATCAGGGCGATCAACACATATGCTATCCCTGTCCTCACGTACTCCTTCGGGCTCATAAAATGGTCTAACACCAACCTTGAAAAGTTAAACAGAATTATTCGCGTAGAAATGACGAAGCACCGAATGCACCACAGAAATCAAGCGATTGAAAGGGTAGTTCTACCACGACATTTAGGGGGTAGGGGCGTTGTAGATGTCAACAAACTGTGTGACCTTGAATATCAGGGCAGAAACCATAGAGGAATTAGAAATACAATGGAGGCAGAAAGCCATCCATGGCGAGCACCCCAACATGTTACATCAAAATGAAGTGGAGAGTGAGGCACCTAATATTTGGCTAAGAAAGGGTGTTCTGTATCCAGAGACAGAAGGATTCGTCATTGCAATACAGGACAAGGTTGTCAGCGCCAGAAATTATCGCAAACACGTGTTACATCAAGACGTGGTTGACCAGTGCCGATTATGCGGAGATACTAACGAATCCATCGAGCACATTATTGATGGCTGTCGCGTAATGGCTCAGAGAGGATATATGCACAGACATAATAATGTAGCGGGCATTATACATCAACAACTTGCCCTAAACCTAGGATTCTTGAAAGAATGTATGCCCTTCTATAGATAGATACATCAACGACATTGCTTTTCCGCTTAACCGAAATTTGCAGTCAACCTATACAACCAAGATCCACAAGTATAGCGAGTTAAGGCATGAAGTAAAGACCATATGGAGGAATGTGAATCATGCATCTATTCATCCAATTGTGATTTTGGCTACAGGCAATGTGCACGCAAGATGCACTGAACATCTTGAACGTTTAGGAGTCAGTAAGGTATCGGCAGGAGCTCAGAAGGCGGTTTCATTAAGCACCTGTCGCATTGTAAGAAACTTTCTTGCTCATCAGGAAGCGAGCGAGTAAAAACCCGTGAAGTGGCAGATGGTAGCTCTAAGAAAACATCCCGAGGTGACTGTTGTCACCTCCAAAGCTCGTGGCCGCTCGTAATTGTATACCTACAGCATCATCGCAGGAGTTTTCAACTATCGTATTAATCATCTTTCACTTGACTTAGTCCATGGCTATGATGTATCACCGGTTTTACCCGAGTAAAAGTTTAATAAAAACACGCAATAATAATAATAATAATAATAATAATAATAATAATAATAGTAAATAGACTAAATAAAAATGCGCCTTGAAAATAATTCCTACAGAAATGAAGACGAACAGAATAACCTCTTATGTAATTCCATTTCATCTAGGATTAAGAATACATTGAATTAGAAAAATAATTCAGTGAATTTGTGAATAAACCATTTCCTAATTTTCAGTAAAATGGAATTAAATAAGAGGTAAATCTGTTATTCTTGGTTTCAGAAAGATTTATTTTCAAGGTTCATTTTGTTAAACAATTTATTAATCCATTCTTAATGCTTCTTTTATGAGGAACAAACTGAATTTGTTAAACGCATAGGAAGGAAAAAAGTGTTCATACAATTAAGACCTTTTAGATACATATCACTGAAACACATCCGAGAATAAATTCACAGCTAGTTTCAATTCATTTGCGGTTTTAATCATGCTTTTTTCTTTTGCAGAATGGGAAACGTCCATTGGCTCTAGACAATTACCATTGGAGGGCAAACATGCTACTCAAGTGTTTGGTTTTATAAATAAAGTTGGTGATGCCTGTAATGGAAAAGTGGCGCATGATCCTAACAGCGAATTTCGAACTCTTTTAACAGACAGAAGTTTCCGCATGAATTTCTTCAAAGAGGCGAAAGCCGAACTTATGCGAATGCAGTTTGTGGATCGTGCAAGTAAGAAACCATCTAGTCGCCAATCACCGTGCCTTATAAACTTGGGAAAAACGATTGACGGAACACATCTTCTGTGAAAGCAGTTAAAGGATTTGGGGTTCAAGCATCTCAAGACAAAGGACTTGAACCAGGATCCACTAGAGAACTTTTTCGGGCTTGTTCGAGATCACGGAGCAGAAAATACCAAACCGACATGCTATCAATTTATTGGTCACTTTAAGGCTCTCGTCATTAACAACCTGACTCATTTCCACACATTGGGTTTGAACTGTGTTAAAAATGAAAGATCGTTTCTTCTATCGTGGCAGCATTACCTCGCTTTTCAGGATGAGTCAGTTCCTGATGAAACCTGCGAAGAAAAAGGGATCCCTCGTAGCAGGCAACGTTCGAAGCGAAAACGCCCGGGAAATCTGCACGAAAAGAAAATCGTTTCTGGCCAGAACCCCATTCCTGAAAAGGGAAACATATCCAGAGATATAGGATTCCTAGATATAGGATTCCAGAGATATAGGACGGACTGTCGTTGTCACCTGCCAAATCCACAAAGACACTTTAGTGGATAATTTTCTTCGCTTGAGTGTGGAACAATACCTTCGTGCGACTGTGGCTTACCTCAATCGAATTTTAACAGAAAAGCTAAGAGTTCCATCTGAAGAAGGAAAAATGGCTGGGAGTCATAAGAATATCTTCGCGACTAGAGTAATTGCAAAACGCAAAGCACCTTTGCATGAAAAGCATACGTATTCCACACTATACAAGAAAAATCATCAATTCAAGAGAGGAAGGTTTGATGAGTAGTAGTAACTTTGATCTTACACAGAAGTGGAAGAAATTCTGAAAACTTATATGAGATGATTCATCAATACAATTGGCTGAATTTGTGCTTCTTGATCATGGAACATTCCGATGGGAATATTTGAAATTTATCGCTCAGCTCTTGTCGAAGGTAAGTGTAGTTTAAGAAAGTGAAATTTGGATAAATGTTTTCTTCAACAACTTGGAATCTTAATAAAATGGTTGAATTATATTTACAGGCGATGAATGGATGTGACCAGAATAAAATGAAATAAAACAACTGGGCAGTTTTTTCAAACAGCAAAATAATGAATTTTAACAAAAGAATATTGTAGTTCAATATTTAAATGAAAAACATTAATTTTCAACCATGAATAATTATTTTTTACAAAAAAGGCAGATTTTCAAGAAACGACATGAATTGTCAATTAAATTTAAAAAATGTACTACTAGTACATGCATTTAAAATTATAAAATCCGAACTGTAAACCAAACAGCATAATTTAAATTTTTCAATAAAAAAATTTAATTTTAACCGAAAAGAAATAAATCATTTTTAACACGATTTGTGAATATGTGTACGTTTATATTAAAGTCGTTACTATATACAGCTGATATATGCAATGTTATTCAGTTATAATGTACAAACGAGGACCGCACATACAGTTTATTAATAAAAATATACAATATACTAATGAACACATTTTGCAAATTTTCATTTACGGTTTGCCAGACGAAATAATTAATGCAAAATTATGAAAATATGATTCAAAAGACCACCCCTTAATTGTGCTTTGGATCGTGCCATGCTTTGGCGAAATCTCTCCCAACCAAAAATACGGGATAACGAGTAAGCCGCTTTCATCATTATGATTTTTTCTTGCGGGTTCTAAGATCCTTACATGCCAATCTACTTGAACATATGGTTAAGGCAACCAACCAACTAATAACATGTCCTCTCCTGAACCTCCTAAATCATGTTATCCAATCACTGATACTGTGAAGAAAATGTAAACCAATAGCGAAATTCCTTGAGCCAGATGGCTCCACCGGACAGTAAAAATCTCTCTGGATATGTTTTCTACTGTTCTGACTTTCTGAGTTTTCTAAAAACCTAAAGTTTGACTTAACTCTTGGGTTAAAAATAATTTAATTTTTTTACATATTTATAAAACAATTTTCTGCTTATTTTATGCTGTTAACAAGTAAAAATAAATAAGTGTGGAATAATATTACAGGCTAGTTGACTAAGGCTTATGTAAAAAAAAATACTTCAACGAAGCTTATTGTAAAATATGTAATACGGATTTGCGAGGACATGGAGCCGACTTGGAAAAGCATGCAACGGCTTGACTTCGTCGGCGGAAATTGAAGAGCACCTGCTCAGGAACACAGACAGAATTAACTTCACATTTTTCGGCAGATTTTGGAAGAATTATAAAAGATAGATATTCGAAGCTTGCTGCATAAATTGTAAACATAGCTCGGTTAAAAGTATTGACCATATGTGCTTATATATATTTGTACATTTAGCATTTTTGTGACAAATTCGTTCATCTGATTACTGATTAATTGGGCATAATTTCATTAGAATTTTTCGTTAAAGAAAAACTAAAGTTATAAAACATAATAGGTATTGCCACAGATAACAGTTCGAATTTCTGTGTGGTACATCATTTATTATATGCATTATTAAAACAGCAAGATCCGAATTCATATTGAGTAAAATGCATAAACCCTACTATTGACAAAT
The DNA here is from genome assembly GCF_010883055.1 of Belonocnema kinseyi. Classification (NCBI taxonomy): domain Eukaryota; kingdom Metazoa; phylum Arthropoda; class Insecta; order Hymenoptera; family Cynipidae; genus Belonocnema; species Belonocnema kinseyi. The sequence continues at coordinate 17,320,663 of NC_046657.1, read as the reverse complement.
CAACCTCCAAAACAACTTTTGAGTTTCCAGAAAATGTTGAATTTCTCTGTAGAGTAATTTATAATTGGTTCAGTTGCTGTCCTCTATATAAAGTGATATACCATGAAACCTGGTAAAATTTAAACATAGGGTTCAGTGATAAATGCGGTAACGCAAAAAATTTCCATGAGTTGATCTGATTATCGAACACTCGATGGTTAATGCGACTTATCGTTCTTAATGTGTTATTGGGACACTTTTTGATACTTCAAATACACTTCCACAACGTTCTAAAAAAAGAGAAATATTTTACCGCCCGTTAGCTAGATCAGATGTTGCATAGTAATGTAAACCATTTGTATTTAAAGTTTCTGAAGCCCATTTTGTACGAAGTAAATGGAAATAATAAAATTTTTCAATTTGAAAATGTTTGCTTGGACTGTTCAGTTGACCACGATTGTGTCGCGCTTGTATTTAGTCATTACAAAAAAGATTATGAAAGCGTCCTTCGTGGAAAAAAGAATACATGCCCTAATGAAAGCACATGATAATCAGCCAAACTGAACACCCTTTCCAAAACTTACCTTTACTTAGTCAGTTTATTGCCGAGAATAAGCTCGTTATCGTTCACTGCCAATGAAACAAACTGCTGACTATTGATTGGGAGAGTCGCTTCGATAAATCAATTTTGAAGAAATCAAATACATTTTGGTCAAAAGTGCATTTATTCGAAGATGCTTCCGGAAATTTTGTATTTCGTGACCTTTCCTATTAAGGTAAACCGACCATTACTGTGACCGTTACGAAAAGCTAACCTACATAAACACAATTAAAAAATGGTGAATTAGAATTTTTTGTACCAAAGCGTTATAATAATTGTATCACATATTATTTGATCAATGAGAATAGCAAATACCTTATTAATTTTATAGTTGATGAATATAAATGGATATTTGTTAAGCTAGTCAGATCGTCTATTAGTGGGGCAAGAATTTTGGGGTTTATCCTTAAGTGAGACACAAAAAAAGCCAATACTGGGACAAGGAAAATCCAATGCGGTTTATCAAAATAAAATGGTACAAATAACTTACAATTGAGTCCTTGGATGGAAGGAGGGCACATACGCCAAAGTATCGTTTCGAGAAAATTAAGGAGAAAGATTTTGTTTTAGTATAAGTACGTGAAAATTGGTACAATATATAAACTGTATTTTGCAATAGGCATAGTAAGTTATCCTTTAAAGAATGCATACGCAAAATAATTACTTATTCGTGTTAACTTTTTAATATTACAGTTTAAAAAAATTTGGTTGTATGCCCTTTTTCCATAAATGGAATAATATCGTTAAAAAAGTTAATATATCAGGTTTTTTTCATTGAAATAAGAAAATTTAGAAAGAGTTCACGTGTTTTTCAATTGCTAGGAAGATTTCGCTAATACTATTACTAAAGGTCGAGGCGCGCTGACCGTGTAATGTTTATAACTCATGTAAGCATGCGAATTTAAAAATATCCTTTATATGATATACAGAGTGTCTAAAAAGTCCCGGGGTGGTTGGATATTTTCTCAGGTAAAATATTTTTCAAAAAAGTGAAGGTCATTCTTAAAGTAAATTTCAACGAGGAATTCAATGGTGACCTTCATTTCCACCTTGAAGTTGACCTTTATGGCTTTTGAAAGTCGACTTTGTTTTTTTTCAAATGGAAACCCCCTCTTTTACATCTGCAATCGATAGAGCGGAAAATTTTACTTTCCGGTACGTACCCAAGTCATAGGTCAATTGTAACGTTCAAGGTCAGTTAGAGGTTATTTGAAATTAAAAAGTTTTGAAAGAGGTCAGTGTAATTCCTGAAGTGAATATCAACGAGAAATTCATTGGTGAGCTCTGTATTGATCTTGGTTACAGCGTTTTGAATATTGTAAAATCAAAAGGAAATTTTTCATTAAAAGTTCGATACCTAAGTCAATACCTAAGGCGATACCATAAGTCCCATACCGTTTTTCCATACGAATATTACGAATCGAAACTAAATTTACGTATTACGAGCACATACTTACTATCTTTCGCTAAAAGATTATTATGGCACAAGCTAAACTTTCGGAACGAGAGAGGGTATCTGTATTAATGATACGTGGTTAGGGAGATCGAGTTCGATCTTATGATCAAGTTCCTTTTCTTTCTAATCCACTTTTTGTAATGGGGAAGGGTTAAATCCTGTCTCAAAATCAACAATTAAAAGAACTATAAGGCGCTTTATGAATCATGGATCTATCAAGGACATTCAGAGAACTGGTCGGCCAAAATCTGCAGGATTTGAAAGCATTAATTTCCATCCTTACAATGTTCATCTGGTATAAGAGCTCAATGAAGACGATCCTGATCGTCGGGTTGAATTTTGTGAAATTATGATCGACAGAATTGATAGAGATACTCTTTTCTTGTACAATACAGTATTTTTAGATGAATCTAATTTCACTTTAAAAGGTGAAGTTAACAGGAAAAATTGTAGATATTGGTCCGACACAAATCCTGATTAAATGTTGGAGAGTCACACACAATATCAACAAAAGATTAATGTTTGGGCCGGTATCTTGAATGATACACTGATAGGCCGTTTCTTCATCGATGGTAATCTCAATGCCCGTGCATATGAAGAGCTTCTCAGAAACCAAATTATACCAGGAATAAGGGAGATTACAGGCGATAATTTTTGAAATATTTGGTTCCAGCAGGACGGAGCAGCGGCTCAATACGGTAGGGAGGTTCGAGCAAATTTGGATACTCAGTTCCCTCAAAGGTGGATTGGAAGAAGGGGTGAAATCGAGTGGCCTTCTAGATCTCCTAATCTGACGCCTCTCGACTATTTTGTTTGGGGTTATTTAAAGAGCAAAGTATACTCAACGCAACCGTAAAGCTTAGACAAATTGCAGAATCGGATTCTGCAACAGGATACTTTGATTGATAGGGAGACGATTCGTAATGCTGTATCTCATTTTTACAATCGCATAGCTTTTTGTCAAGAAGTTTAAGGTTTTCAGTTCGAACATATTCACTGAAGCGTAAAAGGCCAAGGGACTCACGCTAATCAAGCACCCCGAAACGTGAGAGGTAAGGGGTCTCACGCTAATCAAGCACCCCGAAACGTGAGAGGCAAGGGGACTCACGCTGATCAAGCACCTCAAAGGGAACAGAATTTACTACGTCCACGTCGTTGTTCCTGGGTAATGCTTAACGTAAACGTAAACTGCTTGGAAAAAAACCTTGAAAAAACCTTGAAGATCATCACCAAGATCAATACAGAGCTCACCAATGAATTTTTTGTTGAAATATACTTCAGGAATTGCACTGACCTCTTGGAAAACTATGTTAATTTCAAATAACATCTAAATGACCTTGAACGTTACAATTGACCTGTAACTTGGGTTCGTACCTGAACGTAGAATTTTCCGTTCTATCGATTGCAGATGTAAAAAAGGGGGTTTCCATTTTAAAAAACAAAGTTCACCTTCAAAAAGCCATAAAGGTCAACCTCAAGGTGAAAATGAGGGTCACCATTGAATTCCTCGTTCAAATTTACTTCAGGAATTACACGGACCTCTTGGAAAACTTTGCTAATTTCTAATAACCTCTAACTGACCTTGAACGTTATAATTGACCTATGAGTTGGGTACGTACCTAAACGTAAAATTTTTCCGCTCTATCGATTGCAGATGTGAAAAAGGTGTTTCTATTTAAAAAAAACAAAGTTGACCTTCAAAAAACCTTGAAGGTCAATTTCAAGGTGAAAATGAGGTTCACCATTGAATTGCTTGTTCAAATTTACTTCAGGAATTACACTGACCTCTATTAAAACTTTGTTAATTTCTAATAACCTCTAACTGACCTTGAACGTTACAATTGACCTATGAGTTGGGTACGTACCTGAACGTAAAATTTTTGCGCTCTATCGATTGCAGATGTGAAAAAAGGTGTGTCTATGTAAAAAGCAAAGTTGACCTACAAAAAGTCTTGAAGGTCAACTTCAAGGTTAAAATGAAGTATGAATGACATTCACTTTTTGAAAAAATATTTTAACTGAGGAAATATCCAACCGTCCCGGTACTTTTTAGGCACCCTGTATGTAAAAGCCATGCCTCCCCCGTTTAACGTAATTTACGGAAAAAGGGCATATAGGCCTATGTGCCCTTCTTCGTTCCAAAGCCCAAATTATAGAATGCATTACAAAGCAATAATGGATTGCTATAAATCAAATTAAATTCATTCATATGAAAAATATGGTTTCTAAGCTCCACGCTTGACGTTTAATTGATTATTTATTCTAAACAAGTTTTTCAAACTAGTTTATCGAAACCTGTAATTCTAACCTCAAATTTTGCCGATTCCTTAACTAAGTAATTTAGTAGTGACTTATAAATTTTATTTTTAATCAGATTAGTAAGTATGAATTCACATTTAATATGGTAGATTGATATTAAATATGATAAAAATTAATAAGATTAATATTATTGATTAACTTGCAAATTTAGCTGTTTGTTTGTAAATTTTGAAATAGAATTCATACTAATTAAAATTAACACATCAATTGAAAGAAGTATTCAAACAATTTCAATTATTTTTTGGTTCAAAATTTTCTTATTTGGATGACAATTTCATTGGCTGAAAAATCTGTTTGATTAATATTTCAACTATTTTTTGAAAAATCATCTTTTTGGTAGAAATTGTATCTGTTTTGGTTACAAGTCGAATTGTTTGGCTGAAAATTCGTTTATTTTTTTTAATTAATTTTTTTCAATGTATTAAATTTTTTTTAATTTATAATTAAAACATTTTTTGGTTGAAATATCAACGATTATATTTTTTTATTCGAATTCATCTTTTTGGAAGAAAATTAGTCTTTTTTATTTTAAAATTCAAACAATTCGTTAGAAAATTGTAGCATTAGGTTAACTAAAAAACGTGAATCCTGATAAAAAAATATAATGTAATCAGTAATCAGTATTGTAAGCAGTTGAATTAACTTGAAAAACCGAATTTTCAATCAAACTGTTAATGAAATTCCCATAATAAAAAATGTAAATTTTAAAACAAAAAGACGAATTTTCAATAAATAGTTCAAATATTAATCAAAAAAAAGATTTTTCAGTCAAAAAAGAAAAAGCATTTCAAGCAAACTGTTGAATTTTCAATTCAAAAAGACGATTTTTCTTAAAAACAGTTCCATTTTTAATTCGAAAATATAAATTTTCCACAGGATAGTTAATTTACTTAATTTATTAAAAATAGCTGATAGATAATATTAACTTCATTAATATTTAAAGTATTTAATATAACATTTTAATGCATATTTAATAGTTTTTATTGATAAATTAAATTTATGTGTTACCATTAAATTACTTACGTAAGGAGTTGACAAAATTTGAGCTTAAAATTGGAGGTTTCAATAAACTACTGTGAACAAGTTTTTTAGAATAAATAATCAATTAAACGGCAAGTGTGGATTTTATAAACAATGTTTTTAATATGTCACTAACACAATACTCCGAAATATAATTAAAAGCACGGCGAAAGTACCGTCTTTGACCAAATGCGGGACATTAAAATACTTATAACTTATTGAATAAAATCGCTAAAAAGGTTTTTAATGTTATTCTTAAACATATTAAAAATATGCAAAAACATTACTTTTTCTATTAGTGCAGGAAATTTCAATAATAGAAGGCTATAAAAGTTAGGCGGAAAGTTTTGAAATACACAAAAATGGCAAATTTGGCAGCAGTTCATTCGCAGATTTTTAGGTTGGCCTTATAGCTTGAGATTACTTTTTTTGCCATCTAGCAATGATGTGTTAGAAAGGGTGTTTTTCGTTACGAAGATTTTAAAAACCAGGTTGCCCAACAAAATGGAAATACCAATGTTATATTAAGATTTCATGCGACTAATTTTTGTTGCTTAAGTTTCAAACAAACTCAAGAGATGTTTGAGAATTCTAATTATAGACTCATGTATTCCTTTAAGGAGGACGAAAAAGAAAAAATAGATACGAAAATGTTCAAAGTTTTAGATGATGTCAAATTAGTATGTGTCAGTATTCTAGAGTTTTAGAAACCCCTCATCACATTTGTATGAATCAGTCTTTCAGTGTTTGTAATATTATTACCCGCTATAGCCCATTTTATTATAAAGGGCATGTGATAGATGTAACGTCTTCTACTTACAAGTGTAGTATAAAAAATCGGATTCGTTACAGGTTCTTCATTAATAACTAGGGGCTAAAATTGCGTGATATCCATTATACGTACCTAATCTTGGTACGTAAAAAGTATTTCTTTTCCGTCCTTAATTTCAAAAATGTTAAATATATATTGTAAGATTAAGACATGTTCATTTGATAACAATTTATAACTTAAAAATTTGTTTGTGTGTTTAAAAGAGTTATGGACAGTTTCTATAATAAATTGTTTGGCGTGATTTGGTAAAATAAAAGTTTTTCACTAACTCCTTTTTCATAAGATAAATTGTTTTTAAGCTGTAGCGTTAAAAACAATTACATTTCAACAATAGTTACCTGGCGAAATTTGAAATTCAAACTTTCTCTATTTCGAGATTTTAAATTTTCAACTGATTTTATTTTAATTATTAATCAATATTTTTTTTCTTTCAAGTGATTATTATATTTTATTTTGATAAAATATAAAATATTTTTGAAATATAATTACAGTATCAATTTATTCTTATAAAGTAAATATATAATTATTTAAAATGGAGCAATTTTCATTGATAAACAAAATAGAAACTAATTAGATTGAATATTGTTTGTAAGAAAATAGGTTAGCGATTATGCTATTTAAAATTCCCGCTAAGGGGCGACTATTGACGAGTTTTGTCGATTTCTTTCTGAGCAAATAGCGATAGTCGTTGATTTCTCTCAGCAACCCTATAGTTGGTTTAAACTCAGTGAAAATCGGTGGTGTGCTCGTTTATCATTGTTGACGTTCTCCTGTATCGTTTGGGATAAGGTAAGTTACGCCTAGTTTTAGGCGTTACACCAAATTTTGTAAAACTTTCGGATTTAACCGATCATGAGCTAAGAAGTTTTTTGCGGCTGGAGGCGGTACTAGGGATTGCGTAAACCCTGGCGGACCGAAGGAACCGAATGGAGCCTCTTCAAAGTACCCGTAAAGACCCCATTAGGTCCCCATTCGGTTCCTTTTTTTAAAAAACTCGAAAAAACATCAAAATCAACTTTTAAATTGTTGAAATTCAAATTCTACGTTAAAATTCTCTATAGAAGGTCACGGGTCAATCGCAATAGTTTTTTTGTAACGGTAAAAAGTTTAAAAAAAAATATATCCGAATTTCAACAATTGAAAGGTTGATTTTGCCGTTTTTTTTCTAGTTTTTAAAAAATGAAACAAATGGGGTCTTTACGGGTACTTTGTAAAGGCTCCATTCGATTCCTTCGGTCCACCGGGGAATGAAATAGCTAAAATCACGATAGACTATTTAAATTTTTTCCTCATAATTATTATTAATTATTACCCGATGATAATACATGAAAGTTTCCAAGTTTCAAGTTTTAGGTTTTGTTCTTAAGGTTGAGAACAGTGCTGCTAAGTCGGAAAAAAAATCTTAAGTTTTCCTCGATTTTTCTTCAAAAATCTTCAGTTTCTAGCGTTATTCTTTAAATAGACTTAAATTAAATACAAATATGTTAAAACAATAAGAATAAGTTTCAGAATTAATTTTTTATGAAGCATGATTTTATTAAAAATAATGAGTTTATAATCAATTATACATTACACGTAATAAGTCTAGTTTTTCTTGTGAGTGTACCCTACGACATACATAGATATATTAAAGTTACTATTATAGCCTCTTATAAGTATCCTTCCTATTTTTATAAGAGTTAAAGAGTACATACTTTGAACAAATTGTTTTGCTTTACAACTAATAACAACCTCATGAACACATACTATTATATTTTTGCATCATTTCATTTGATATACCGTAGTCATAGTAATTGACATTGTTTATTAATCTTTTAGTCAATTTTCTCAATCCCTGCGACATACATCTATATCTTAAAGTCAGCGCCGGATTTACCAAGGGGCACGGTGGGGCCAGTGTCCTAGGCCCCAGGGGGCCGAGGGTCCCCTGGCCTTTGAAAATTACGTACGTTACAGCAAAATTGGGATTTTCTTTGCCCTTAAGAGGGTCCCTTCGAGGTTTCGCCCCATGTCCCGAAAAAATGTTAAACCGGCGCTGCCTAAAGTTATTCTTATAGGTTAATAAAACTGATAAATTAGAGCTTCCATTATAACATACTTTGAACGACAAATTTCTGCTTTACAACTAGTAAGAGTCTTATGAATACATATTATACTTATGTTTTTAAACCATTTCATTTGTTATCTTGTAGACAAAGAAATTGTCATCCTTCATCAATCTTTTAGTATGCGTTATTCCACTGACAAATTCGTTTTCTAGTGAATTTCACAGTTTGGTTTTGTTGAAATTAAATTAAGAGAAAAACCTCTCGACTGCCACAATGTCGTGTGGAAGTACCACGATTGATTTAACGAATTCATATAGTAGTCCATACTTAAGGGAACCATCGCCGTTAAAGATTTTTGGAACTCCGTACCAAAATTGATAGTAATCTTTTGATGCTTGGCTGTCAACGTAAGCATCATTTCACAACAAGCGCCACTGACTTTATAACATTTCTATGTCAAACATCGTAAGAGGAAACATAGCAGCTGGAACAGCCACTGAAGGTGGACGATTAGCTTCAAAGTAAGCAGGATCAACGACATTCATTTGCGCTAGAATCTTTTGGTATTCAGAATTAAAAGGAAATCGAAGATAAATCTGATTAGCGGCTTCGATGTAGAAATCTAAACAATTTGGTCTGAAGTTATGTAATTCATATCTACTGTAGGCATTCTAAACTCGTAGTGTTTATATATTTACGCTTCAAGTAAGAGTCGAGAAGAGTTTTGTATACCTGGGGAATTTTCCAGTATAAAACGTGAATTTTACTCTTCTGCGATTGAAATTCTTTATTCAAATCAGTGAACAGCGAAAGTACGTGACTTGAAAAGTCTAAGTACAGTTTATTAAGGGGAGTCGATAATAAGCGGTGTATTTCTGAAGCAGAACTGTCGTCATTATCGCTTTTTAAATGTTCGCCGTCAGAGTACAATTCCAGAGCAGGATACGGGTTTCTAGCGCGTTGAACAGCAAGCAATAAAGATAACCATCTCGTTTGGCAAGGATGAAGCATCTTATGTGGTTTCAAATCTAAAAATAAATGGAATTCTTTAAACTCAGATAATCGCTTAAAGCTTCGATGCATGTGAGTATAGACTAGTCGAATCAGATTTTCGACATCCTTCGGAAGTTTTTCACAAGCTTTAGAAACAGCTGAAGCAAACGAATGACGTATGACGTTTGCCCATGATCACTGATGATCCGTCGGCAGCAAAACCTAACATATTAGTTTAATATAGTATGTCATGTTCGATCAAAAAGCTTACTATCTCAGAGTAAAGATGATCTGTATCGGCTTGCGGAACTTCTTTACTAAGCAAAAATGCATCATCAGCCGTAATCTCTCTATACATTCGCGTCACAATAGCTATGGTTTTAATAGAACTTTTGTCAGTCAATTCATCAATTATGATTGAAAATCTACTGACTTTCAATCTGCTTACATAATTCTCTAAACTATAGCGACCTGCAACATTCAGAATCAATGCTCTGAACTTTTTCTACCACAAGTCATCTGTTAAATAACTTCTTTTTCTAGGTGTAAATTTTGAACTAATCTAACGAGGTGATCATTTACTGCGAAAGGTAGATTATGCTCGGCAATGAAATTGGCGAGTTTAATTTTGTTTCTTTTACATTTTTTTCTACTTTAAGCTTAACTTCATAACAGGTGTCTGTTCGAACAGACTGATTTTGTCCATATTTCGCAGCACCATCAGAATTCTTTTTTGAATTTAAATGACGAAGTACTTCGATTTTACCTGCTTCAAATGAGTGATTGAAATATTTGCAAAAGAAGTGTAAGATCCCATTTTCGCTTGGTACTATCCAATTCTTGAATTGTGGCATAGATTGACATACTGCTTGAAATTTGTGGTCATATTTCTTCACAGATTTCGCCTTTCTTTTCTGTTTCTGGGCATTTTCATGCTTTTCGCTTCCGTTTCATCAGTTGCACTCTCAGAGTTGGTTTCATGAGGTTCGATATACTTTTACTTTGGTGTCTGTTCTATAGTGGAAATCCCTAGTAAACTATAATTTTATGCATATCAAGGCATGAATGCAAATTAAATTATATTGAGCCAAAGCTCTTCATATTCCATTTATTTTTATGAATATGACCACGTGGTGAATTACATATCATTTATACTTATTTGCAATTTAATTTTTAAGTAATAATTTATAATTATTATACTGAATAATAATTTTAAAATAAATTTCTATAATTCTAACTAATTCAAGGTAATTGTTTTAACAGAGGAAAAAACTTCCCGGTCGTTGCTCGGTTTTAAACATTTGTCACGGCCATTAAAGTTAAAAAATTTAAACTCTTAAAGATGAAAATTGTTTCATTTGAAGTAATCAAAACTAAAATGCAGTATAAAGCACGCAAAGTAGAAATTTTTTTAATTTTTACTTTAAATAATCAAACTGAAAAAATTTTGATTCCGAAATTTGTTATTCAAACATTTAATAATTTACAATTTTTAAATTTTACACAAATTTCAAAAATATTTTTAATTAAATCCTATTAAACTGCAGAATGAGAAATTTTAAACTTCTATAAAGGCTGCTTCATTTAAAATGAATTTGCCTCATTTATCATAGTTCTTACCATATGTAAATTCCGATCTTGCTATAAATGAGAGGCTGTGGTTAGATATTCCGACTGAGGGAACAAATGTGGTCATTGGATTCTTGTTTTTAACAGGAGTTTGCATCTATCATATTCCTTGCCACTATCTGAAAAGAGTGAATTTAAAAGAATTATTAGCACTCAATTTTATTACGAAATGTTTTCGAATTTACAACAATGAGTATTGAATATAGTCTCTTATTTTATTTAAAATTCCGAGAAATATAACATCATTACATTATAATCTCATTGTAAAATGTTTGCATGTAAATCACACAATAAAGTTGGTAATTATACGCGACCTCGTAACATAACAGATGAAAATTTGACTTCTATAAAACTTTATAACCTACAAATGCAGGCAAACAACGCGGCGAAAATACCAGATCATTTTTAGAAATGTTACGTATCACTGTAAAATTTAATGATTAGTAGAGATTTTGATGATGAACTACATATATTACATCAATATTCCGTAATTTTTAACATATTGTAATTTATAAAATACTGACGATCACTTGTTAGAATCAACGCGTTAGAAATCGAAACCGGGAACAAGGATTCACTCGCGATAGCAATAAGTATTTGCAATTAACATGTACCATACATATATCATATACAAACATGTACCAAATACGCAGCTCATAGCGAATAAAATCGATAATTTTATATGAGAATCAATACTTCCAAACACCGGCATCAGCCGGCACCGCACCTTTCAAACAGAGACAAAACGAAACTCACGATTTGACGATTGACGAAACTGCTACGACACAAGCTAAAGCCCTTTTTACACATCTGATTGCCGGCAGTCAGACAGCCTGTCTCTTTAGCTCTTATAGACTTGAGAAATGGGTTTGACCAATGTGGTACTTGCTGACAATTGCAAGCGAATGCGTGATTGGTCAAACTATATTTAAATCAAACTTAGGTAAAAAAGTGCAAAATAATTTTTAAACACATCTTTAAAAAAAAAATCTTCAGATTTTCATTAAATTCTTCAACTTCTTCAAAAATCCGCAGGCTATTCAGTTTTTCCTTATATTTGAAGAAAAATCCCCCAATCTAGTACTGGTTGATAATGATTTCAAAAGTATGCTATTTGTTTCTCTGAAGCATTCGGTAAACAAATGATGTGCTAACGTCAACCGTCTGAGCGATCTTTCTCACAGCAGAATAAAGATCTTCTACGATGGCTCACATTACATCTGATTCTCGCTCTGCTGTCACGTATTTTGGTCTGCTGTTGATTTCGAAGTTGAAGCGAGATCGGGATGAATTTAATTGAAATATTTCGCTACATCTTCATATGATCTTACACGATCACCGAAGCCTCGCATCATATTCAACGCAATTCTCTCCATTTCACTTAATGACATGTTTTCACATATGGCTTAAAGGACCACGATAAGGGCTCAATTAGGTATACAACATAGAAATAAACAGAAAACCCTACTAATGAAAACATAAGCGTTCATTTTTTTACTGTATTGAATTCTCAAATGAAACAAATGCGAATCAAGAGACAGCCGCAGGAAGGTGCGATGGTGGGACACGTGCCGTACTACGTCTATAACGAATACTTTTTCCGTCAGAAGGCCGAAACCAAAGCTCCTTAAAAAATCCAAGCTTCCCTATCTGAAACCAAAAAATTATGCTGAATAATAATCTGCAATCAAAAATGGGGGTTCTCATTCGAAAAAAATTTCACCCGTAAGTCCTGAAAAAAGTAATCGAAACCAATTTTGACAAGCCCATTTCAAAGCTTGCTGATTACTCTACAACTTTTGTCTCCACCTTTTTTTTCTATAATGCATAGTTTTCGAAATATTCGTCCATATCCAGACTTTTGAAACATTCTGTACAAGTTTCTCGTCATTTTGCATTAAAGGTATTTTATCATGTGTATCCCGTACCCCGATAGTAAAAAATGGTTTTATTTGATGACACTTATCATCCACTTCATTAGCTGTATGGACTGGTATTTTGGATTTTAAGATTCGATTTTATTTTCATAATATAATTTTTAGTTAATTTCTAAAATTTTAGTTACATTTCCGTTCCCCGGTTGGTCTTCATCATTTAATTTATTTTTAAGTAAAGAAGTAACGTCCTTTTCTTCTTTATAATCACATTTTGTGTTCCGTAATTTATTTTCTGCCAATTCTATTATTTGGATTTCAACTTGCTGCGGGATATTCTCATTTTTGCAAGAGTTTGATTTTTTTTAATTTAGAGAATTTTGTTCCTCGCACAAGTGTTTATCTTTTAGTTCAAGGCTCTCATTATTCACTGTTTCTTCAATATTTCTAAACCTATCTTTCTATTTTGTACTAAACTTGTCAATCGTTGCCACACAAATTTTATTATTTATAATAACTCTCTGGTTTGTACATTTTGTATTCACTTTGTTGTTTTGCGCACCAGTTAATGCCTAAAATGCGATCAAAATTTAGTTTCGGAATTACCAATAAAATAGATTTCATATTCTGTCTTCAATCTTCAAGTTTAATAAAATTTGTTTTTAAATCTCCTAAGCTTTTCTACCGAACGCACTAAATAACATTGAATCAAAAATGGGTAAAAATGATATTTTTGCCTGTTCTAATTTTCTAATTTTGGCACTCAGCTTTCACCAAAGAACATTTATATTCTTCGACTTTTTTCATTTATTCGTCCGTTTAGATCAGAAACTAGGTCCTTTATAATATTAACGATCCACTGACATGTTATCGGACTTCTATTACAGTACTAATTTAATTTAAATCTCGCCTATAAAATATTTCTTCAATTTCATCATTTACTTTTTCACCACTGTTATTCTCGGTATCTTGTAAATCGCTATTTACGCGTGTCGCAGTATAATACGAGGGTAGTTCAATAAGTCCTTAGAATGACCAACAGATGGCGCGCGAATCGCTCCAAATCATCTGTTTTCAGTCAGCACCACTCCCGACT
>NC_046657.1:17268416-17306716 GCF_010883055.1 Belonocnema kinseyi | reverse complement strand
TGTAAGTGCTTATTTGGAGGAACTTCCGAAAACGCACTTTTCTGAAGGATTAAAAAAACTTGAAAAGCGATTGACCAAGTGTATAGAGCTCCAAGGAGATTAATTTGAAAAATAAAAAAAAATTTACCCAAAAAAAATTGTTTTTATACTTCATTCTAAGGACTTATGGAACTACCCTCGTATCTATTATTGTCATATCTATATGTACCTTCTTTTCGCCGCGTATTCTAATTTAAATTGTTATCTGTTTTTATCGAAAATGCTGCTCATTCTTATTACAAAGACACTTCTTCAGGCACAAAAATTTATCAAGTCAGTTCCAACCGAGAAATCATTTCATTTGGAAATCGACCACAAAAGCGATGAAACAAAATCTTTTCAACCGTAGACTCTCAAAAAGGATGCGTTTTTGGAAACGTGTTCTACCTGCGTGTGCTTATTCTATAGAAAAAATATTTTCAGGTCAAATGGTCAGCACGTAATAAAAATGGTCTTTTTCCAAAAGTGTTGTATAGTATGGACACGTTTGAATTATACGATTGACGTGTTAAGAAGAAAGGGTTCCTTAAGAACTATAAATCAAGAAAAGATATCCTAGAAGAAAGTTAGAAAGTCACACCTTGGGAAAAACTGTAAATACACAGATACTCTTTATTGGGAACTTTAGTGAATACCAATTTTTAATTAATGTTCCTTGATAATTATACGAAAATAATTTCTAACAATGAAACAGAATGAATATAATATAAAACTATTTAATTAATTAACAATTGGTCATTATAAAAATTTAGCAGCTAGAGTTGGACTTCAAAATATATGGATCAGATAAAAATCATTCTTGCGTAATAGGTGGCCTGTGATCAAGTTGGTTTCACTTGAGTTATTTACATCAACGATAAACTTGATGAGTTAACATTAATAAGAATATTGTGGACAATAATTAGAGGTAATGAGAAAAAAATTAAATAACAATATTTTTATTTCACAATATATTAACATAAATGGAGCCCTTTATACTTTTATTAACAACCCAACATCTTGAAATCTTGGTAGTTTTATATGTTAATTTTGTTCGTCTACTTGGTTTAAATCAATATTATTAAAATATTGATTAATCTTAAGATTGTGAAAAAAATGCTCTCTAGCTCCGCTGGGATATGAGCCCAGGTCCTTAAGATTGCCAGTCTGATGCAATTTGAAGGACCTGGGGTCATATGCCCGCGGAACTAGAGAGCTTTTTTTCACAATCTTAAGATTAATGAATATTTTAATGATATTGATTTAGACCATGTAGGCAAACAAAATGAACATCTAAAACTATTAATTAATTTCCCAGGCCAAAAAACTTACATCAATAATAAAATATTGAAATCTTGGTTTTGCTTTATTTTTAAATCTCTCTATATAGTCCGAGATGCTGCTGCAAAATTCCACATGCATAATGTTAATGCAAAAATCAAATTTTGTAAATTATATTTGCATCAATGGTCCACTGCTGTAATCGGTTGCCATAGTCATTTTAGTGCAAAGTTCGAAAAACAATGCGAAAACAACAATTATTTATCGCATTTTTTCAATTTTCAAACATATTGTTATAGAATTATTTTTTGTTTTTAATAAAGAACTCGGTCACTGATTCAATATGGCTCTGGGTTGCCATAGTGTAACCCGTGCTGAATCTTAGTTGCCAGGTTAAAGTGGAGACTACCTTTTGAACTTTTCGCAACTATTGAGTTAATAGACGAATTTTTCATATGAATGAAGAGCATAAAACTTTAATCATTACGAAATGCGGTGTACATGGCTCCGATGGTGCAAACAAGTTGTTGCTAGCTTTAAAATATGGCGCGCGGTGCAGCAAGACAACGACACGGATCGACGCCAGGAGCCATTAAATAGAGAAGGCTAGAACGAAAACATATTTTTTCTCGCTCGTCCTCACCTATGCCTGTCGCATTCGAGTGTTGTTTTCGACAGGAGTCGGTTGAACATTTATACAACAAAAAAAGTTCATTTGGAATATTCATAACATCTTTATTATATGTTATACAAAATAATATAAAGCAGATTAAATTGGGAATACTAGAATATTCCCCTAAATGTATTTTCAGATTCTCAGGATGTAGTCATTCTATATCAACTACAACTCCTAATAAGCACTGATCATCCTGGACGCAAACAAAAGAAAGATAAAACGTCGGAATTAGTCACAAAGTACCAACCGATAGAAATTAGAGAATGTTTTGTCTACAAAGTAGAAGAGAGTTTATTTGTATATCATGCAGCCTCATATTCTATAAAGGCATTTTTTACCATTTCGTTTTTTAAACTTTTAATTTAAGAACACTAATAAAATCATAAATGAAAATAATAGATTTCTTAGGTAACGGAAGATGTGGAAACTGAAATTGACCAATTAAAACAAAAGCTGTTTTAAGAAAAATTGCAACCGTTTATTTTGGTAACTGGTCCTTCACAAATATTAAAAAGTAACGTTGTAACGTGAAGCTGGGCTTATACACTAATATGATTTAACCTTCAAATGATTGCAATGATTATATAGAAGCGCTGAATTATGGTCTGATAGAAGCAATTGGAGCAACAGCAAAAAATGTGGTCTTACGACTAATATGAGTCTAAATTTTAAGATCAGGAAACCTTAGTTTAATTTAAATTGTGCATTAAGTAAAAACAGATTGAATAAAGGACTGAAAAGATATGAAAAGTCCAGCTTTGTGCTAGCAGAGGATAGAAAATGTTAGATGTGAAGAAACGATATAAAAAGTTAAAGTGCGACTATTGTAAGCTAATAAAGCAAGAAAAGTTAAACATAGACAATATAATAATAAAGCCTTCGAAACTTGCCACAACTAGGCCGAATTTTAGAAAGCCCTTAATCATTTTAGACCTCGAAACGTTAGATCAGAAATAGCTATTGGCCATTTCTAATGCCAGTGTCAGGAATATGCTAACGCATTTTATTGCGCTCGCGGTCCGATAATCCAGATTGACATACAGCCATTGCACCCTCTCCTGAACCTGGAGGCTACTCAGCCTGAGATATTGAATAGCATTTTGGGTTGTAAAGAGAAAAAAGAGCCAGAGTGAGAAGGTATTAGCAGCGAATTTCATAGGTTTCTGTTGTTCTCCTGGTTGTTCTTCCTTCAGACTTTGTTTAGTGCAATTTGGAGTGCAATTCGGAAGGAACAAAAATTGCCTATAAGCTGGGCGATTATTAACTCTATAATGATCCATAAAACAGATATTAAGGCAAATCCGAACAACTACATATGCATTACTTTTTTTAAATTCAATAACTCAAATTTTCACGAAAATTCTTGTATTCAGACTTTCGAAATGGGCTGAGTCTGACATGAGAAACCAGAGAATCAGGCGGGCTTCATAGTTGGCACAAACTATCTGGATCATATCCATACGTTAAACTTAATTGTTCAGATCCACTTATAACAGCCACAATGTAAGGTTTACGCTTTCTTTGTAGATTTGCACATCAAATTGCAATATGGGCAGATCTCCAAAGGAATTCGTATTCTTCTTTGTAGGTGAACAACTGGAAGTCGTCAGTTCATACGATTAACTCAGTATAACTTTCACATCCTCTGTTCTATATTTTAGAGCATCTAACAAAAAGATCAGTTTAGCTAATTCGGCATCGGGAGCGATTATTCAAGATGCTCACTTCTGCCAAATTGGATGTCTAGAGGGTTAAAAGTGCATTGTTTCGCAGTTTAGCCCTTAACGTCCTATTCTACGCAGTCCCGTTGTGGGGTCTGAGATATACTGAATCTATAGAAAGAGTTCATGCTACCTTTTATATGAGAATCTTGTCCCTCTCATCGCATACGCCGGGGCCCGCAGTGAGAATAGAGACAGGTGCCGCACATTTGGCCTGGGACAGCTTCAAGGCAACTCTGGCCTGATGGAAAATGTCTTGACTGCCCGAGTGTGGTTTGCCTAGAATACACTTCAGAAGGTTGTATGTCCTATCATTACGGGAGACTTTTTATCCAAAATATAATTTGATTCTCCGAATAAAAAAAATTCTTTGTGACAGTGGGGATGAACCATCTGTAGCAGACTATTGAAATTGCTGAATTGGCCAGAAATGAAGATTTTATTTTAAGTTGATTCTCGGTTCGATTCCCGCCTCGCACTCTGGAAGAGCCTCGGCGGCCTAATTATACTAATTATACCTGGAAACCTAATTATACCAACTCGCCTAAACCGACTGTTTTTGGATATGTTTGTGTCGACCTGTTGTATCCAGGATCTCTATTTTCACAAGTCAATAGATCCTAAAAAATTAACATTTAAAATTCGTAGAATGCGAATGTAATTAATATTTATTTTATCTTGATGTATCACGATAAGCAAATAAATTTTGTTTGAAACATTTACTCGGGTGAAATCGGTTTTTAATCATAGCTATGGACTAAGTCAAGTGACTGATGAGATAATGATGTTATAATTTGATTTAATGCGATGCTTGAAACCTCCTGCGATAATGCTGTAGGTATACAATTACGAGCATGGTATAGTTTGGAGCTCGTCTCTTACCGCTGTCATACTAAAACAGCGGCCGCGAGCGTTGGAGGTGATAACAGTCACCTCTAGGTACTTTCTAAGAGCTTCCATCTGCCTCTCCACAGGTTCTTAGTCCCTTGCTTTCTGATGGCCAAAAAAGTTTCTTATAATGTGTTTAATAAAACCGCTTTAGGATTTGCTGCCAATGCCCTACTAACTCCTAAATGCTCAAAACGTTCAGTGCATCTTTCGTGTATATTGCTTGTAGCCGAAATTACAATAAAAGCAATATATGCATGATTCACATTTCTCCATATGATGATCTTTACTTTATGCCTTAACTCGCTATACTAACCCTGGCGGGCCGAAGGAACCGAATGGAGTCTCTACAAAGTACCTGTAAAGACTCTATTGAGTCCCCATTCGGTTTCTTTTTAAAAAACTAAAAAAATAGCAAAATCAACTTTTAAATCGTTAAAATTTGGATTCTACGTTGATGATGTATACTCGTTCACCTTTTTTTCTCGGATCACGATAACAGGTCGATTGGCTAGGATGTAATGTGTAATGTGTAATGTGTAATGTGTAATGTGTAATGTGTAATGTGTGGATAGTAGCATCCCAATATAAAATGCAGTCTTTATTTTTTCAAACGAGCATTGTAATGTATCTATTGAAAGGCATCCATTCTATTGAAAGACCTAGGTTTAGGGCAAGTTGTTCGTGTATAATGTCCGCTACATAATTATGTCTGTGCGTATATTCTCTCTGAACCATTACGCGACAGCCATCAATAATGTGCTCAATGGATTCGTGGGCATCGCCACATAATCGGAATCGGTGAACCGCGACTTGATGTAACACGTGTTTGCGATCATTTCTTGTGCTGAACACCTTGTCCTGTATGGCAATGACGAATTTTTCAGTTTCTGTATACAGATCAAAGATCCGGTTTATAGATAGTTCCGTTAAGCGCATCATCCTATTTGTTATTAGTGTTGTCTCGCAACTGTATAACTTGTGCCTTAAACAGTTTTTACTCTGGTGCATTTAGCGCTTCGTCATCTATAAGCGGACGATTCTGTTAAACTATTTAAAGTCGGTGCTGGATAATTTGATGAGCCCAAAGGATAACGCGGAGACAGGGATAGCATAGTTGTCAATTGCCCTGATTTTGTTTGCTGGGTTGAGAAAACTCTTTATAACTAATGTGAGTCTCGTAATGAAAGCAGTCGGTAGGCTTGTCCTAACTATCATATGCTGAATACCCTTAAATACAAAAATACCCAGATATTTATGACTCGCCTGCAGCCACTGCCTATATGTCATTTTCTATCTCATTCTCTAAGTTTGCTGTCCCTAATTCCTCTCTCGCTAATGCACTATTTTGTATTTATTTAGTCCGAACTTCATATGGATATAATTGAAAAAGTGCTTTGTGACATCGATCACTGGCTGCTGTTTCTGGGCTAAACTAGAGTACAGCTTCAGGTCATCCATGTACAAAAGATGAGTTGCTTGATGACTATCATCATTATCATGCTGTGGCAAAATGTATGATTCGAATAATGCCGAGCATAAAATATTATAATGGGCGGTAATTAATTCTCGTGAGACACGGCGACGAATCACTCGCCGGTTATTGGCGAAATAATAAGAGCGCCAGAATGACGAAAAAGTGCGTGGATAATTATCCGAATGATTGGACAGTTCCCGGAAACCGGCATCATCGCGAGGGAAATGTATCGTAGAGCGTTGCGATTACGAGCACCGTTCGTCATTCGCTTAAAGTATCGTAACCAGTTCTACTGTGAAAGGGATATTTCCCGAATAATTAGAGCCGAGCCGCTGCGTTTAAGCAGGTAACTAACGCATTAAAAGTGTAACGAAGTGTATTTATTAAAAAAAAAAGAGTGTGATCACTGAAAGAAATTGTTCTACTTTCAGTGTGGTTTTTTTCTTTCTACCCTTGCAAACCGTATCTAACTGGTCGTAATGGCTGCCGAAACGTGACGCATGATGCCAGTTTCTTGATTTATATGATGTGGATCAATTTAATGGGATCCTGATTCCAATCTGTTCTCACAGGCTGAATTGCTGACAAAAACGGCCGCATCGCAATTTTCGACGCTTAAACGGCAAATGGCTTACTAGACTTCCTTCAATTGCGGGTCAATCAGCGAATACAATTGCGTTAAGTATCAATAACCCTTTCTTATAATTGTGTATGCGAATCCGAATTTTTATCATTTATGTTAGATACAATTTTATTTATGATACAGTTTTGAGCGTTAATATTATTTTTTGTCTTAATTGTGTGGAAGAAAGTTTCTCTTTGAACCTTTCACAAGGCCGATTTATATTTATCTTTTTAAACCTGTTCACATAATTGACCTGTCCGTTATATATCATTATTTGATGTTCTTAAATTTGTGTTTCAAAATTAGATGTCGCATTATTTGAACGAAATGAAACTCTCGATCTGTCAAAGAACCTGTTCAATATATCTTCCATTTTATCGAATTATTTTGTTTATTCATCCACTAAAAAATTTAAATTCCAGATTGCATTTTGAATTTAGAACTTTCTCTTTATTACAAATTTCACTTATTTTATGATGTAAAAAAATCATTCAATTCGAAATATCAAAACTTAATTCTCTATAATCAAATATTTAGAGTCAATAATGCCTGGGCAAATTTTGTAAAGTTTTAGGACTTCAAGCAAATAGTCATGCGGCACAAAAGGAAGCGTACACGCAGTACCCTACAGCATAAACCCTGGCATCAGATCTTGGTGTTCAATGATCTTCTGAAAACACCTTACCAACGCATAATGCACACTCGTCAGGTACGTATACCAGAAGTTGTGCACCATGTCCGGACCTGGAGCTTTCAAGTTACTTGCCCTTTTCAAGACCGCTGAAAAATCTAAAGTTGTGATGTTCGTTACCTGTTTACTTTTCTCCAAATACCCAACCATTAGTTAGCCATTTCTTCCAATTGAGGGACTTCAGTGCCTTACTAGTTATTTTGCTTTACACACAGTTCACGATAGAACCTTCTTTGATCTGTCTAAAGGTTCGATTTTGTTGCCTTTGTGCGCTGCTTTTCTTGTACCAACGTAGTCTGGGAGTAAGTACATGAAGTCTCTGCTGTTGGTAGTCTATAATCTCATCCAATAGTGATGATGTCAATGTCTCAATCTGCCAAGGGTGGATGATTTTATTAACATGGTTTATCAGCTTTCTGTTTATACTTCCTTTTTTGTAATGAGTTAATCTACCGAATTTGCACCTTGCCTTGCTGAGATCCACATCCAAAATGATCTTTTATGATGGATCTTGATCCCTTGCTGGGACATAGACTTATTTGTAGGCCTAGTTATGCGGCCCAACGTTCTAACGGTTGCTACATCAGCAGAGTATACAAGAGTTTGCACTTCTAACGCAGTGTATGTTAGTTCCATTACGTAAGTAAAACGTTGCTGTTGAGGTGTTCTATTAGTGCACGTAGATCATTTATGATGTTCATCTTGGGCAGAGAATGCCTTAGTGTTGGTTCTACATGTCTGAACTTTAGTAAACCATGATCAAAATTTCTTTCAAGGTGCTGTAGTTTTTCTTGGATCTTGCTGTTCACATCATCGTTATTAATATCCGGATGTGTTACTACTGGATCCGGTAATTGCTGTACATTATCCCTAGCACCTATTCTTTCAGTTTCAATCAAGTCTTCGTTGTCCAGATCTTTCAATGGAAGTTTATCAATAGGAACCTGCTGTTCCACTTCCATTTTGAAATTAGATATTTCAACACCCGAAAGCAATCTGTTCACAGATATTGAGCCTTTTTGATCTGCCAAATTCTGCTCATCTATTCTTGTGGCTATCTCTGGGTATTTTAGTAAGAATAGTCTATGATGTTTTCTTTTCACACTTTGCTCACATTTCTCCGTCTAAAAACAAGCGCGCATAACATTTCGGAACCAGTTCTACGCAATATCTTCAAGCAGAAAGGCTGCCGCCCTGCGACGCGGCTCTGCCCTCCTCAAACCTCTAAAAGAAATAGTCCAGTTTTGAACCGCTTTGTCTTCGAAATCTGACATTGCACTCTTCTACGGTCCTTGCAGACATTTCAGCCTAACCGGATTTCTCCGCGCATATTCCCCGTGTATTCGCCTTTTTTCCCCACCGTCGCGGTAACTATACTGCGGATCCAAATTTGCATTCTGAAATCGTCTTGGAGGTTCTGGCCCTTTATACCCTGTGGGATCTGGTCGATTGTTGGCCTTTTTGGCTCCGAAAATCTTGAGACCCGTACTTATTCTAGTCTTCTGACATGCTCCTCCTTTGATCCAACTGCCCCTGCTCGGGCTCTCCCCCCCTCGCTAAAGTTGGATTTATATAAGGAAAAAGACTCGTAGCTCAGTAGTGATGAGTGGCCCAATTCATTTCGGTTCCTAACGGTTCTGTGGCACGGCTCGAGCCTTCCCATTTGCGTTGCTTTTCAGTTAAATTCCGTCGAATATCCCGATTCCTTGTATACCAGCTTTCTTTCGCGCGTGGGTCCTTGATGATTACCGTGGTGAATATTGGCTGTGATGTGATTAATAAGTGAGCACACATTAGTGATTACTGTCAGCATGTAATATGCAATCCGAGCACATTCAGGGCCCCCCGGCCTCACTGTCGCAAATACCCTAGTCTTGGTTCTGCGTGGCCTAGTATTCACATTCGCGAAATCAGAATTGCTAATTATTGAGCTTCTTGCCTTCCACCCAACCGGGTTTACTGCCTGAGCAGGAGGTGCCATTGGCCCATCTACCCCCTTAACATATCTCTTCTGGGATCTGGGGTGTAAGTTGGTGATATTGCGCCTCTCTAGGCCTAGTCTCCCTACGTTCTGAAGCAACTTCGGCACCCATGCAGGATCGTTTCCAACATTGTAAGCATTTATTGAAATCCGATCCGATGCCTTGTACTCTACCGTAAACCCGTTACGTTCCTACGATCCACGTTAGGCGTCAAATTCATAACCAGGTTTTCCAAATTTTAATTATATAATTACGGCCTGGCCGGGTATGGCCCAGGATGGAAACCTTGTTATAAAAATGTCTATAACTTACGTGTCATTGTTGTTACCGCGACACTTATCATGATAAGCTGAGTGCGCTGGTCAAACTCTTTCGGCCCGCGAAAAATGCTTAGAGATCGTTGTTTTTAATTTAAATCAAGCGCCAGGTAGGATAGATCCTACCCGAGCCTCGCTAGAGCCGGTCCTGTCGAAGGCTGGTAGACCGCATAGCTCTCTCACGCGCAAACGGCTGTTCGGTACACCCAGTATAACCCTGACATCATTTGGAGTGCATTGTCGTGTGCTTTCGCGCTGACTCCTGGGGAACGATCGACACAGCCTATCTAAGATCGTGTCGCCTGCTCAGAATGCTACGGACGTCACTCCGCGGCAGAAGGACTCGGGCAAGGTACATTGCTGATCAACAACACGTACTTTGTGGCCAACGTGCTAGTTCTAGTTTGCTCTCTCAATTCATCCCGCTTACCGTTAGAATGATCTGGATCCTTAAAACCTCTTGAAAATCTTCAATTTTTTAGATGGCACGCCGCATCTATGCCTTGCCGTGAAACCAGGAACTCACAGTTACTGTTTCTTTCTGCTTATTAGTCTTCACGCTGCTTTTTATCGTCGCTTCGAGATTTCCGTGTCGCGTATGTTAATTCGCTTGGTGGAACAGAAGAGGTGCAATGGGTTGACTCCGCCAATGCGAGCGTTCGCATCTCATCCGCCTTGTAGATTGAGTGTGGCCAACAAACTACTGACACTCCCATTGGTCGGTAAAAAATGACCGCCTGTCAATATGGTGATCGGCCGGTATTGCCTCTCGTAGCTGGTAGTGGAACCACTGCATCACGTTAATTAGGTCTGGCCAATGGATTACTGTAACTTCTATTTGCATCTTATACGTAGCCGCCACAGCATGGCCATCCGTCCAGGACTACTAGACCATAGTCGACCTCCCGACATGGTGCCATGGTGCCCGACATGGTGCCATGGTGCCTGACATGGTCCACTGCTGCCTCTCTCCGCTAAGAGTAAAGTCACAGCGGATTGGTTAGCATTCTAATCATGGTTTCGGTGTTGAGCTAGCAGCCTGTAAACTTTCGATACCGTCTACTTGATTTTATACAAATGCCAATTCGTCGTATTTTGAGTTCCTCGTTGCCTTGCCTTGCGTCTTTAGCCCGCAGCTTTAATCTCAACACTGACTCACACTATTAGAGGTGCACTGCCCATTTCTATTTTCTAAAAATACTGGATCAAGTTTCTTACCGAACTCTAAGTGCATATTTATACAAAACAAATTACCTAACCTATGTATTATCCTAGGCTGGGAGTCTTGGCTTGACGGTACTGTCGATACTTCTGTGATCGTGACGTTTCAAGTTTATGTCTAGCTTCGGGGAGATCGAGGAAAGTTTATTTTACATTAACGTGAGTTTATTCCTGAAACCACATTGCAATATATATTGATAAAGAGTTAACTAAAAAAATTGTGGGGGACTGGTTGGCAGTATTTTGTTCCCTTAGCAAGAATTGATGGGCACAAATGATGTGGATAGATTGTTACTGTCTTTATTCTTTCTTAGATACGACAATAAGCTTATACGTAAGATATTAAACATAATATTTTATTCCGGGAAAAAGTAGAGTGAAAAAAAAAATCACTGGTCACTGCAAAGGGAAGAAGGCTCTCTCTGTTTATATCTTAAAAAAGGTGGCGGTGAGCTTTATTAATCGGAGCAGGTAAACTACCACCGATTTTAATCGCCTGGGGCTTTGGTCTACCTCCCGTGGAGCGATGGTTCGCAGGGGATAAGCGGAGATAGGGATGGCTGATTTCTGGAGCCCCCGATAGACTCGAGCTAATATACGGCTTTTGTGTGGTGAGCACTTTCCCGGCGAATGTACTTTCCAGTAAGTGGAAGAACGTTTGGCCAACGTAAGCCTAGACGGTTTCTTGGACACCGACTTTGTAAGCGAAGTTAATTATCAGAATGAAAATGGGAAGCGCAAATCTTTTATTAATTAATTAATAAGGTGACATTTGTTGCGGAGTTACTAAGATCTGGACTTAATTGAAGGCGGGTAGCTCTCGAATCATCCATCCTTCTTGGTGCTTGGTTTATTGCCGGGTGAAGAAGAAAAAAGGAAGGGACGACTAATGACGGACTCTTTTCATGGTAAATGGTTTATTAGCATACCACTTCCAGTAAACTAAATAACTCATTTTAAAACTTCACAGAATGAAAACAAAATAACTTATTGGAAACTTCACAGAATCAAACTTGTACTTGATTTGCACTCAACGCGAAGATGTGTCCTCTATGAAGGTACAACACGAACTGCCACTACGGTTTACAGTTTAGAGAGAGACGATGGGTGGTTAATATGCTGGACCCTCGCGGGCTGATGATTCGGCGAGAACTAATTTAACCTGCTTCTTGACCCGATGGGTCAGTCGATCGGGCAATTGGAAGTTATGGAGTGTGGGGGGGGGGGGGGGGGGGGGCTTGCGTATTCGCGACCGGAACAAAATCCTTGCTACTCGTCGGCGGAGTCTGTAGTAATTTTTGTGCTCATCGACTGAACTGGTTTTGGCGATGGACCTCACTCCCCCTATTTGAAATGTCCAACACTGTCGGAACGGCGAATCCGAAGAAAAGAGAGCCGATTCTTGTTCCCATCGGAATACTATTTCATAGAAATATCATCCCGATGGGAAAACGAAGCGGTATCAACATGAAAACATTTAAACAGGCCTGGATGTTATCTCTCGTTTTGTGTCTACGTTTGATACTTGATACCACAATAAAGCTTTGAGAATACCGAGTATATGGCTAACCAGAAGAAAGGTTTATTATTTCTTTAGATACCTTCCTTACCCATACCATTCTATTGGGTTCGGACATTTTTGTATTTTCACTTTCATTGTTTCTTCCTCTTTACCTTTAAGTTCTGAAAGATTCTAAATTATCATCAATACGTCTAGAAGCATCTAAAATTTGTTTCTTAAAATTGCATGAATACGAACTACTAGAACTGTAGAATATTCTCTACTAGTAGTATTTTTACCTCGTTATTTTAAAGTTCTAGAAATTTCTAGATTGCAGAAGAATGGTTTTCAGGAATTATTTGTGCAATAAATAATCAAAGACAGGAATTTGTCATTAAATATGCTATCTATTAGGGTGTAATGAATCAAATTCATATAGACAAAACAATATGTCATACATAACCCTCCATATCAAATTTCTCCTGTTCACTTCCAACTTGTGCGCATTAAATAAATAAAGACAGGTATTTTAATTATATGCTTATCTATGAAAAAGGAATAAATAATCCTTGTTTTTCTCATAAATATATAATGCTGTAGAAAATGCTGGAACAAAGCAAAATTTACAAAAAATTGAATCTTATAATTTGGCAATATTAATTTATAACGTCAGTTGTAACCCTTTTGCAAAAAAGTGCTGTCCCCCTGGTCCAGTGCGGCTATTTTATTAATTTTGGTAAAGCAGAAATTCATGATGGCGTAACCAAGAATGTTCTAGAAACTTAGCATAAAAGCGAAAAAAGAAATATTTTGTTGTTGAAATTTTGGTTGTAACAGGTCGCTGAACACTTGAAGTCTCCCACGTAAAATATTTGGGAAGAAAATCATTTTTTGTGGTTCTGGAAGTAACTTCTGCGGGTTTGGGAAAACGTTAAGATGAACTTATACGACTTGTAAAAGACTTTCCAGTGAAAAATTCAAATTTATTTCTAAAAATTCCTTCTTATTTTGTATCAAGGTCCTTATGTTCTAAAAATAGTAAAAATCTACTTATGAAAAATGTTGATAAGAACTTAACTAATCAATAGTCTTGGCAATATTTCCAGATATATTCTTGTAGTCGCTATCTCATTCATCACTCTAATTTGTTTTGTATTTGTTTTGTATTAATTGAAGAGTAAAAAATAATTTATAATGCAAGAGTTATTTATTGTTAGGCGTAAAAACAATTTATCTTCAGATCTAACAAACAAGATACATATTCATCTACAATTTTACGCAGTGTAAAATTTAGTATAAGAAAAAATAGGAGAATTAAAATATATTAATATATTTTTTCTTATTTAGAAAATTATTCACCCATCCATCTAATATGGAGGTACCTCTACGAACATAACATTTCTTGGATCTTCTGTTTCATATTGATGGAAAAAAAGAAGATTCAGATTGTCTCTCCATTCTAACCCTACAGTCTTATTGGCGATTGCGCCATCTATGCGTACTTTAACTCTTACGAAGTTATTTTCATGATCCCTTCGACGAGCATCCAGTGGGCATAAAACATCATTTATAACGATTCCAATTATGTAGCCATCGGCTATTCCTACCAAGCGTATGCCTGGGATTATATGATGAAGTTCGGGAATCCCGTTTTCTAATTCGACTTCACAATGATGAGCACCAATAAGTTTAACCGGTTCAGGATGAACTGCGTTGTCCTTGTATGGGAAAACTAATTCTAAAAAAAAAAAGTGTAAATGAAAAGTTAATTCGTGTATTCATTTTCACATTAATTAAGTCAATTATAGTCATTATTTTACAAAGAAACAGTTAGTTCATGAATTAGAGATAGAAATTAAAATGAGTGACCATTGTAACCATTTTAAATTAAGAGGTTGACCGCACTGATTTTCTCATTAATAACATAAATAATATTTTCCACGTTGACCTAAAAATTAACAACAAGTCTCCAAAATTGTAAAATTGAATTACCCCACTATTTCTTTGCACAAATCATTGCACTCAAAGATTTCACTATCCATACAGTGCAAATAGTTTAATGATTAAAGAAATTCGGTCTTTTAGAGAAAAAGATGGAATATTATATTGTGCTACAAGTGCGAAAAATAGGCATTTTTACTGTAGTATAAAGTTTGCTGTACGAGCAAGAAGCCGATCGACGGGAAGCTGTAGGCGCGTTGGAGGCGAGCCGAAAACAAGTAGATCACGATCCGTTGACAAATATTTAAACCAGGCACGTACGCAAGGTAGTCACCCCCCCCCCCCCCCCGCATGATGTGAAAAAGCTTCTTTCAGTTTAATTTTAAGATCAAACAAAACCCTCCCCCCTCCTCCTCAAGAAATTTTTTTATTGCCTACGCTCCTAGCTTAAACTTTGCAAGAAACACAGCTATCTACTTTCTGCACATAAAATTTTGTGCAACAAATTTAGGATAGTTTGGATATAAGGAGCAATAGAAACAAACTTTCCGGAAATCTTTTAATATTACAAATTTCCCAAAATTTAGAAAATTTGGAAAAATTGCGGTAAACGTATAAATTACAGAAAATTCATAAATTACCGATAATTTATAAATTAGTGACAAATTCCGGGACAATAAGGTGTCTGAAGCTTTTCAGAAAAAGCCACAAATTTCAGAAAATTTCCCGTAACTGATCAGTCGGCCGAGTGTCAACTCATAATTCCAAAAGGGAGTTTATACATGCATGCCTCGAAAATCAAACATTCCGTACAACTGAGCACGGAGAAACTGTCTACGACCCCAACTGTGCACGGCGACATATTGATGTGCTAGATGGTACCCTGTCCACGGTTGAGGTGCATAGTTTGAAGACTCCAAAGTGCGCACTTGTACAGATGCGAAATCCGCAATTGTGCACGTCACTATCAATAAGTCTACCAAATAAGAACCTCCACAATCGAATTTACAAAAGCCAATACTGTCTACAAAAAAACTACTGCCTTCATAAAAAATATAGCCTGGAAAAAGTACAAATTAGTTTTAGGCTGTTTTGGACTCTCAAATGTTTAAAAAAAATCAAAAACCACCCATAAATCTAAAAAATCATATCCCCCGGTCATAATCGAAGTTGGTATTTCTGAGCAACCCAAAAATTAGAGTCTCGATTTGGACTGTCAAATTCTGAAAAATATTATTTTTTGGCAAAGTCGTATCTGCGCGGTACGAAGAGGGCGCTTTTTCGTAAAGGGTTGGAGCCCAAAGATCTAAGTTGTTATTTTTGAGGAGCTCAAAAATCAAAGACCGTATTCACTCTCTAAAATTCTGAAAAACATTTGTTTGCAAAATGGTGCTGACATTATACAAAAGGGTTAGTTTTTAACTGTAAGGGTTCAGAGACTCTATTCACAATATAAAATTTTGAAAACGATTATTCTTCCAGAAAGTCGTTCTGGTGGTGTACAAAGGGGTTGGTTCTCATTATAAGTTATTCAACCCAAAAATCGAAATTGCTTTTTTTGAAGAGCCCACAAAAAGAATTTAAAATATCAACTTCGATTTTCGGACCTAACCCGTAACGGCAAAATCTAACACATTTGTACACTTTCAGTACAACTTTGGCACAAAATTAGTTAGTATTTTTACAGAGCCCAAAAATAATTAAAAATATTAACTTCTATTTTCTAGCTCTAGCCTTTAACACCAAATATAACCCCTCTGTATACAGTCAGTTCTTGATAATATGAATTCGAATTTTGAAATAGAGGTTTCACTTTTTAGATAAATAGCTGGTTTTTGAAAACTTTTCTTTTTGAGCGTTCTCGAGCCCAAAAATCCTAGGAATAATTTGTACTTTTTTTACGTTTAATTTGTTTTTATTATAGGTTTAAGTTCTTACGACTGAAAGGATTTTTGTATATATAAATGGTGGTTTAAATTTAGATTGTGAATATCAAGAGATACTGGTTTATCATAGTACCCGACATGTAATTTTTTTAGAAACTTAAAGCTGAACGAAGCGTATAGTTTCAATATGACCACATTCACGACACGTGAGTTTTTAAAAAGATTACAAATGACGAAGGAAGAGAGACGGTTGTTCTGTATATCTTGGATAATTTAAATATTTATGGACAAAAAGTAAAAACTAAACAACACATCCAAAATGGCTGACCAACGAACTTGACCTTTAATTTTCGACAATATAAGAGTATACTAAAGGCCATTCTGATAGATTTCATTTTAAAGTCGTCGTGCTCACAGACAAATATATATATACACACAGAAATACATACAGACATACTGTTTTCTGATTCAGAGGGTCTCAAAACGTGGACATTTGACTAAAAGGGGGGGGTTCCAATTTTACAGAAATCTAATACCTTCTCTGATGAGAATGTAAAAATAGCGGATCCATTGTGACGAACAAAATTTACAAATTTCTGCATATTTCTCTGAAATTTTGCACAATGGAGTTTTTCTGGTCTCTGATTTTGAATTTGTCTTTAAACATTTTTAAAAGAAATTTGAACAAACAGTAGAGTCTCTAAAGGCCGGTAATCTCTCCGCGGTAGACCCCGGAAACTGCATTGAAATTAAATTTTGCATGGTAATGATAGGCGTATTGTTTAAATAATGAACAAATTAATTGATCTATAAATAATTTCCTACGTCAAATTCGAAATCAGCGACACTAAGAACACCCTTATACTAAGTTTTAAATAAATATATGAAGTTTACAAATCCTGGTCGCCATATTGGATCCGCCATTTTGAGTCTGTATTTTTTGACGCCAAACTCAAAATAACTGACTCCAAAAAAACTCTCACGTCCAGTTTTAGACGAACATATAACATTTTGTAACTTTTGTCGTCATAGTAAATCCGACATATTAATTTTTTGAAACTTTTGACGTCAAATTCAAAATCATTGAACCTAAAAACTCCCTTAAGCCAAATTTCAGACAAAAATGTAAACATTTTGTAATTTTGTCCGCCATGTTGGATCCGTCATTTTCGCTTGTAATTTTGCACGTCAAATTAAAAATGAGCGATTCTGAAACCCCCTTTATTCCAAATTTCAAACAAATTCGACGAGAAATCGAATTTGGTGGTTCCTAGCCCATAATGCGTTTCTAGGGTACCATTTGTGCACATCAAAATGTCAACGTAGACAGATTACAGTATCTAATCTTGGAACGTGCACAGTTAGCAGGCTCCCAACGGTGCATGTTGCAATTCAGACGTACAAAGAAGAACCGATTCACATTTGTCTGTCTTTAATTTTAACCTGCATAATTGAGGGTTGGCATGTGTACACACGAAGGTTTTAAAAGGTACCATATGTGCACATCTAAATTTCAACGTGCACAGTTGGGAGCGTACCATATGTGTACGTAACTTATGCGACACACTTCCCATTCATCACATTGAATAATGAACCCTGATTTCAATTAGAATGATCTCAAATAAGAAATAAATATGCTACTATAAACAATGCAATGGAAATTACAGATAATATTATATTTACCAATGTGATTAAAATAAACCACTAAGTAGACACACAAAATATTAATCGCGCTCGCCATTTTCTGTAACTAAATTAAACTCGATTGTGATGAAATTAGATTCTTCAGAATATTTCAAGAGATATACTAGGCGCTACCTCATTTGTCATTCTAAATTATTTGAATTTCATAACTCGCTTTTTTCCATACTGAATTCATATACACACTTCAGATTTATGGTATGATGCGATAAAATTTGAAAAGCAAGAAGTAAATTATTACGCAAAATATATTATACTATTCATTATGTTAAAGAACAAGGAAATTGAAACGGAATGTACAATATCCATCAAGAAAGTACATGAATTTTCTCAGGAAATCAGTAGTGTCAGGACAGGGGCTTTCATTTCTATGACAAGTCAACATAAGTCATTAATGAGGGCTTTTCGAAAAAGTATTTACAAACATTTTAGAACAAACATTTCATAAGCATGTTTTTTTCTAAATGCAAGCATATTTTTTCATTTTCAAAATTTTCGTTTCGGATTGGAAGTAAATACTCTACATACCGTATTTACTCATATATAAACCACACCTTTTTTTCCTTTTCAAGAGCTTGGAAATTCTGGGTTTCGAAATTGCTACAACGGAGAAAGGTAGCGTATTGAGATCCTAAAGAATTATGACCCCTGTGTGGAAAAATGCCCAGACAGCCTTGAATCATGTTAAAGCCAGTACAGTTTTTCTCAAGTCTGCCCATTCACAAAATACTAACGTGGCGCTACACTGGCGTTATCTAGTTTTTCTGCGTGCTTCACTCACACCTTTCTGCTATCTAGTACTAGTATTTACGCTATCTAAGTGTTCGTTACGAATTTTAATATATGACGACTGTCCAGATTTTAGCAGTTACAATGACCAATAATTTAAACGTTACAAATACCAAAAAAAGAGAAAGTTTAAAATGTCCAGTAGTTGGAATCCCAAGCTACTTAGATTCGCATTCTCTTGCACTCAATGAAGATGTCGTAAAATATTTATGTTCTTGTAGAAAACCATATAAGGTAGCAGAAAGAGAGATAGCTTTTCTTATAGATCAAAGAACAAGCAGAAGAATGCATATTGATGATGTTTATGCTTAAGTTGCCCAGGATCTAATTGCAAAACCGAATGTGATCTATTACCTAAACTGCGAAAACATTATCAAGGAGTAAAATTAATTTAAGTGCAGAACGAACGATCTTCTGGCAATGACAACGGTATCGAAGACGTTGACAATCATCTTGATGACGATAATATTGACTTTATTCCTGGACCACGTATTGTTTAACAGTTTAAGCTTATGACGCAAATTATTGTAAATTCAAGAACAATAGCGAAAGCAGTCCGAAAAACGGGAATACCAGTACGAGCTGCACCCCAGGTCAGGCGTGCTTTTAAACAGAGTTGGAGGAAAGTGATCGTCAGCAAGTAAAAAATTTAACATTCTATACTTCGATGAAAGAAAAGATGTCACTTTAGAGAAAAAATAAACAGGTTGAAAATTTTTATCGAAGATCTGTAAAGGAAACTTACTCAGTTTTGGTAGAAGAACCTGATGCAAAATACATTGGACACATTACTCCTGATTCGGGCTCCGTAGCATCTATCACATATGGTGTAGATTTTATTACAATGCTTTTCATTGTGAAATCTAATTACGCTTTTTCTCAGGAATTTTTGAACACGTTCATCGATTTGGATTAGGGACAGATACTGTATGCGTTGTCAGTTTGACAGTACGGCTGTTAACATAGAATGTAATTGTGGCAGTCTTGCTGCAATCAAGAAACAACTGGATCAACCAGTTCAATGGTTTCTATGCATGCTTCATGCATGAGAGTTACCACTGCGGCATCTCTTTATCAGTCTAGACGGTACGACTTCAGGCCCAGACAGTTTTACTGGTCCCAATATAAAACAGTTAGAGAATTGTGAAATAGCTTCCTATCATCAGGTTCCGTAAAATTAAAACTGAATTGCCAAAAATCGACTCCAAATCTGTACTCCAAATGTGGTTCACGATCAAAACCACTCCATCATGTACTGAGGGTGTCAAGCATTTATCGAAGGAGGTGCAACTTTCTCGGTGCCTAGATCGAAGCCTAAAGTTTGTCGTTGATCCAGTACTCCAGGGAGGTGCTCATTTTATCCATCCTGAAAACCTCATGCCTACAATATCATATGACGATAGAAAAACAATTACAGAAGAAGCAGCTCACTAAATCCTCAAGATTCGGCAAGAATCATTCAAAGATCCGCAATGATCACATGGACCTAGAACCTACAGAATTCCAACCTTGTAGTTGGATGCAACAGATTATACAAAGATTATCGGTTGGAACAAAATCAGCAGGTTGTAATCGAGGCATTCTTCTAGTTGATAGGCTAAAGTCATTTAGACGGTTACATCAAAACGAAATTGCATTCGCAGAGGACAATGCCTTCCTTCAGCTCGAAAAAAAATGTGCATCTAGAAATGCTAGTTTCTGCAGGTCAGACAATGAAGCAATTAATTCCACAGTTAACAAGCTTATTCATATTTATCAGTAAAATTTCAAATTGCTCTTAAGTAATTCAATAAAGGTTCAATAATCTTTTATTAAAAGCAGAATTGTGTGGTTTATTAAAAGTCAAAAATGTAGAAATAAATTATTACAAAATATTCTGCTTTTTTATTTTTTAATCTTTTTATTAACAACAGCAAATTTGGTTTATTTTTGTTTTTCAAACGCCCTCAGGCGTGTAAGAAGATTATCAAAGCTAGATAAACAATAATATTTTCAAAAATTAAAAAAATAATTATTTTTAAATACTGCTGCCCCCCTTTTTTCTATTATTTAGGCTTGCCCATTTTGTTATCGTGTTTTCTAAGGCCTCCAGAAACATAAAGAAATTGAAGTACAGGAAAATATTAAAATTATGAAAATCAGAATTTATTTTTAAGCACATTTTGCGAACGCGCTATTTGAAGGCTTATATCACTCAGTATCAAATTTCGTTTACTATTTCAGGGTCCTTATACATTGCTTTTCCATAGAGTTAAAGTTTCGATTTCCATAATTTGGTTTTTTCGATTCTCCCTAATAAATACCTATACCGCCAAACGACTCCACGTCACAGAGTAGCGCCTATGACAATTTTTCTTTTACTGCAGAAATTAATCGTAACCCGCTACTGCATTCGACTTTATAAGAAGTATTCACATTTGCCTAGATGTTTGGCCAGGGGCGATGAAAACTCCCGAAAACCACCTCCCGAGTTCAACCGATTTTTCGACAGTCGAGCTTCAAACCCTGCCATTTTAATTCACGTGATCACCGTCAATGTGAAACATCCCAGTCCACATTAGTCAAAACGCAGCGAATACACAATCCGGCCAAACAAAGCAGATGGTCATCCATCCAAGTGCCATCCGCGCTCGAAACAGCTTGACATCTGGACTCTCCCCGAGTAACGATTCACCTCGCAGCTTATGCCGTCGGATAATTTTTTTTATTTTTGAAATAGCTAATCGTAATAAAACATTATTTCCTCTCACGTTTTATACCAAAACTCTGCATTTCAATAAGTTTTTTTGTAGATAGTTTTAGCATAGACATAAGACCTTCCTTGAAAAATCTGAAAATCTTAAATAAAACAGTACTTCTGAAAAGTTTAGAAAAATTTCAACTTTGTTGGTAAATAAGGAATTCAACAAATTTAAAAAAAATGCAAAGACAACAATATTTTCGAACTTACAAAGCTTTCACCTAGAACAAAATACAAATCGTATAAATAGTGTAGCCTCAACATTTATTTGTCCAGAAAAAATTTTGTGGGCCTACTATATTAACCAATTTAACTCAAATTTGGAGGACTTTCTATTTTTTTATTTAAAGCAGTATCGCGATAGAACGATTTCCAAAACAGAATTTTCTGTAAAAGGACCAGCCTGCAAACCAGGGAAAGAAGTACATAGAAAACCAGGGCGCTCAAAGACGCGATGAGCATAATTCTAAACAAATCTGCGTTTTTAATGCATGTCAATAGATTAAAGTGTGATCATGGAATACCAGCTGTAATAAGTTTCAATATCATCGAATTTACAAATATTTCGGAAATATTACAGGCTTTTGATAACTGCTTTAGTAGTGTTTTTATCAAATCAACTTTTCCTACATCTTTAATAGATAAGGCAGATCCTTGGCGACCAGGTGCTAACATTCAATTTTCCGTAAGCACTGCGTCAAAAGCAATAAAAAAGTTAACAAATAAATGTTCTGCTAGGCCTGATATGATTGTGAATTTGTATTCATCCCAATTTTTACCAAATATTTAAGCTAGAATTTTAACGCTTTTCAATCATTCCTGAAAGATTTTCTGAATAGATAAACGTTTAGTTTTGAGCCTGCTAGCCCTTCGAAAAATTCTCTTGTCTCGCCTTCCTCGCTTCGCCTCGTACACATGTGCTTACTTTCTGGCGTTTCTGCGCATTGCCAACCTCTGCCTTCGCAGCTAATTCGTAATACTTATCTACTATTCACAATATTTAAAATTTTCTTACACCTACTTTCTCTCCTATTTGCAATCTTTCCTTCTCCATTCTTCTTCCTCCTTCCTTCTCTTCTTCTCCTCTTAACCAACACTCCAATCACGCATGGTACAGCCCTTTTGCCCCCCTTTCATGCAACAATAACTCCATACTTATCTCACTCTTTCCAGCTCCTCACACTCCTCCGACCAGTTCTCCACTTTTTCATCTCCGGTCCAGCACTATTCACACATCCTCTTCTTTCTAGAAAATCAAAACATAATAAAATCTTTCATGCATCCGCACCTCATCCTCACTATAAGCTCCTGATTATCTTATTCTCTCCTGTCCTTCTGCCTTCTCTCTCCCTATGCTATTCTTCTAGATCACCACATATACCTTCCTTCCTTCATCGTGCATCCTTCTTACTTTATCCATCTGCAATCTGTTTCTCCCATCAACACTCTCTAACCAGCTTACTTCCGCCCTCTTCAACTAAATTTCTCATCATATTTACACGCTTCAATTCCCGTTATAATTCCTATACGTTTTCTTCCCATCTTCCTCCTGAGAATGTAATTAGGCGGGTTCCTAGCCCATCCCAGTGTAAACTTTACATTCACACCTGCCTCATCACACCTGCCCCATTACTTCATTTGGCCTTCTCACACACTCTTTTATATAACCATTCACTCCTCCATTTCTCTGATACACCAATCTCAGGTACGCAAACTTTTTAACCTCCTGCAGCATTTATCCCTTTCACTTCCACTCACCTCCCTTATTCCTTCCACCTCCTTGCCTGAACACCATAACCTTTCACGTTTCCGCATGCAGCTCTAACCTATTCTTACCAAGGTATCTTATCAGCCTGTTAATCACCTCCTTTAAAGCCTCCTCACTCTTTTCTAGCAGTATCATGTCATCTTCATACGCTTTTTAACCACCTATCCAGCGACGAAAATACGCCTGTAATATTAGATAGAAACACGCCTTTAATATCTACAAAAAACGCGTTCCCTCTTGAACCCTTCTTTGCTGATTCTCTATCTACCACGTGCCGCAAAACGTAGATGCTGTCGATAGTGCTCCTACCGGCAATATTCCTTACTCCTCGAAATCCTTCTACAGCCTTTCGTCGACCACCATCTTGTATACTGTGTACGCCATATTCATTAGCGCAATCCCTCTGTAATTTTCCTTTCTATCCCTATCTCCTTTCTTATTCATTAGCACTACTAAACCCTCTCTACCCTTCTAGGAATCCTTCACCCCTCCATACTTTCTTCACTACCTCCTTCAGCCTCTCCCTAACCTCTTTTGTACTGAACAGCCTCGCTTCGTTCTGTAGCCCGTACAGCTCTGCTTCCATCGCCTTTTTCAACTTTCCTATTTGTGCCTCTATCTCCTAGCCATTCAAACCCACTATCTCTACCACCCTTGCTCTTCTTCTCAACTCCTCTTTCAGATCTTTAACCTTTTCCTGTTCGTTATTCTTTCACATCAATCTGAAATTATTTCTTTTTTCTACGTACTCTTTCCTTTTCGGAGTTTTCTTATTCTACTTAAAAACTTCCTTTTCACATTCCTCTTCATATTTTTATATTCAGTGTACCACCACGACCTTAAAATTCCTTTATTCTTCTTCCTGCATATCTTATTTTGCACGCTCCCTTTCTACCACGAATGCCCCTACCTTACTTACATGCGAGCTGTTTTAAGAAAATAAAGGGAATGCACGTGTTTTGAAAAAATACTTATTTATTCATCTACATCAATGTTGTCACCTTCAAAATAATCCCTATTAGATATTATGTACTTGTTCTAGCGCGTTTTTCAATCCTCCAAACAGTTCTCAAACTAGATCTTTTTGATAGCCTTTACGTATTTCAGCGATGCGCTTTTAATGTCATCTATGCTTGTAAAACGACGACCCTTTAAGGTTCTCTTCATTTTTAGAATTAGGAAAAGGTCACATGGAGACATGTCTGGCGAACATGGAGGCTGGGGCATCGTTACAGTATTGTTTCTGGCCAAAAATTCACGAACAAGCAATAAAGTGTGAGCAGGTGCATTATCGTGGTGCAAAAGTCATGAATTGTTTTTCCACATATCCGGTAGTTTTTTTCGGATTGTTTCACGCAAATGGCGTTGCACTTGTAGATAGTACGCCTTATTGACCGTTTGACCTCGTAGCAAGAATTCATAATACACTATGCCATTAAAGTCGAAGAACACAGTTACCATAACTTTCACGTTCGACCGTACTTATCGAGCCTTTTTCTGTCTTGGCGAGCCACAATGCCTCCACTGGAACGATTGAGACTTATTTTTGACATCATATTCGTAAACCCATGTTTCGTTACCTGCAATAATGGGTTTTAGTAAATCTGCATCTTCGTTGACTTCATTTAGTGACTGCTGAGCAACTTCCATTCAACGCTGCTTTTGTTCAAAATACAACAATTTTGGAACAAATTTTGCTGCTACGCCTTTCATACCCAAAACATTCGAAAAAATTTTATGGCATGAGCCAATCGATATGTCAGCATCATCAGCGACTTCTCTGATTGTGATTCGGCGATCGTTCATAACTATTTCATTTACTTTTCCCACGTTTTCATCAGTTGTTGATGTGCTGAGACGTTCGGGGCGTTCGTCATATTCAACGACTTCACGGACATCTTGGATACGCTTATACTACTGGTAAACTCTTTTTTTACTCATAGCAGACTCACAATAGGTCTTTGTTAACACTTCACACACTTTGTTACACTTTATTTTGTTTCTTACGCAAAATTTGATACGAATTCTTTGATCCATTTCTTTTAGCAAACGAAAATCGCCTAGCTTATAAAAACTCGTCTAATCGTAGTGGCTGCCACAGACAAAGAAAACAATGAATACAGCTCAACATTTTATCATACTTCAGGCGCATTTATACCAACATAATGAAAAAAAATTGTCAATGGGACTCTCCAAACCCGCGAAATTTGAAAATTCCTGTTATTTTCTGAACACTCCTGCTATGTATATCATCCCTCTTCATCCCCTGTTCTGATACCATTCGCCAACGACCAGACTTTATGATACATCCAGTCTCTTAGAATCCCCCTTCCTTATTTGTTATCA
The DNA here is from genome assembly GCF_010883055.1 of Belonocnema kinseyi. Taxonomy (NCBI): domain Eukaryota; kingdom Metazoa; phylum Arthropoda; class Insecta; order Hymenoptera; family Cynipidae; genus Belonocnema; species Belonocnema kinseyi. Next base: position 17,281,147 of record NC_046657.1, on the reverse strand, counting down.
CGTCCTTCAAATTCTGTTTAAAAATCTCCCTTTTCCTGCAAATGCCCCCTTCCATTCCAATTCTCGTATTAAAGTCTCCCCCTATTACCACCATGCCCGCGTCTCTCTCCCCTAGCAAGTCCTTCACCCTTTCTTTAATCCTTTCAATCCCATCCTTCTTCCTCTGATCCATCCCTAAATCCCGTTATAATTCCCTTATTAGCCCTATCTTTCTTCTTCACTCTGGCCGACTCCTGGAACCTCCACCTATACGGCCTTGGCAACTTTAGCTCTATTCTATCTCATTCCTTTATTTTCTACCCACGTCTCTACCATTCCTACAACATCAAATTCTGGAATATACCTCTAAAAATCCTCATCTTTCTTCTTTGCCCCTGCTACGTTCCAGTACGATTTTATATATCACTTTCATACTGCTTGTGTTTCTAATAATTTTAAAGAACTTTCTTGTCCAGTATCATCAGTTTGATATTATTTTTATATTTGTTTCTAAAGGTTTTAATAAGGTTGAACATGCTCTATTACTAAATAAGCTTTGTAAAATGCAGGTTTCGCATGAGCTCTTGCTCCTAATGGTATCTATCTTACCGAGAGGCATCATATAGTTTAGTATGGTGGCTGTTCATCTCTTCCGCTTGTGCCTTTATTTGAATTACCTCAAGATCTTCATTTGGAACCATTGTTTCTTCTTATATTTATGAACGATGTATTGCTCGCTTTGAATTGCAATCAATTTCTTTAAGCAGACGATGTTACAATAGAATTAGTGCACAAAATCATAAAGAAGTATAATATTTTTCAATTTAAGAGTTCTTTAAAGTAGCGAAACGAATTACAAAAAAAATGACTGAAAACACTAAAATGACCAGCTTTCCAGGTGATGATACGGTAAACGAATCAATTATTGAGTGTGAATTATTTGTCAAAAAAATAATAAGAGAAAGAAAACGTACTTTTTTGTAGAAAAAAATTATGTTTTTGAACGTTATATTCAAAATGTGAGCTTTTCAAGACGGCAGATTCGATTTCAGCGGTTCAATATACATTGGAATTGACTAGTCAAATCTGTCGGATATCCAACTTTTTTTGTGTAGTTGTGCAGTTAACATTCTAATTACTATAACATTTCAACCATTTGTAAGCATTTTTTTTCTATACTTTGGTTTCTCATCTAGCCTGATTTGGCTGAAAATTTGAATTTGCGGTTTACCAATGACAGTTTCAATGTTAAAAAGGAAAACAACAAGTTCTATTGGGAAAAGATTAGCCGCGATTTTGTAGGTCTTCTTCAAATCAAAATTTTGTTTTTTGAAATTTTTTTGATCTCATCATTTTTTTGGAAAATTAAATTTTTATCTTTTCTCCAGTATTATCACGATTAAGATAAAAACTATATGTCAAATCAAAGAATAATCTTGAATAAATTTGTAGATCTTTTCAAAGTCAATGATTTGTCATCTCTAAAATTGATTCCTTACACGTATAGTTTTCGTGATATAGAATTTTTTCAAACCGTTATCACGATTAAAAAAAAGTATTCGACTTCAAAACAATCGTCTAAAATTAATTTTTAGACCTTTTTCGGATGAACAATTTAGATTATCAAGATTCTTTTTGGATCTCGTATAGTTCCGCCGATTAATGGAATTTTTTATTATTCAAAAAGCATTTTCAATGGATAAAGCTATAATTGTTGCTCCGAAATATCAGGTTAACCAATCTGTACTTTCTTTTTGGGCATTAATAATTTGTTCCAAAAGCTTAATCCAATCTTTTAAATCTTTCAAAAGTTATCGATCTTAAAGTCCTTCCGTCGTAAAAGTCGTTTTTTCTGACTCAGGCAGATTCAAGACATGGTGATTTAATAGGTACATTAAGCTAGCGCCTCCACAATCGAATTTTCGAATTTTTCATAGCTCAGTATTTTGGGCTTTTTTTGGGCTACCAGTAAAATTTTTGGGCTCCTTTGGAGGTGCCAGCTTACATTAACCCAGGACCTTCACTTCCTTAAATCACTAAATAATAAAAGTTCAATTACACCAGAATTTTGGGCTTTTTTTTGGCTCTTGAAATCCGCAAAAAAAATCCATAAACCAACCCTTCACTTCCAAAATCAACCTTCTTCAAAAAATTAAAAATTTTCAATAATTTATTGACGGGATATTTTTGGACTTTTTTGGGTTCCCAGAAAATACTCACTTCGATTTTTGGGCTGCAACCCTTACATTAAAAAATTAACCCCTTTGCAACACGAAGATATGAAATTGTCAAAAAATAACTTTCATTAAATTTTAGAGCTTGAATAGAGTCTCTGATTTTTGGGCTCCGTGAAAATACCCACTACGATTTATGTGCTTCAACCCTTAACGTATAAAGTCAACCCACGTAGTAACAACTTTGGCAAAAAATAAGTTTTTCTAGAATTTTTCAAAGGAAATAGTCTCTGATTTTGAGGTGACTCGAAAATACCCGCTACGATTTTTGAAATTTAACCCTTAACGTCAAAAATCAACACCTTTCTGCCACGTAGATACAATTTTTTTAAATAACTTTTTTTAGAATTTCACGATGGAAATAGAGTCTCTGATTTTCCGTTTCCTTTAAAATACCCGCTACGATTTTTGGGCTTCAACCCTTAACGTCAAAAATCAACCCCTATTTACCACGAAGATACAACTTTGTCAAAAAATAAATTGTTGTAGAATTTTTCAATGGAAATAAAGTCTCTGATTTTTGGGCTCCTCAAAAATACTCGCTACGATTTTTGGGCTTCAACCCTTACTGTCAAAAATGAACCCCTCTCTACCACGTAGATACTACTTTTTCAAAAAATAAATTTTGTAGAATTTTTCAAAAGAAATAAATTCTATGATTTCTGGGCTCCTCAAAAATACTCGCTGCACTTTTTGGCCCTCAACCCTTAACGTCAAAAATCAACCCACGTGCATACAACTTTGTCAAAAAATTAATTTTTTTAGAATTTTTCAATGGAAATAGAGTCTCTGATTTTTGGGCTTCTCGAAAATATCCGCTATGATTTTTGGGCTTTAACCCTTAACGTCAAAAATCAACCCTTCTCTACCACGTAAATACAACTTTGTAAACAAATAAATTTTTGTAGAATTTTTCAATAGAAATAAAGTCTCTGATTTTTGGACGCCTTGAAAATACCCGCTACGATTTTTGTGCTTCAACCCTTAACGTCAAAAATCAACCCATGTGCATACAACTTTGTCAAAAAATAAATTTTTTTAGAATTTTTCAATGGAAATAGAAATTATGTTATTTCCTTTGACCACCACTTCTTTATATCTAAACACTACTTCCTTAATTTCCTCATACTTTCTTTTTTTCGGACGACCTTGTGTTTCCGTATATTGCGACATTGCAATTTTTGAGAAGCAAAATACAAAAAAAAGGGAAATAAATGAAACGCAGATACCGAAAAGACGCCCTGAATCGGTCGAAGGATCCAGACAAACTCGTTTATTCTTTCATGAAATTTTTAATACAGAATATAAAAAGGCGAAGATGAAAATACAGAACACATAATGCATTCACGAGAGTATAAAGGAATCATCCAAATTTTCGATCTCTGGTTTTTAACGGATCACGTTTCATCTCTTGAAGAGTCGAAAATCGTAAAAATTTTAAAGTGGACGCTCGGCCGGTTGACGGACGGTTAAAGTATTGCTTAATACACCTGGGGGAGGGGGCGATCGTCTATAGTGCAACGAAAATTTTTAATTTGCATACACTTACTATATAAAAAGCGTTACGTTTGGAGGGATGGGGGGTAAATAATGTCTAAAAAAAGCTTTAAATAATACTTAAACAGGTCTCTAACCGAGAAACCGAAAAATGACCGGGAACTCTACGGGACAGGGAAAACCCGGAAAATGGGTGTGGGCTCAAAAGTTGCCATTACCCTCTAATAATAAGCTCACAAAAGTTTTTTCTTATCAAACAATATTTCCATGCAGTCCGACGTCAACGAATATTAAAACTTCATGTGCAATAAACGTGGAATTGAAATATATACTATATTCTGCTTAATTCAAATGCATAAAAAGTCATTTTAAATAGTAAATAAAGGTACTAAAAGTTGAAATATCATTCAAGCTTTGTAAAGTGTTTAAGCTACATGTGGGGAGGGAGGTAGAGCCTATTCTTCAATGATTTTTTGGGGGATTTAGAAGCGTTGCGACAAATAAATGTGACATTTTTTTCATCAATAGACTTAACCCTTAACGGTCACGCCTCAAAATACATCTTCAGATATTTTTGTCTGAAAAAAAATCATAAGCGATGTTCAAACAATACAAAATACGACAATAATATCACCAAAGCCTTAGTTTCAATTTAACTAATCGGAAAAATACGAGAAAAAGAAATGTAGACAATAAAAAAAAAACGAAAAGTCTATGGGGTATATTACGCCCCGTGTGACCGTTAAGGGTTAAGAGAAAATATGAATCTTTAGAGGATGGGAGGAAATATACATTTTGTAATTATTCAACATGGTTAAACACGATTAACTTTACATTTTATTATCGATATTAAAAAATTTCTTATTTAAATTTTTTTCAATGTATTGACATCTGTTTAACCAGCTAAGACTGAATGAATTTTGTATATTAAATGGGGGCATGCATCAATTTTAAGCAATTTTTTGTAATGTTATGGGTTAATTTGAAAAACGTGGTTACCAGTTGATCATTTAAAGTATTGCAAGCCCCAAATTTCTCTCATCTTTCTGGCAGCATACGGATTCCACGTCGGAAAAACGAATCGTCTTTTGAAGCTATCCACGAATCGACACACTGTTTGGCATCTTCATAAGAAGTGAATCGTTGCTCAGACAGAGCATCAGTCATGGATTAGAAGAGTTGGTGATCAGACGGCGCATTGTCTGGGGAATACGGCGACTGCAATTATACTTCCCATTTCGGCGTTTCCAAGTATTTTTGACAGGTTTGGTAATGTCGGGCCGGGGGTAGTCATGCAAAAGAATAAATTTGTCATTTCTCTGCTGGTATTCTAGCCGTTTTTGCTTTAATGCTCGGCTGAATCGCATTAGTAGTTGTTTTCAATAAAGGTCGCCTGTGATGGTTTAGTTAGGTTGGAGCAGCTCATAGTACACTACACCCTGATGTTCCGATCAAATACAGAGCATGAGCTTCGATCGACGGATATTCGATTTTGGTGTTGATGTTACTGGTTGATCGGGCTTAACCCACGATTTCGTATGTTTAGGGTTATCATAGCAAATCCACATCTCACTGCCAGTGACAATACGATGCAGAAACCCTTTCCAATTTTGCCGTTTAGTAGCTGTTTCCAAGTGAAAAACCTTCTTTCCAAGTATCTTGGCTTCAGTTCGTAAGGCACCCACTTTCCTTGTGGTTAGATCATTTCCAGTACATTTTAGCGCATAGAAATGGTTGCACTTTCAACTGCCAATGAATTATGCTATTTCATCTTACGTTGGACATAGGTCTTTACCGAGAACGTCTCCAATTGCTTATCCTCGATATTTTTCGGATGGCATGTACGTTCTTTGTTCTCCGTGTCAAAATCGCCACTTTTAAATTTTCGAAACAAGTAATAACAGGTTTTAATCGGTGAAATATCATCACCGTAAGTTTCCAAAAGCAATCGATGACTTTCAGCAGCATTTTACTTCGAATTGAAAAAGAAAAGTAAATACCGCAAATGCTGCTTTGTTGGTACGTAAGCCGATATATTTAATGCTACAAACACTATGCTGTTTACACGTCGGTAAAACGACACCTTATAAAAACTAAGGCCACATAATGGGGTCTCAACATGCATATAGTAACGGTATGCCTCGATGCGATATAGTGCAAGTAATGCCATCTCTTATAAATCCCTCAAATTTAATGAACGGTCCCAATATCACCATGGAAGCACTCGCGATTGAAATCGTTTTAGCTGTTATATTTTCAGTTGAGAAGTGAGAAATTTTTGAATGAAAATAAGCCCCTGTTGTCCAATTTATAGAGACTTGCAACATTTCTGAAATACCTTATTTGACAAATGTTCGAGATAAAGTAGGGAGTAGAATTAATGAAACATACGAAGCTGCTGCTATACCAATAGTAAGTAAATTAATATTGCTGCCTGCAAATGTAAGGATTATGCAAAATGTCGTTGCGCAAAATCGAAGAAAGGTTCTGTATCTAAAAGGAAATTTCTGAATGATCAAAGGGCTAGGCGAGAAATGACTCTTGGAGAGACCGAAATAAAAACCAAAGAAACGCTGACAGAAAGAAATGTAAAGAAATTTGGGACAGGTCAAAGATTTGAAAATTCTAGTTTTATTATCGAAAGCGAAGACAATCTTTGTGATAATGCAGATCAAAAGACAGTGAGTGCTTATTCCAGATATTATGTTTCTGATAGAGGAGCTGCTGCCTTTGCAATAGCTTTATCAGCAGATATCGGGTTTATAAGATCTTAAGATATATCCCAAGTAATTGACAGGAGCAAAGAAGACAGAAAAAAGTTGTACAGAATAATACAAGATGAGGATAGATCAAATTTTCAGACTTTGAAAGACTTATTTTTTACGGCAGAGAGGATAAGAACTTGTTGATAGACGTTGATGACCAAAATATGAAACGTCGAAGAACTATCAGGGAAGAACATATATCTTTCATTCAGGGGCCTGGGAATGCCATAAGTATTTGGGTCCTTTAACTGCCGGAAAACCTAAGGCAGCATTAAACATTTGCAATAAAATTGCTAAATACCTGGATACCAGTAAAATAGAACTAAATAAATTAGCTGTGATGGGTTGCGATGGCACTAATTCAAACACAGGAAAAGACAATGGGATTATTCAGCGCTTTGAATTAAAATTGGAAGAGCACTTCAGTGGTGTGCTTCTTATATTTCAATGAGCTCATATTATGACATCTGATTGAAACTCTAAATGGTCCTACACCTAATGCAAATGCAACAACTGGACATCTTGAACGTCAGCTTCCGGATTGCGAAAATCTCCTCGTGGTAAAGTTTCATCCAGTCGAAATACCAGTAGATTTAAATCTAACAAATATAAGTGATTTAAGCAAATATTAAAGGCATCTCTTCAAAATGGCGACAGCTATTTCGAAAAAAGAATGCTCTGGCAGCTTAGCAAGACGGAATTCTGGAGAAATCATTAAATGAAGATGGCTCAATACAGCTAATGGGTTGATGCGACTCTACATTAGCACCTCTAATCCGAGTGAGGTATAAATTCTAGTACTTAATTTTATCCTAAAGTTATATATTCTACTATGGTTTTACATCAAGCATAACAACAAATGCGTTGATGGAGCTCCTGCTCTTTGATCTTCAATTAAATTGACGGGCTACATGACAAATTCATCTAACAAAACGCTTATTTTTCTCATTCAGATAATATTTTAGTCTCAATGCTTCATGACCCTAAAAGGCGAGTGCGTGAACTCTCTGTCAGTCGTATTGCAAAAGCAAGGCTCGAAGAAGAAAACACGACCACTGACGATGGGAATCCCTTATAAAGACCTTCAAGTTTTTGTAAAGGATTATGATTTAGAAGACGAATGCCTTTCAGCTATCCTTGCTATAGACAGGCGGGTAAAAGCTATGTCAAAATAGTAAATAAAAATTCCGAACAAGTGTTTGGTCCTGAGAAGAGGGATAATAACATTCACAACGGTCTGAGGGAGGGAAATCAAATGCTGTTTTTTGACATAAAAAAGTAATATATACCAAAAGACACTTGAGGATAAGAATGCATGCTTTTTAAATTAACATTCTAACACCTATTTTCAATTTCCAAAAAATTTGGTAAAAAAAATGCAAATTCATTTACACAAGTAGCCAAAAAATAGCTGGAAATTCAATAAGCATGAAATTAATCCCTTTTACTATATAAAATAATTTTAATAATTTATTTTAATATATTTAATATCCTATTCATTTTTTGCAACTCTCCTAAAGCCTCAATTCGTTCAGTTGTAACAGCAATCGTATTAAAGGATAGAAATATTAGAAGAGAAGGAGAAGGAGAAGGGAGAGAATTATTGAGGATACAGTTAAAATTACATTTTTGGTTAACTAATGAACTCGCTAAAATAATAATGATTTTTCTTTAGCTATGTAAATTTTGAACTTTTAATTTAGGTTTTGCCTCTTATCTGTGGCCGGAACAATTTTTTTTTAATTTGTGTTTTTTTATCATATAACAGTTTATATCACGTATATGAAGTTTCAATCCCTGTCCGTGGTTGAAATGCACTATATTATTAAATGCAAAATTTAACAAATTTACAAACAAAGTTGAAAAAATATTGTTGGTTAAATACATTGGAATTAATTTAGGTCAATTAAAATGTATAAGGTAGGAATGATCCACGTAGCCTTACTAACGAGTCCAGTGAGACATTCCGGGACAAAACACAAAAAATGTCATTTTTAGGTTTTTTTATTTAAAAATAAATTAAATTTCCAAGTACTTACATTAAAAATACGCTTTTTCACGACTTTAGCGAATAGTAGGGAATAAGAGAGCTGCTTCAAAAAAAAATTAAGTGTTTAGCGTTGTATTCCTCGATTTGGCAGTGGCGCCGCTTGGTGGCAGAAGACTACCACTTTCACACCTAACCTTAAAATTTAAGAATAACATATTTTCTTGCGTGTACGTTCGGTTCGCTCTACAGGCTCGACACAAATTGTACTTTTTGATTACAGATATTGGAAAAGGTATCGTGTACAACACGGGAGCAAACTAAATTCACTCACAATATACTGTTTTTACATTCTTATCAGAGAAGGTATGAGATTTGTGTAAAATTTTACCTCCTCCTTTTTTGTCGAATTTCCACATTTCGAGACCTCCTGAATCCGAAAAAAAGTTTTTACGAATCTTTTTGTTCGTCTGTCCGTTCATGAGTGAGTGTGTGGTCTGTAAATTTTCATTATGTTAGCAGGATAACTTTCCAAAGAATTTACATATTGGATTTCCTTTGGTAAACTCTTTTAGTGTATAAAAATGAAGGTTCAGCTTGTTATTCAGGCATTTTAGATGAATATTCGAAAATTTAGAGCATTTTCAAAATTTCTGATACGACTTTTTTCAAGATTTAAAAATTCGATGTACGGTTATCAGTATTACTAAAAAAAAACGAACAATGTGTCTCGATGACTTTTTTGATAATAAAAAAATTACCGGGTTTATAGCATTTACAAAATTTTTTTATAAATCCGCCCGCTTCGCGGGCACATTCGCCGAGCGCGCCGCGCGCGCGGCTCGCTAGTTTGAGCGCGACTCTTGGTTCTCGCGCTTCTCGCTCGATAATATATTTATCTCGCGCTCCGCGCTCGGTCTTTGCAATCTTTCCATTACCCTCCACATTTGCACACAGACCACAATGCGAAATTTTCTACATTCTATGGTAAAAACTATTATATCAAATGTCTATTATAATTTTTTTGTGTGTACCTTGGTCTGGTACTGCTTATTCTGATATTGCAAAATAATGTTCACATTTTATTTTTCCTGATCCTAATAGGGCCCTCCTGTGGTTGTTTAATCTTTTTCAATTTTTTGAAAAGTATATATTTTTCTAATTATAATCAAAATAAAAAATTTTATTTAGATAATTTGCAAGTCTTTTACCCATCTATAAGAAACTTCGACAAAAATTTTTTAAATTTCAAAAAAAAATTTCAAAATTTTGAAAATGCTCCTGATTTTTTCATTTTGGTTCGAAATATCTGATTAACGAACTTAGCCTTCATTTTGGGTACCTTCAAAAGTGTATCAAATGCGGACTCGATTGGACAAATCCTTCAAAAGTTAGCGTAGCTACAACATTCATATAACCATACAGACAGACAGACACCGATGAAATTTTATGATTTTCGGATTCTGTAAGTGCCGAAACGTAAAGATCCGTTTTAAGAACCACGACCATATAAAATACCGTCTAATATAACGCTGTTGAAGGTTAATGAACTTCTCGGCTTAAAACACCAACCAGTCATGACTTTCTCAGTTGAAGCAAACCACCCCCCCCCCCACCTCCACCCTCCTTTATTAATCGAAATTTGTAGGTACTATTATTGTAACTAGACTCTGCACCCCAGATGCTTTGAGAGACGCTTTTATGGAACTATTGGGATATGTAGCAGGAAGGCATAGCAAATACGTGATCTTTTCCCTTAAAAAAGAATATACAAATTTGTTTTTAATCATTTTTAGATAGAACGAGTAAATTTTTTGTCAAGCATTCGTAAGCCCACAAAAACCCCAAGTTTTTTCAAGTAAACCGTTGTAATGGTACCAACTGCGCATATCGAAATTTGGACGTACACAGATGGCAGTGTCCCATTTGTGCACGTAGATAATTAGCAGATTCCCAACTGTGCACGTCGCAATATACTGCAAATAAAAATGCAATTATTATTAAATATAGTATTATATTTACCAATGAAATTAGCGGAAACCACTAAGAAGACAAACCAAATTTTATTCGCGCTCGCCATTTTCTGGAACTAAAAGAAACCTAATTATGAATAACACCTATTCTTCAAAATACTTCAAGATATGTACTAGTCGTTATCTTATTCGTCATTCTAAATTATTCGTATTTCACAACTCATATTTTACCAGACTGAATTCATATACACATTTAGGATTTATGAGGTGATACTAGGCAGTCTGATAAATACCTGAAAATTCTTAGAGATGGCATTAGTATTCACTAATGTGAACCATTTTCATCGAGCTTGATCCTTCAAGTGACGCCTGTCAAAACTTCAGCCATTTATGTTTACGCATTTAAAAGTTACAGCACTGAGAAGCGACTAACCTCCGAGTTTTTTTTAATATGGAAAAATCTGAGTTTCGAGTTTTGATCAATCACTACTATCTTCGCAAGAATACGATATCCGAGACCAAGGCCAAGCTGGATAAGTATTACCGGGATTCTGCACCGTCGATTGGAACGATTCATAAGTGGTTTACCGAGTTTCGTTGTGGTCGTACGAGCACAGTTGATGCTGAACGATCTGGGCGCCCAAAAGGGGTCACTACACCAGAAAATGTCGAAAAAATCCATGATATGATTTTGAATGATCCCAAAGTGAAATTGAGAGAGGTAGCTAATGCTGTAGGCATATAATTGGAACGTGTGGACAATATCGTGCACTCAGTTTTGGGCATGAAGAGGCTCTGCGCGCGTAAAACCATAACCGGAGCATACTATTCATCATTATTGGACCGATTGAAAATCGAAATCGCCGAAAAATGACCGCATTTGAAGAAGAAAAAAGCGCTTTATCATCACGACAATGCGCCTGTTCATTCATGCTTAGTTGCACAAGCGAAATTGCATGAAATCGGCTTTGAATTGGTTCCTCAGCCACGGTATTCACCAAACCTGGCCCCCAGCGACTATTACTTGTTCCCTAACCTGAAGAGATAGCTCGCCGGTAAGCGTTTTTACTACGTTTGATTTAAAATTCAAGAATTTGGTATTAAAGTCATTTTTCTTCTTTGTTCAAAATTCAACTGTTTTATTGAAAATTCGTATTTTTGGGTAGAAAATTCAACTATTCTCATAGACCATTTTTTTCATTTAAAACTCATATTTTTATTTCGCAAAGTGAAACTGAAATCTTTTTTGGATTAAACTTCAACTATTTTTTTTATTATTTGTCTTTGATTTAAGAATTCATATATTTTAGTAGTCACAACACCTTTCTTGGATACACCTTTCTTGGATAATAATGCAACTGTTTTTGTAAAAATTTAACCATTTTTTTCAATAGGTTGCCCTTTTTTTTATTAAAATTTCAACTGTTTCGTTGAAAAATCGTATTTCTGGGTTAAAAATTCAAGTACCTATAATTTTCCTGGCAGATTTACTTCGTGTCGAAAACATATATTTTGTTGTAAAAATGTAAAAATGAAGTCTTTTTCGGATGAAAATCCAATTTTTTTAAATTTGTATTTTTGGATTTAAAAATTCATCCGTTTTAGTCGAAATTTCATCTTTCTTGGATAAAAATGCTACTGTTAGCTTGAAAGTTAATATTTTCTCTGTTTGAGGATCCAACTTTTTTTGTTGAAAATTTTAGTTGAACCACTTTTTTAAGGGGGGCGACACATGTAGCGGCTTCAAAAAATCGATGTTTTTTTTTGCTTAAATGGAAGCTAGTCGTCCCAAGAACATATTGCGAAAGTTTCAGTCGCAGCTGCATTCTTTAACCGGGGCATTATTCCTCAACTGCCCCAACTCAAAAAGTCATGTTTTTAGATTGTCTCTAAATTCTGGGAATATGTTCGCCTACCTAACAGTAGTTAATCCACAAACTTATAGACCAGGATTACCAACCCTCCCCACGTGAGGGGGGGTTGAATTTTCAATCCCAATGCCTGCAGGGGTAGTTTCAAACGCCTGTAACTTCCTTTCTAATTACGCGATTTAAAATTTTTATGAGGGTTTTGGAAAGTGCTTTTTACACTCTTTCATCCTATTTTATTATTTATAACAAAAAAAATGGTTTAAACAATTTTTTCAATAAATCAATTGTTTATTTAACTTTTTTTGCAATTTAGGCATCTACGATTTGTTTTAAATAGTCTCAAAAGAAAGCTTGACTTTTTTACTATGAAAAATGTCTAATAAGAAAATGGACAAATTGAAATTCATTGAGTTACAGAGCCGGTT
>NC_046657.1:17258360-17268316 GCF_010883055.1 Belonocnema kinseyi | reverse complement strand
AGTCAAGCTTTCTTTTGAGACTATTTAAAAAAAAAATCGTAGATGCCTAAATTGCAAAAAAAGTTAAATAAACAATTGATTTATTGAAAAAATTGTTTAAACCATTTTTTTTTGTTATAAATAATAAAATATGATGAAAGAGTGTAAAAAGCACTTGCCAAAACCCTCATTAAAATTTTAAATCGCGTAATTAGAAAGGAAGTTACAGGTGTTTGAAACTACCCCTGCAGGCTTTGGGGTTGAAAATTCAACCCCCCCTCACTTGGGGAGTGTTGGTAATCCTCGTCTATAAGTTTGTGGATTAACTACTGTTGGGTAGGCGAACATATTCCCAGAATTTAGAGACAATCGAAAAACATGACTTTTTGAGTTGGGGCAGTTGAGGAATAATGCCCCAACCCCTAAAAGCCGCCCGCACGCCTGGCGCTAGCCTGCCCATGCTGCCATTTTTTCAACATGTAAATCTTTAAGTGCGTTTTTCTCAGTTTCATATTTTTCAAAACTGCCCGAAAGATAACTCAAAATGTATTTGACCGATTAAGTTCTCCTTGCATACACATATAGTTAAAATGATTATCTTCTGTGTGAACCTCTCTGAACTGGAAAAAAAATTTTAAACAATTTCATGCAAATTTTTGTCTGAAAATCAAACTTTTTTGAAACGGACGCAATTTGTCAAAAAATATTATTTTTTAACTTTTTTAGGTTCACATAGAAGCTATGAGTATAAAATTCAAGAAACTTATTTGCTGTTTCGTGTCAGACGAATCTGTGAGAAGCTGCGGGCAGTTTTGCATCTCCCGGCTGAACATGTTCGACATCTGCCCTTATAATAAAAAATATAACGCATATTTATGGCAGAAAAAATCTATTTTTTAGTTTGAAAGTGCCTTAATAAATCAAAAAAGTTGTGGAAAGATTTTTTATATTCTTCATCCCCTAAAAAATTCCGAAAAATACGCTTCTTTTTGAGGCCTTACATGAGTCGCCCCCCTTAAGAAATCATTTTTTCAGACAGAATTCGTATTTTAGTTGAAAATTTATTTCTTTGGTTGAAGGTTTAGCTATTTTCTTGTAAATTAATTTTTTTGTTAAAAATTCATATCTTCTGGTTGAAAATTTAATTTTGTATACATTTTGTGAGTAAATTTCCCTAAACATGTAATGTATAGAGACATTATTGTTTGGTTCATTAATTTTAATATAAATTTGCAGTATACATTTGTCTTAAGAATAAAAATTAAATCAAGACTATATACGAATGAAGTTTATATTTGAATAACTATGTTATATAATATACTTAATATATTAAATTTCAACAAAAATTCTTATCGTGAAAGATGGGCTTTGATTATGAATTTAATATAATGAGTTTACATATAACATAGATGCATAAGAAGTGGTTAGTCTTAACTTCAGTTATATTTTCTTACTATTTATATTCTGAGGACAAATATAGACTTCATTTTTATATTAAAATAATAAACCAACAAAATTTGTCTGACCTCTACGAATTTTCAGTTACAGTAACTGAAAATTCCTAAACTACAACATAATTTTGTGATACATGTAACTGTAGTTTCATGCAGTTACCGCTGCTGAAATTTCTGTTACAGTTTCGGAAAATTTAGAAACGGTTTCTGCATATAGCTTTAGTGACGCGTCTCTGAAAATTGCTGCAGAAATTTCTAACAGTGTACACTCATTGTATCAAATATATAATTATGAAGCCCATCTTTTTTAATAAGTAGTTTTTTCACATTTGATTCATTTAGTATATTATATAAGATAGTTATTTACACATAAACTTCGCTCGTATATAGTTTTACTATTATTTTTATTTTTAAGACAAATATATACTGCAAATTAACATTCAAATTTATGGACCAAACAATAATGTATCTATACATTATATGTTTCGAGAAATTTACTTATAAAATTGATAAAAAATGTTATTTCATTTTTTATAAATAATATTCATACATATTTTTTTGGTAAAAATTGAATTTTCAGCTAAAATATAAATGCTGAATGAAGAAATGATTACTTAGCAAAGTGGTTTAACCAAAGTTTAAAAATAAAAGTTGAATTCTCAAACAGAGAGAAGATTAAGTTTTAAGCAAACAGTAGAAATTTTATCCAAGAAAAAAGAAATTTATACAAAAACAGATGAATTTTGAAATCAAAAATACAAATTTAAAAAAATTGAATTTTCATCCGAAAAATACTTTATACTTACATTTCACCATCAAAATATAAGTTTTCAACAAGTAGTAAATCTTCTGCGAAAATTATACTTCAATTTTTAACCCAAAAATATGATGTTTCAACGAAACAGTTTAAGTTTTAATAAAAAAAGGACCACTTTTTGGAAAAGTCAAAAAGACAAATCATAAAAAATAGTTGAATTTTCATCCAAAAAAGATTTCAGTTTGACTTTTCGATATCAAAATATGAATTTTAAATGAGAAGGAAATTTTCTATGAGAATAGTTGCATTTTCTACGCAAAAATATTATTTTTTAAGAAAACAGTTGAATTTATCAAAAAGAAAAAAAGACTGTTAAACACAATTGTTGAATTTTAAACCAAATCATCGTTGCATTTTTATCGAAAAAGGTGCAGTTTCTAGTAAAATAGATACATTTTAAAAATAAAAAGACAAATTTTCAAAAAATAGTTGAATTTTTAATCAAAAAATATTTGAGTTTGACTTTTTAGCATTAAAATAAGGGATTTAAAAAATTATTCAATTTTCTATTAAACTAGTTGAATTTTTAACCAAAAAAGACGAGTTTTCAATACAAAAATTTAATTTTCAACCAAAAGGATGTTTTCCACAAAACTGACGAATTTTTAAACAAATAATAAAATTTATAACAAAAATGGTAATATTGTGAAGGAAGCCACGGCAAAAAAGTAAATATAAATAAAAGGCAAACGAATCACTATCAAGAATATTATACAGTAGACTCTACGACACTTCTCGCTACGACAGTTCTCGTTTCCTGGTTTCTCCTTCGTTCGCTTGCGCTTACACCTTGTCTCATCTAACTCACACACATGCGCGGCCGGCTATACCTACTACGTCGAACGTAGCCTGACGCAGGAGAGAGGGTTATCTGACACTTCCTGTTTTCTTCCCCTACTGCCCCGAAAACGAGAAGCTTGGTAGAGTCTACTCTACCATAAAGGTTTGCCGCAAAACTTTATTGTTAATTTTTTCTAATTTGCCACTGACCAATTTTTAATTTTTCCTGACCGTGTTAATATTCAAAGAGCAAAATCTTAAACTTGTAACATTTTTAACCTAGATTCTTTTATAAACGAAATAAAATAATTTCAAATTAAAATTTAAAAAATTTCAAATTTACTTTACTTGGCAGTTTAAAGTTACAGAAATTCTCTGAATTTTATATAATTTTTGTTCTTTAAATCCCTGACTTTTCCCTAACAAATTAAATTCCATGACTTAAAAGAAACCGTTGTTAGCTAGATCTGTTTTTTACTCACCAGGTCAGTGTGGCGTATGATGTTCCGAAAAATTATGTACATGAATAAAGTGCCTCCCTCACGTAACAAATCATAACAAAATCTCTCGTTCGCGCCGATTACCACCGATACTGAACCTCCATGCTTCGTCTGCTAGCCGAACGCCCTCGAGAAACGAGAAGTGCGCATCAAAGATGGGTTGTGACATGTCACTCGAGGTTTTCTACGTATAATACATTAACAACGTAATATACGTAGAAAATTGTAAAAAACTATCTATGATACATATTAAAGATGGCGAATCCGATACCGTGGGAAAAAATAATTTTGGAGTGCCAGAAGTTGGAAGATAAAAATGTTGCGAAATGCTTACTTTTGTAGTGTCTTCTTTTTTCGTAAGAAACGACAGATCAACCCAAGAATTGTGCTTTGGCCTACCACCTAGTTTAATTTTTTTGCCTTATAATG
The DNA here is from genome assembly GCF_010883055.1 of Belonocnema kinseyi. Classification (NCBI taxonomy): domain Eukaryota; kingdom Metazoa; phylum Arthropoda; class Insecta; order Hymenoptera; family Cynipidae; genus Belonocnema; species Belonocnema kinseyi. Next base: position 17,264,357 of record NC_046657.1, on the reverse strand, counting down.
AGAAAACAATAGTTGAATAGCGCGCGAACGATAAATTATAGGTTAGAATACCATGTTGTCAGTGCCGGATCATGGGGAGGGCTTGGTGGTGCTGAAGCACCGGGCCCCACGCTAGTGGGGGCCCCCTTCTCCCCAAGAAAAACATATAATATACAGTAAAATAACCCGCTTATAAACAAAAATAATAAAGTCCTAAAAAAAATTTTAGTAAAATTTTTTCAATTAAATTTTTGAATTTTTTTATCATGAACTAATTTTAAATGAAAGTAAAATGTTAAGTCCAGCCGCCTTAAAGGGGCCCCAACGTTATTTTAGCTCCGGACCCCGAAAGGTCTTAATCCGCCCATGCATGTTGTACATATACTGATGTTCCACATGGTCGAAAACGTTGCGGATTATGAAGGACAATAAACATGTATAATATTATTATTTTTTAAAATAAATTGTTTATGAAAGTGATAAATACTGACGAATAATTAAGCAATTGCTCAATATTAGTTATTTATATAAGGCAATTGGGTACTTTTAGAATAACTTATTCAAAAATTCCGCCCATATAGTCACGTGATCAAACCTAAAATTCATTTATAGAAAACTAAGAACGTAATATACGTAGTAATATACATGTCGAAAACCGTGTAATATACGTGATGTATTATACATACCCATCCGTGGCGCGCATGCAACTGCGCGTTTTTCTCCCTACGATAACTTATATTTCTGTTACCATTGAGGAATTTTAGAAAAATATTCATCATTTTCAGAAACCGCTTCTGAAGTTAAATTAAAATTTAATAAATTTACCATAAAACTTTCTGGATTTCGTTAACAGCAACCCAATTTCGTAAATTTCAGTTACTTTAGTATGTCAAATGTGTCGGAATTTTCTGAACATTTCTAACAGTGAAGGTCTTTTCGGAAAAGTTTTCACAACAATTTTAGAGCATCTGATTAAGTCGAAGAGATATTCACTCATCGAAAACTTGTGTGGAGTAATATTGTGCCTTGTTAAGCAATTATTAAGCATTATTGCACGTTTGTTTATTTTAAAGATAAAGGACCCCACACAAAATACATTTAAAAAGGGTCTCGGTGAATTTTTATAAATTTTGGATATGTTATAGATTATGACATCCCCGAAAAATAGTTCTCATGCCAAAAAGTAGAAAAAAATAATATATTGTGCTACAAGTTCGGAAAGTAGGCAGTTCCACACGAGTGTGAAGTTAGCTGTACGAGCCAGAGACGAGTCGAAGGGGAGTTGTAGGCGAGTTGTAGGCGAGTTGGAGGCGAGCTGTAAACGAGACGAAGACGAGCCGGAAACGACCCAAAGATGAGCCTATGGCAAGTACTGTAATCTTCACAAGAGTTTCAACTGCCTACTTTTAGCTCCTGTAGCACACGATATTTTTTCTAACAAATTGCAGCAAATTTTCGATTTGGGAAACAACAAGACCAATTTTTTGAAAAATTATGGCAATTTTTGGAAGTTTATGGTAAAATTACAAAAATGACCTAAAAATTTTGGAAATTTTTGATAAATTTGTAAATCACCGAAAATTTAATAGAAATTTAGTGCATCCGAAGCTTTTTGGAAGAAATTCAAAAATTTCTGAAAGTTTATGGATAATTTGATAAATATCAAAAATTTTCTAAAATTTATGAAAAATTGGCAACTTACCGATAATTTCAGATATCTAAAAGTTTCCAAAATTTTTGGAAATTTTCAAAGACCGCAAGCGCAGCAGCTAGAAAAAGTATTTTTATAACTGCTTTTTACCACGGTTTCGGAACTGGCCACTTCCCGCAAGTGTTTCGATCGTATCGCATCGAAGCTCGCTTTTCGTGCACGCTAGAGTAGACATATCGAAACTCAAGGACTGTTTGGCGCCACGCCCAGGGATCATGCCCAACTCTGTGCCTCATGAATATTTTGTACTTTAGGGCCCCCTGATCAATAATATACATGTCTGAAGGTCGAGAGAAGGATAATTTTCCTTTGGTGTTGCGTCCAAAGCCGATTTTTGTGTATGCAAGCTAACAGAGCCCTACCGACACTAGAGGGCTAGTTGGCAAATGTATATGGTCCAGACATGTACATTATCGATCTGAATGTCCTAAACTAGAAAACGTCAAAGTAGCACAGAATTGGGTAGGAGCCCTGAGCGTGGCGCCAAATCATCTTCGAGTGTCCGTGTGTCTCTTCTAGCATGCACGAAAATCGGCTTTGGACACAAAACCAAAGAAAAAGTATTCTTCTCTCACAGAAAAAAAGTCTTACTTCTATGGTGGTCTTATTTTTATTTTTGTCTTAAATTAAGCTGATGATAAAATTTAACAATAATTATGTCTTAAAAAGACCCATTAAGGGTACTAAATTAAAAAAACACACACACAATTATAGCTAAACCTTAGTCTTTTGTATTTAAAACAAGCCCGATTTGGTCTTCGGCCTGAGACAACAAGATTTGGGCTCAAAAGAATAAGGCAATGAGTCTTGCTTTAGCCCTCAAGGTCTAACTGTTAGACCTCTGAACAGCTATGACCAACTTGAAAGAATTGCGACGTCACAACAGCTGAGCGAGCCGAACGAGACGCGTCGTAAATTCGTCGCACCTATCTGTTTCTTAATTGTTTGAGTAGATACTCTGTTCACCGAGACAATAACTAGACCATGGAATAACCTACGGACGCGCATCTTTACGTATTTGGGCGGTGACGCTGTCAAAGAAGGAGTTGTCTGGACGAAAGTGTCCCATATTAGAGCAGGCACTCAATTTTTTATGACGTTCAGGGAGCATGCGTGCCAAGTTTCTAAGAAAGGCTTCCATAGCTGCGCACAATAGACCTAATTAAATGACGTATAAAGATAATGATATATCCAATAATCAGGATACATAAAAGACGACATACTATTTTAAGATTATGCAGCACTTGATGTTAGCCTACCGGCTAGCTAATAACTAGTTTCTAAACCATGCAGTGGCTTGATGTTACCCCATATTATCGCTACCGACTACTTTCAAGACTACATCGGGTCTAAATTGTAATTCTAATAGGTGTTTCGGTTGATAATGTCGACTTTGCTAGGAGACGGCTTACTAATACGTTTCTTAGTATAAACGCATCGCGTCTATGGCGTTTTGAAGGTTCGACATACGTAGCCAAAAGCCATTTTGTTCTGGATTATCAGTATGCAAAGATCATATTTTTGAAAGCTTAGGATATGTCTAATTACGTACCTGAAAAAGCCGTTTTAAGGGAAAGTTTAAAAAGAGTTATAGAATATTGATTGAAGCTAACGGGGAAAATGTTATAACCCAAAAAAACTTTTAAGCGATGTTTCCAACGGTTTAAATCTGTTGATTTCGATATAGAAGGCAAGGAGCGACCAGTTCAGCCCAAAAAGTTTGAAGATGAAGATTTGCAAGCTTTATTAGATTAAGACTCAAGGCAAAAGTTGAAGCAAATGGTAAGTGCATTGAATGTTGCCCAATCTACCATTTCTGAACGTCTACACGCATTGGGAAATTTCCAGAAGGTATGGAAATTGGTTCCATATCAATTGAAAGAGAGAGACAATGAAAGGCGAAAAACCATTTGTGAAATGCTGCTGGCCAGACAGAAAAGAAAAGGTTTCATGCATCAAATTGTGACAGATGAAAAGTGAATCTACTTTCACAACCCAAAGCAAAGAAAATCCTGGATATACCCAGGCCAGCCTTCAACGTCACAACCAGTACGCAATATACATGGAAAGAAGGCTTTGCTGTATATTTGGTGGGACAATAGGGGAGCTGTGTATTAGGAACTGCTGAAACCTGGTGAAAGGATTACTGGCGAACGGTACCCACAACAAATAATTAAATTAAACAAAGCATTGAAGGAAAAACGAGCAGAATATGCGCAGAGACACGAGAAAATATTTTTCAATATGACAATACACGCCCTCATGTTGCGAAACCAGTACAAAACAATTTGGAAAAAATTAAAAAGAACATAATACCCCACCCGCCTTATTCACTGGACTTGGCCCTATCGGAATACCACTTATTCTGATCGATGCAGCACAGACTTTCAGAGAAAAATTTCCACTCTTACGAAGAAGTGAGAATTTGGCTCGATGAATGGTTGGCCTCAAAAACTGAACAGTTCTTTTGCGAAGGAATCCATGCATTGCCAGAAAGATGGGGAAAAGTTGTAGGAAACGATGGCCAATAATTTGATTGTTAAGGCCATTCTTATTGTTATGTAAACAAATGTCCAAATTCTGCGAAAAAATCGACATTCGTTTTAAAAATTTCAAGCTATGCTAGTTTTTAGCAGAGCTGGTCTTCTTTATGTTATACCTTGAAACAAGCCCACTTTTGATTTCGAATCAAGACTTTTTTTCTGTGCTCGACCTTCAGACACGTATATTATTTATCAGAGGGGTCCTAAAGTAAAAAATATAAATGCGGCACGGAGTCGGGCATGATCCATGAGCGTGGCATCAAACAGTCCTCGAGTTTCGGTATGTCTACTCTAGCATGCACGAAAAGCGACCTCTGATTCGATACGAACGAAAAACTGTCAATTTTTTATGTTTCGGAATAAGAACTTTTTATCGGAGATGTCATGATCTACAACATATCCAAAATTTAGAAAAATCCACCCAGACCTTTTTTTAATATATTTTGTTCGGATTCCTTTGCTCGTAATTGTTTTAACGTACAAGGTGTAACGCGGTGGAATTTTAGCCGCCAATTTTCTCTCGAGCGGTCATACCAAAATCAGCAACGAAACCCAAATCTTTGTCAAAACACCGATTCGAATGCTCTGAGCGATGCTGACTGGGTCATACTAATCATTTTAAAAACTCTTTTCTGGCTCTCTTTGGGTAACGTCACGTGAGGCATCAGCTGTTTTGGCGGGCTCACGAAAGGAGATTCTACGGGTCAACGACCGACCATGAAAGGTATTACAACTACTCATAATCTTAATTTATTCAGAATTCATCAAGTATTTGAATTTTAAATTGTATTCTTATATGCGGTCAATTACTCTAAGTCAACGGGCGGGCATTCTGTTGAGACTATTTGTGACGAAAGGTCGTTTAGTTTTCCGAAATGTCTAGCTTACCCGTCTTCAATTTGGACTAGTCAATCAATATAATCTCCGGAGCACCACTGGTAAGTCCCATTGACTAAGGTTCTGAGTGCTAATTATTAATTTCTTAGCGTTATGGGCACATTATTGCCATTGAAATTGAAATTCCATTGAAATGGGGGGTTTTATTGTTGTCTGGTTCAAGCAGTCGCTCATGGTCAATTTCTTTTACTAAATGTTATTTTTTTCTTTTAAACTTAGTAGAAATAATATATTCAATTCCTTTTCTTTTATTTTGAGCTCTTTTTCATTAAATAACTTAAATTAATTTAGACGAAATGTTGAGTATATTATTTTACAAATCTATGAACCCTTCTTTGATCAAATATGGCGGATAAACCGCCAAACATTACTATTAAATTTGAACGCCTCGTGATGAAGCTGTACTGAAAAAGTTTGCGCTTCTGAATCCGTTTGAGTTAAGTTATTTTGATTTGTTTGACGTTTCAGCCTTTCTTTGTAGGAGACCAACATTTAGAAAAGTTAGGACGAAAAATTTGCAGCCTGACTTGGAGATGGCACCAATAGGTCTATTTTTAGCTTATATTCAATATTACTATATCTCACTAGCTTGTATATCAATTTGCAACTCAATTGCTCTATTAGTATACATATGAGAGCCTACTGAACAATACACCTCGATTGTTTGTGCAAAAATGAAAAAAATCAGAGAAGCGTGCTGTCATTAAATACTTCTATTTAAAAGGCCTAACACCACTTAAAATTAAAGAAGAAATGGATTCCACACTAAAATACTCTTCTCCATCATATTCAAAGGTTAAAGAGTACGTTTCTGAATTTAAGAAAGGTTGCATGATAGAAGCGGACCAGAAAAATATTTCAGGGGGG
>NC_046657.1:17238252-17258260 GCF_010883055.1 Belonocnema kinseyi | reverse complement strand
GGGTTGAAACCTACTAAACACCTCCCCTGGATCCGCCACTGTCGGACGAGCACTTCTGACGGAACACGTGCACGACGCCCCGTTGAGGTCGCACCTCCCGAAATGACCGAAAAAATTCATAAAATGATGATAGAGGGCCGCAGATTAAAGGTGAGATAGCTGAGGCTACTAGCATGTTAACTGAGCGTGTACGCGATATTTTACATGAACATTTGGTCATAAAGAAGCATTGCGCTAGGTGGGTGCCGCGTTTGCGGCAATTGGACCCGAATCATACCTGGGTCAATCCTAAAAACCTGCGGCTGGTGTTCAAGGTCATCCTTGACTCATGACCTGAGAACATGTTTGGCAGTAAATTTTCCGCTCTTTCGATTGCTATTGCCAATGATAGGGGTACTCATTTTAAAGAAAAAAAAAAACAAAGTTTACCTTGAAATAATCTTTAAGGTCCAGCTCAAGGTCAAATTCAAGGTCGCCGCTGGAATCCTCATCAAAAGGTACTTCAAGATTGATCTTGACCTTTTTGAAAAAATATTTTACCTGGAGAATTGTTTAGGTGTTTTGTTACACCCTGTATGAGCATCGCAGGTTGCGACAAAATCGCGAAAAACTGGCCCAAAGGATAATATGTTCATAAAATAGGCCCAATTCTGTTACTCACGGGTTTTTGGGGTCGCTTGTGACAAATCCGGTGTTAAAAATTTCGAAAACAAAATGGCGGATCCATAAATAAATTTTTTATTATATTCAAAATTAGTGTAAGGTTGTTTTTTAGCTCGCGGATTACGAATACGATGTCAAAAAGAAAACGATTCTAAGATTTATTTTTTGAAAAACAGAATAAAGGATTTAATAATATAAAAAGTTTATAAATAAGGATTAACTTATTCTAGCTGAAAACAAAAAATAAAAGTTCTTTGGGTATTATCTTGGTGAGTGTAAATTCTGAATGACAAATTAATGGTTATAAAAGAACAGGATATAATTTTAAAATGTTGAAAATATTACAAATAACAAGTATAGTGTGCAGATATGTAAACGTAATACATAATTTATTCACACATAACACAAAGCATCTGAAATTATTCACTACATCGGAATCATCTTTATTACAATCGCTGTGGTCTTCATCCTCGACAGTTGTATTTTTATGGAACTAGGCCAGTAAGTTCCACAACTGAAGGTAGAACTAATCAATCAAGCACTTCAGTTGACGATTATTTTAATTTTTTTGGAGTCATTTTTGCAAACTGGAAATCAATGGATCCGATACTACCAAAAGCCTTCGAAAACCATTTTCTAAATTTGTTTGACTACCAATCTGCCATCAGATGAGATGACAAATTCATTCAAACATTCTTTAAATTGTTCTAAAAATTTTCCTTCTCTGCGACAAACTTCCTGTCACCTTACGTCAATTTTTTTTTAATATTCGTGCGCATAGTGTCATTAAAGTGTTGTGTTAAAAGGTGGAAAAAATACTTTCGCGCAATACCACCTTTGTCACCTGAGTCTGAAATACATATAAAATCGAAAATTTGTCCATGCATTATGAAATATAAATGCGAAGAATTCTCAATTTTTTCAAAAATTTGATAAAAAATTATACTGGAGACAGAATAGCAGCTAAAATGAGAAAAATCTTGTTTCCCTCGAACAACAGATGTCTAGTGAGCAAGCTCAAACATGTTTTAGTGTGAACACTGTGGACCTTTCTTTGCATCCATCCATAAATAGGATTCTTAAACTTCAAAAAATGATCTTTTGGACTCTTAATTTTTCTTAAATACTTTCTATGCAATAGCAATATTTTAATAGTCCATGATGTATGACAATTCTGCATACCTTTTTGTGCCTTAGCCATGTCGCAGAATGGACAATCACTTTTTTCACTGCCTAACGCACATTTGCAGTGGCACGTTTTTTCAGCACCTTGAGCGCGCATGCATCTTCGCACTCGAACCCTAGATTCGAAGTGATACTTCAAGCAAGCTTTTGGTACATTTGACATTTGGTACAAGTACATTTTCTGTTTAATTCCCGGATTTTGATGTTCCCAACTGTTCTTTATGAAAATACATTTGAAGAATCCTATAGAAAAAAATGTATTGTTTGGGGGTTTTGGCCAGCTTTTTCGGATTTGTTCCCACTGTCCATCGGTAGGGCCAACTCATCAAAGTTTCAAAATTCCCTTTTTCGGCATTTCATATTGCCTAATCTGTCCTACGACCGATTATATGTCAATATTTCTTCACAAATGTAGTTTAATTTATGTTAGTGTTGGGGGGGGGGGGTTGTTAAGGGTTTTTGTATGTATTGAAGTGTAAGTTTGTGTATAAAGAGAGGAAGTTGGTGCATACGATTGACTATGTCAAGAGTGAGCAGAAACATTCTGATTAATGTTCACATGTTTCTATAATTTTGATCAAATTTTTGATTTAATAGCCTGAAGAAGTATATTTTTGGTCTTTATTTCCAGGTGTCATTCTCATAAATCCATAAAATCTTACTTAACAGTATGCACGTTTTTCGATATTTTAGCATATCAATGAATAATAGTTTAATTTTCGATTTATTTCAAACTTTGGATTTGAAATGCTAAAATTAAGAACTTATGAAGTGTAAAATTAAACAGTTTAGAAGCCTATATTTTTAAATGGTATTTTTAAAGTCTCTTAATTTTTATTAGTTCAAATAAAATCGAAACAAGGTTAAAAATGAACTAATGATGGCCGCTCGATGGATTGACAGTTCTGTGGCGGTCTGATAAACTTATGGAAATTCAAGTTTTTCGAGGTAGTAAAAAATATTTGTTAATGCATATTGTTTAAATCATGTGGTCTAATTAGTAAAACAACTGAAAATAACTTGTATGTGAGTGAAAATTGGTGGTAAACGAGTGAAAACTCAACTCTTTTGTGTAAAGTATTGCCTATCCCAAAACACCTTATTACTTCATGAAAAACTTTAGGTGTTGTTTATACTGTTGGCTAGAGATCAGACTTAGAGCTCTCATTGACTTCAAAGATTTTGGAATTTTTGCTGCATTTATTATCCCACAATTGTGAACAGTGTTTTGTCTGGTTGTTGTGGCGGGGGTGTTTGCAGGAAATTCTAGTATTCTTCACAGTGAAAACATCAACCTGGACTCGCTTCATGATGCCTTATCCAAAAGATAACTCCAGCCTTACAATCGTTACACCAGAATCCTTATGTCCTCACTGCTGTAGGAAAGCGCCGACGGGAGTCACTTGTACCAGCTGCAATACTCGTTTTCATGATGGGTGTGCTAAAAAATACAAAATATTCTCAAGTAGGATAATCTCGAACTATTGCTCGTCTAGACTCACTTCACCAAATCCTTCTGCTTCTATTGACAACCTGAAAATTGTGATGTCAAAATTACTTGAAAAAACCTTCAATCAATAAAAAGAGGAACTTGCCAAAAACAAGGACAAGTTCAATAACTCTTTTTAAGATATATCCAGAAAGATGGATGTTGTTACCAGTCTTCAAAAAGCCACAGATTTAGCAAGAAAAAATCTCACAACAAGGATAGATGATGTAGAATCTTCTCTGACGGACTTAGAAAATATAACCTCGTCCACAGAGGCTCATGACGTCGTCAAAGAGGTTCTGGATCAGCAAACAAAATAAAAAAATATTGTTTTTCATGGAGTGCCAGAAACTCGAGGAACTATATCAGAATCCAGAATTACCTATGATCAATCGAAACTGTTAGATGTCTTTGATAAATTGGAAATTTCAATAGAAGGCTTGAAAATATACCAAGTAAGTAAGAAATCGGAGGCATCGTGCCGTCCAATTAAAATAATCTTTACGCAAGCTAGTTCTGCTATTAAATTTTCACGTGGAAAATACAAAGGGACTTCTACAAGAAAATAAAAGTTGAGCTTTAGGTACTTCGAGATAAAGGACAAACAAATAAAATTATTCGCTTTATCAACGGAGCACCAACGATTGTGGGTTCCAAAATTTCGAAAAACGGAAAACCCCTTTTTCAAGGAAATTAAAATGGTCTTTGGCTAAAATCTCCGTTTATTATCAAAATATTTTTGGTTTGAGAACGAAACTGCAAGATTTTCCAAATTTTACGGCTATGTCTTCAACTTCTTGAGACATTATAGTTTTGATGGAGACCTGGCTGCACAAAGGAATAAAGGGATAAAGGAATCGATGACCTCTGTTAGAGGTGCAATATTAAATGCTGCCGAAATTCAGGAATTTCGTGAGCTAAAGACAAGAAAAAGCAGCCACCCCAACAATCATAATTCACAACAATGTTGAAACGACAGAATGTAAAGAAATAGCAAATCCATTTGCTGATTATTTTCGGTCAGTTCATTTAAATTACGATCCGATAGATTATCGGACCGATCACAACTATAATGTTAATCTTTCAACTATAGAAATAATCCAACAATTATTTTATAAAAAAAATGTCGAATCTTAACCCAAACAAGGGTGCAGGTGCTGATGAAATACCTCCCAGGTTCTATATTAATTGCTGCTCTGTTCTCTCTGAACCTTTAAGTATTATTTACAATCAGTCTCTGTGCTCAGGTGTGATCCCGAAGCGCTGGAAGGTCGCTCTATTAACTCCAATACACAAGTTTGGTCCCAGGGAAAATGTTGCTAATTATAGAACTATCTCTATTCTGAATGCTTCTGCAGAAATTCTTGGTAACATAATCGCTGACATTCTACAGAATTCTTTCGAACATATTCTGATTGATGAGCAGCACGGTTTTCGCCTGGAGAGATTTACACTTACTAATCTCACGATTTACAAAGAATTTATTACGTATTATATGGAATATGGTTTTAAGGTGTACTCTATTTAGACTGATCTTCAAAAGGCGTTTAACCGTGTTGATCATGGTTTACTTTTAAGTCAACTAAAAACTTATGATAATACTGGCCCACTATTGAGATAGTTTGAGAGCTACCTGAAGAACTAAACCCAGTAGGTAAGAATTAATGGGTTTTTATCTAAAGAGTCTATACTGATGATTTAAAACTGTATTGTGTTATAAAAACAATTAACGACACTGAACTCTGGCAACGAGACATAGACAAAATTTGTCAGTGTTGTAGAGAAAATAATGTCTTTTAATGAAAGCAATTGCTTTGTTATCTCATTCTCCTGGAGGTTAATACTTTGAGTTATTAATATAACATAAACGGTTCCCTCCTTCAGGTGGTGTCCACCATCAGCAAATTAGGTATAATTTTTAACAGCGCTCTCAAATTTATACAGCACATTAATAGCATAGTTCTTAAAGCATCAAAAATGTTGTGTTCCATACTCCGGCTACACGGATAAAATTTAATCCATACAGAATCTAGAATCCCTAGAATGTAGAAGATTTGCAGCTGGACAAATATTTCTGTATAAGATTCTAAATTACCTAATAGACTGTCAGAAATTATTGCAACCAATTCCATTGAAATACGATCTAGGTCTCTTCGACCTGATGGTAAAATATTTCGTGTGCCTGACCATAAAACTGACCCTTGAAAGCATACCATGTTATCAACTATTTGTAGATCATTTAATTCATTGAACAAAATATCACACAATATTGATACACTTAAAGAAATTTTATAGCAATACCTGATGTTTCAATATTCACAATTAATGTAGTCTATTACGATTTAGGGAAATCGTGTAAATATAAAAATTATTGTTAGCGTAATTACGAAACTTTACAATTAGAATATGAAAACTTAATATCTTTAGAACAAGAATTGGTATATTCAATATAAAAGATTGATATTTTATGCATTAAAACGCAGAATAAGAAAAATTGATAATGACATATTCAAATAATATAAAAGCAATGATAGGAATTAATAGATTGAGGTACAAAAGTTAATATAAATATTCTACAAATTAATATAGTCAAAGAGAAAGTGAAAGGTAATAAGAGATCTTTTTATTTTCTATAATAGGCGATAACAGAAATTGTAATCTTCAGTTGAGGAAATTGCAAAACACTATATTAAAAAAATCCGAATTGCTCCGATAATCTCCCGAGGTTAGCCGAATCAGCCGATTGTACCTCATCGCCGAGCGCTCACGATGTGAATCGGAGAACTTCGTGTTTCCCGCTAAACTGGTCAAGATTCATGTATGGGCACGTGTTTTCCAGTTTTTTCTTTTTAGGACAAGAGTAGGCATAATGGGCTAAAGTATACATTTTTTTATTATATTCAACTTACAAATTATAAAAGTTATTAGTTGAAAATTTCAAGGATTTTATCACTCAGGTTTTGAGCATCAGGTTACAAAGCATTGCTAAAGATTCAAGAAGGTTTCAATATATTCTAAAGATTTTTAATTTATTTAAAAGGATTTTTGAACGTTTTACAAAGATTCATGAACGTTTTACGAAGATTTTATGGATTTGAACGATTGAAAAGAGGCGTGTGCATTAGGGTGGTCCAAAAACATACCTTTTGAATTTTTTTTATTAGAGGGCATGCCACACCCACCCTCCGCCATTTGGTGTGGTTGCCGGAAAAAAATCCCTCCAAGTTTGAGCCAAATCGGTTAATATTAAGACGTGCCGCAAAGGCCCTGAAAATCCGATAAGATTAAGATAGGGAAATTTTTGTTTTCGCAACAATGGTATTCAGGTTTCTGGATTTAAACTTAGCTTGCGGGAGATATTAAGAATTTGTTAAGGAATCTCTAATTAATCATTTCTAGTTTTAAAAAAAAATTAGTTAGCTTTTCTGCTTATTAATAGATATCTGCGTCATTCAGATACTAGTACCTTATTTTGTAATAAATTCTTATTTGTCTAAATAAATTTTGTTTGTTTATACATTTTTTTCGAAAATAAATTTGAGAAATTTCTGTTTTTGCAATTAATATGGTAATTTTTCATTTTTGCGAGCAAAATTTTGAGTTTTAATTTCCAGTGACGTTAAAAAAATACAAAGATTTCTAATTCATTTGAGAATACTAAGAGCTATTCTGCAAGATCAACATAAACCAAAAACAAACTCACTTTGAGCTTTCAAAGGACAAACGAGTGTTTCTACGGGTGTGATTTAAAGGAAAGAATTATAAAAATAATTTCAGAACGACAAAATTGAATGTAATTTTTATAGAATGAAGTCTTATTAAAAAAAATAAACTTTTCATGAACAATGTAAAACATTTTATGAACAAACATTAGTTATTTAAAGCATTTGCTTAACGCTTAAATATTTAACAATAAGCAATATACTTAATTGAATTGAGACAAAAATCAGATTTTTAAATCACAATTTCCAATAAAATGTTAAATTAATATTTAGTAAATTTATGAAACAATACGATAATGGTTTAAACACAACATTTTGTTCTTTACAATGACAAATTACCACAATAATTGCAGAAAAACAGAAATTTGAAACATTTATTTTCGGACAAAAATTGTTTGAACAAACAAAATTTATTTAAACAAATAAAAATTTATTACAAAATAAGTTACTAGTATCTAAATGACGTAGATATTTAATAATAAGCAGCAAAGCTAACTAATTTTTTTTAAACTAGGGTTTTATACCTCTTTTTAAAAAAAAGTTACAATTAAATAATAATAAATTGTTTAAAGGAATACTAAATGCTTGAAATAATGACCATTATTACTAAAAATGACCATCTGTCCAATCAAACATAAAAAATCTACCTTTCAATAAGTAAATGCAAAAAAATTATTTAAACAAAAATAAATTGTTTAAACAATTGTTAATTAGTTTCAAAATACTTAAAACAATTCTTCTTTACAAACAAAAATAATTTAAGGCAAAAAAAGTAAAAACAGAGCATTTATGTGTAAATTTTTGGCAAAAATGTCAATTTCAGTTTTTTGGGACATTTTTGGGCCTCCACACGGGGGGGTGGGGGCATCCAAATTCAAAGTAATTTCATGGAAATGATTGATTAGAGACTGCCTAATAAATTCTTAATATCTCCCGTAAGCTAAGTTTAAATCCAGAACCCTGAAACCCATTTCTCCGAAAATCAAAATTTCCCCATGTTAATCTTATGGGATTCTCAGGGCCTTTGCGGCACGTCTTAATATTAACCGATATGGCTCAAACTTGAAGGGAATTTTTTTTCCGGCAACCTCACAAAATGGGGGGGGGGGGGCATTTACTCTTTTCGAAATTCGGTTGTTTTGACCACCCTAGTGTACAACACTAGTTTAAATATATTTCACAACAATTTTACAAGGCTTTTAAATATTTCCTAAGATTTAAAGGATTTCAAACATTTTAAAAGGGTACAGTAGACCAGATTTCAAAGATTGTGAAACATTTGGATGATTTGAAAATATTTCACTAAGATTTCAAAAAAATTCGATGATTTCAACGAATAAAAAAAATTCAAAAATATTTCAAAAAATTTCCCAAAGATTTGGAACATTTCATAAAGATTACAAGGATTTCGAAGATTTGAAAATGGCGTTTACACCAGATTTCCAAATTTTCACGAAGATTTCGAACATTTCCAAAAATTGTAAAGGTTTCAAAAGATTTCAAAAATTTCATAAATATTTCAAAAACGTTAAACTATCAAATCAGGTTTTAAGAAATTTGAGAAAATTTTAAAGGTTTTAATTATTTCAAACTGACACAAAAGGTTTCACAAACCAATTTAAAAAAAAGCATTAAAAAATACGTCGTAAAAATTTTACAAAGATTTCAGGTATTTTACAGATTGTAGAGATTTCAAACATTTTACAAAAATTGAGAATGACTCCAAAAGAATTCTCAAAGATTTGTCAAAGATTTGTTTTTGCAAAAAATAAGGACTTATTTTTATTTATAACTCTTTTTTCTTATAAATGGTTGGCTTTGTAAATGTAAAATAATATACTTGATTTATAACAAATTTGTATTAAGTTCAGGGCACCTACAATTTTTGACCCATCATTGTTATTTGTATTACCAAGCCAAATGTGAGGCGGGAACGAAGTGATTTGAAAAAAATGAAAAACCTATAGATGTTTTTGAATTTAATTCAATCCCAGTTTTGACCTTATTAAAACAGAATATTTTCCTGTTTTTACTTTTAAGTTTAAATGTTTCTAAGTCGTGTTATTAAGCATCATGCCGTTTCTCACAATTCTAAAAATTCTCACCATTTAGTGCCATAATTGTACAGTGTGAGTTGGTGGAGTTTCACGACGGGTTACGAAATTGTCGTTTTCGTATTTTCGACCGTCACATTTTTTTCGAATGACTCATAATTTTTAGTATAGTCTTTAGCAAATTTCAGAAACCTCTCTTTCAAAATGTGAAAAAATTATTCCAATCTTTATAATAATTGACATTATGGCCTTATTTCAATTTAATATAGTGAATTTTAAATATCACATTTTCTGTTACAAGTTATGTAGAACTATATATTAATTTTTCAAAGTAAATTTTTCATAGATTATTAATAAATACTATACCCCCTGAATCCGAAAAACAGGTTTTTACGAATGTGTCTGTATGTATGTATGTCTGTCTGTCTGTGAGCACGATACCTTTTGAAAAAATCATTTTATTATATTGGCCTTCAGTACACTCTTTTACTGTCCTAAAATAAAGATCAAATTCGTTAGCCATACATTTTGGATGAAAAATCTAAAAGTGAGCGCATTTTGAATATTTTTGATACCACTTTTTTTAACATTCAAATATTTTCGTACGGATGTTTATAGTATTCGAAAAGTCGAATAATTTATTTAACTGACTTTTTACGTAACACCAAAAATTACCAGAGTTATAGTATTTACAAAATTCCAAAAAACAAGCGAAAATTACCATTTTAAGCCAAATTTTTCGAATTTTCTTAAAAAATCGAAAATTCAAATTTTGAGAATATACAAAAATATTCAAAGATTGCATTTTGCGGTAAGCCTATGCGAGATAGGAAAGAAAATGATAAGACAAACCTTGTGCACCAACAAAATATCTACAAATTTGTTATTAATCAGTTTTTTATATAACATGTAGTTTTTTTTATTTATAAAAGAAAATTAAAAATAGAAAAATTAAATTTTTCGTCACACGACATAAGCTAAGAAAACATAAATAGATAACATTTTACACCGAAAACAGGGCAAAAAAATTGTTTATGATTGCTTTTTAAATATGATAGGTAGTTTTAATCGTGAATAATAACATTAAAAATAAAAAAATTAAATTTTTGTTAGAATGACACAAGGTACGAGAGAATGAATTCGAAAGTTGTTCAACCCAAAAAAAGTCTAAAAATTGTTTTCGAATAATCTTTTGATAAAACGCGTGATTTTCGTTTTAAAAGTAAAATATAACATTAAAAATAATTTTTTCATATGACAGACCGTTTTTTTAACTTTTAGCATACAAAAATTTACCAGTTTTTTCCTGGGTATCCAAAAAAAGCTTCTTTCTCACTATTTATTCAAATTCAAAACATGACAATTAGACATATTATAATTTAAATTATTAAAACAGACTTTCTGAATTGAGGAATCTGAAGCGCAACATTCTTAAAAATTGAAAAACGTAGAAGTTAAATAGTTTTAAGAAAATATCTAGAAAAGTAAACATAATATTTACAAATAATATTTGGGAAAAAATTAAAGAGAAATCAAACGAATTTGATTAAATAACTCCGAATTTAGGTTGAGCTTTAAAGACTTCAAGATGAATGAAACAAAAACTTTTTAAAAATATATGGAATTAATAGAATGGAGTGAATTTAGAAGAATTAAAAAGAATTTAGGAGAAATTGTTACTAATTCAGACTGAATTTAAAATGAATTGTAAAAAATATTTTCAAATTTCTTCAAATCTTTGAAGCCCTTCACCGTATGTGTAAAGTTCAAATCACACAAATAACATTGATAATGAGCTAATTCTGTTTATGGAAAAAAACAACAGTTGCAATAAAATGTTGAATAACAAAATTTTGTTTAAAAAATGCGAATTTTTTCTAAACAAGACAATGGAACTACGTCAGTTTTAATACCAATGCATGTTACGAATGATAATAATATACATCTACGGGAACGATATACAATTTCAGGGGTAAACTCGAGTGCGAAGCACGAGATACGGGATGAGAATGTGTTCGTTACAGCCGAAGGAGCTTTAACAAAAGAGAATTCACAATCAACAAATTACTGTTGTCAATACTTTCACCTTTAGTTTTAAAAAGTCGATGCAGAAAGATCGAGCGCGTAGCGCGAGGTAAATACATTATCCAGCGCGAAGCGCGAGAACCAAAATTCGCGCACGAATCAAAAGGTGTAAACCGTAAGTAAAATAAACTAAACTAAACTAAAAATGTACATTTTTCATACTTAAATTTTACATCGCGTAATTTAAAATTAAACAAAGTTAAATACTTCTGAATCTATATCGTAACAAGTTGAATGCTTTATTTACAAAAAGTCTCTAGAAGGCTTGTAATTTTTACATACATTACTGAACGTTTATTCTCGGAATAGCTGTTTTAAATCTTTTATTCATATATTTAAAGTGCTCACTGATCAGAAAACTTCCACTCTGATTAGTTTAATTTGCAATTTAGTCTCAAATACTTTTAAATAAATACAGCTTTAAAGACTTAAACTTTGAGTTTTATTGACTGGTGTACATTTTTTCAGCTGGAAATGATTCCTAAGAATCTGACTCTAAGCCTCTAATGATTATCGAATATAACATCACCGACATTGTTATAAATTTACTGTTCAATTTAGAAATAATTTTTTTCATCATTTTGAGTACTTACATTTCAATAAACTAAAAATTTAGAAAGCTATATTAATAAAACCTTTTATTTTATTATAAGATGAGTTTATGTGTTAGTAATGGCGAAGAATTAAAAGTGGAGACCGCTTTCTGACAAAAAAATCTGTTATCTCTAATAGTATTTTTCAATTGTTTAATTTCATTCAATTAATAACAACCTGAGCATTTTTAAATAATAGCATTCAATCGCTTTTCTGAAGTTTCACGTTTCTAAAATATTCCCTTACTTTTTTTTGAATCTCAACTACAATAAACAATCCAAGAGCGCATAATAAAAAATAATAACTTCGCTTCATTGATACAGAATCAACTTTTTTATGTTTATCGTGTATTTACATTGTTTCATAATATATACTGTTTCAAATTGGTTTTATTCCAAAAAAGTAATTAACTTTCTTTAAATAATTGCAGCCAGACGAAAGTGCTGCCATCGCGTGGCAAATTCCAAGTAGCCAATTGGAAACAATTGTAAATCAAAAATGCTCAATCGTTGTCAATCGTGTTGGCACGATTAAGAAACACGATTCGGAACGATTGAGATATTAGTTCTATCGTTTTTTATCGATCTCAATTGATTATTTCTAGAAGGGATATGTAGCATCCTATACCTAAAACTTGCGATAAGTGTTCAGCAAGGAGTTTGCCTGCAAAGATAAAGAGTTGCAGGGTTCGCGGTCTAAACCTGTTAACTGACGTCTTTTCAAAATTTATTATTTTTTTTTTGTATTTTCTAGAACATTTTTTATATGCAGTTAATATCCCGCAAACGAAACGGCAAAATTTATTCTAGTTCTTTTTTTATGAATTTAAAAAAATCGCATTTTAGTATGGACAACATAAGTCCGCGAAATGATTTTTCTTCGTCGTGTAAAATTTATGAAATGTCAGTTAACAGGTTTAGACCGCGGATTTATTTATTTTCTTAACAGTACAACTAGATTAAAACAAAATTCATAAATAATTATTGTTCGGTTTATTATTAAATGTCGTTGTTTGTACATAATAAAAAATTATTTCTAAATAAATGCAAACCCTCGCAACCAAAATAACACAGTCCTGTTTTTTCATTCTTATTGGACAGGACGATCCAACAACGTCGACAAATATTCTTCTGGATGCTTACAAACTCTCCAAAAATTTATCAAATCAAACGAACTTAAATAACTGCAAATCATCTCACAAATAATATTTGGTGGACTGAACTTTAATCGAAAAACAGTTTTTAAAAATCCGCCGCTGTGTTCTACTAAAATCAATCTCTCCTTGATCTTGGAAATTCGCATTTTCATCATTTGTGCATAAAACGGAAAATTTTTATCAATCTCTGAAGTCTGCAAATTTTCTATCATCTTTTGACTCATATAAGGTTCAACCTCTTTGGCACTTTTCGTCAACAGATCAAAATAAGAAACTTTCGCTTTAACTGCCTTCACTCGCATTCCTTCCAGTTCCTTGAGAAATACTCTATAAAAATAATCCAAGTTCTTTTTAACGAAAGTCAACAATTTGTCATCCAGGAATTTCCCCGTAACTTCTTTTACAATAATAATCTGAATTAAGAAAAATACATTCATTTCAGCCGAAAAGAACCTCACTGTAAGTTCAGAAGATACGTCATGAGACATAAATCTTGTAGTCAAACTGAACATATTAATTTTTCGAATCCCACTTACTAAAGGATATTCATTACTCTTTTTCAAAATCGAAACATCAGCATCATATTCTAGCAATGTCTGAAGAGCTACGTCATTACCCATTCTAATTGCCCAATGAAGTGGACTATTTCCCTCTCCATCTTGTAAATTTACATCCGAACCAAAATCCATAAGAATTCTCAAATAATTCTTACTCCTAAAATCAGCAATCGCAATCTGAAGTGGTGTCTTTCCCATTTCATTTTTTGAGTTTATATCCGCGCCAGAATCGATAAGAAGTGCGAGAAATTTTTCCATTTTGGGACTAGCATGCAGAATTAGTTGATGAAGAACAGCATTGATGCTGTATTTTAAAAAACTCGCCCCCTTTTTCAACAAATGGGAAACAGTTTTTTCATCTTCTTTTAAAACGGCATGAGCAAGTGGCGTGTATCCAAAATTTTCACAGAGGGAATTAATGTTGGCGCCGTATTCGAGTAACTTGTCCATTTTTGATGTGTCAGTAGCTTCCAAAACTGCAAGATGAAGTGGCAGGTAATATTCGGTTTGAAGTTCAACAATAGCCCCGTTTTTACAAAGCAAATCGACTATTTGGTTTCCTTGTTTGGGATTGCAAAGAATTGCAACATCTAGGACAGTTAGCGTTTTTCGAAAAGCATAATTGGACTCAAAGTGCATCATATAATAATAACAATCGTTTTGGCATCTGCAGGATAATGGATGAACACCATTTTTTGATTTTTGATTAGGGTTGGCGCCATTTTTTAATAACAATTCTATGATTTCAATGTTTCCAACGTTAACGGCTTTATGAAGAAGGGAATAATCGGTGTTGTATTTGTCTATGGAAATTTTCGTTTTGACGTCTAAACTGGCACCGTGATTTATGAGAGTTTTCACAAATTCTGGAAATGAGTATTCGATGGCGAGTTCCAGAATTGACTTACCATTTTTGTCTGTGTGGTTGACATTGGCACCACGATGCAGAAGAAGTTCAAGGATGGAGTGATTTCTCCTGTGAAGGCACTTATGTAGTAGAGATTCTTTGGATAATTTTATTTTCTTGAATAAAAGAAAATTGATGGTCTCGTGGCTGCCACTGATAAGAGCGTCGTTCAGCGCATCAAAGTCTGAGGATGACATGATGCCTTCTTAAATTTTTTTTAGAACCTGAAAGATCAGTTTTTTTGTAGTTTCAGAGGTTTATAATTTTTTTTTTGGATAATTGAAATTTTTCAAGGAACTCTGTGTGATTTTATAAGATATAATTGAATTTTCTAATTAAATCAATTTTATGATTTTTAGGATATTAGTAGTCCCATACAGAAGACCATATATGGTACGGACATGACTTTGATATTAACCGGATATGACAGGCAACGCCCGTGGCGGCCAAAGTCTGAAATTCTTAGAGGGTAAAAATTTGACATTGACACAAGTTAGCATGTGTACATTGTTTTTAAATATAATAAATAAATAGATGATTGCTTTGAAAACGTATGTAACATTCTTCAAAACGAAACTTAATAATAAAGGAAATTTTCTTGCAAAAATATTTAGTGAAAAAATTGTCTTTCCATTCCAGCTAAACACGTTCTAGTTTAGTTGTTGGCTATGAACGTAACCATAAAAATTGCCGGTAGAATGTCAATAAGCGGATTGATGATGTACATTTTAATCAGAACAGGATTTTAAGCTATAAGTGATTCTATCGATTTTCATCATGAAAAATTAAATAAGAGAAAAAGTTTAGCAGTAATTCATGTGGTAAAGGTGCAGAAATGAAAGTAAAGGGAATATGCCTAATTCAGTGCTGCAGTAAAATATTGACTACCATTGGTTAATTAATGTTGCATTGCTTAAACAAAAATTCATTTGTTCAAGTAAATTTGTTTCTACTGTATTATCGATAAGTGGCATACATTTATTTTCAATTATTTACCAATCGTTAAAGTTATAAATTATTACATATTTTTAACAACCTTAAATTTGTTTAAACAATATTTTTTCATAAAATATACTTCATGAAATTCAAATTACAACAAAATATACTCCATAAATATTATGAGATAATTAAACTTTCTAACCTCAAAATCTCACAACTAGCATTAGGTTTACAAAAATAATAAATCGTATAAATATAATATTACTAACTTAATTAACACAATAATTTTTCCAGATATCTTAGTATTTCTTTTTAAAAAACAAGAGTACTGAAATACTTTGTGTGATATTTGTAATCCGCTAGATCTGTCATTGACAAGAGAAATTCAAATCGCAACTCCGACCAAACTGTTTAATAAACACGAGCAAAAGTTTTTTTCTCTAACTCCAGATTTTATAAGCTTTCCTAAAGGCACTCCCGTTATCTGATAATTAAACTCTTATTTTCATTATAAATGTATTTATTTTCAATCTTATGTAAAGAAGTGCAATTCATCCCTAAGAAAATGCCACTTTTATGTAACAGATGGCGCCATGCCGTTTCCGTATCCATACCATCCGTCCGTCTGTTGAACTTTTTTATTGTACTTCATAATTAAAAGTTCATCTTTCTGGATTAAAAATGATCTTTTTTGTTAAAAATCCTTTTTTTCAATTTAAAAGTCCCTCGTTTTCTAAAACGTTCGACTTTTTAACTTAAATACTTTACTCTTTTGCCAATTCAATTGAGTTTGCCACTCAATTGTACTCTAAAAAAATGGTCTTTTTGTCTTGAAGATTCAAATATTTGATTGAATTTTAATCATTATTTATTTATCTTCCTTGTTTGAAAAGTAACTTTTTTGTTCAAAATTCAACTGCCATTGAAAAATTCATCTTTTTTGAAAATTTTACCAATTGGTTAAATTTTAAACTAATTTTTAAACAACTCTGCTCCTTTAATAAAAAGTTCATCTATTTGATTCTCAATGCAGCTGCTTGGTTAAACATTTTTTCTCCTTTTTGTGTTGAAAATTCATCCACTAAGGTACAAAATCTTTTTTTTTCGAAAATCCATTTCTTGTAGAAAATGCAATATATTTCGGCGTGGAAACGTCAGAATTTAAAGTGTTTTGTATTGAATTCAATATGTTCTCTACAGTCATTTTATTCAGAAGAATGTATATAAACTTAAAATCCGGCTTTAGCCAACGGCTACATTACTTTCGTGGGTAGGGGTGAATTCGAAAATCTAAAAAAAAAGTAAGCATTAGGCTTGTCCAAAAATGCATTGGATTTTTTTTTAATTTATACGCATGTCGCTCGGCAATTTGTTCGAATTCACACAAAAAAATCCTCTTGAATAAAAATTATACGCAAGCCCCATGAAGCCTAACACGTATGTCCCATCAGAAAAAAAATAAGTTTTTGTAGATTTTATTCAGAATCGTCAATTTTAGTTGAATCGAATTGAAACTGAATTTTTCTTTTCGAAAAAAGCCATAGAATCTGAATAAAATGTTACCTTTTAAATTTCACCCACATAAGTCTGTGATATAGGGTCCTAAAAACACCCATAAGTGAAAAAATGGATTTTGCGAGTTTTGTTCGCTAATTATGATTTTTTCCCGTTTTTTAATGCAAATTCTTTCTAAGACATAAAATACTACTTTATACTGATAATTAGATGCTCACATGAATTGTTTAAACAATTAATTATTATTTTTAGAAATTTTCACTCAGAATAGGGATAGAAAGTCGCGCTTTTTGAAAAATATCCACTTTTTGTCTAATTTTTCATTTGAATAAATTATCATTTATGATTGTTAACAAAAATAATTGTTAAACAGCTTATTATTATTGTTAATAACATTATCTTTAAATAATGCTACAAATGGAGGTTTTTCCTAAATTTTTAATTTTTTGTGGACTTTTTACTTGGAGTGAGTTGATATTTAATTTTATATAGCAAAAATAATTGTTGAAACAAATTATTATTTTTTATAACTATCTTCTTCTATATTCATAGTAGATAGTTGCGTTTTTTCCGCATTTTTCAACTTTTTGTCAAGTTTCTAATTATAATAAAGTAGCCATTAATTTTAGCAAACAAATATAATTATTTAAACAACTCATTATTATTATTAATAATATTTACTTTGGTTAATGGTAAAAAGTAGCGGTTTCGTCTGAAATTTTTAACTATTTGTCTATTTTTCACTTGGAGTGACTTAATAGTTATTTAAGTTGAGCAAAATAATTGTTTAAACAAGTGATTATTGCTACTATCTTCATGTACATCAATGACAGATAGCTGCGGCTTTTTTCTGAAATGTTTATAACTATATCCTCTTAGATAAGTGCTAGAAGTTTGCGTTTTTGTCTTAAATGTTTAACTTTGTTTTACCTTTTTAGTTATGAACAAATAATAAATAAACATTAGATATAAAAATGTTTTAAATAGTCCCTTTCATTTTTGTGAATATTTTTTCTGGAAGGGTGGGGGGAGTGATATAAAAATATGTTCAATTCCAAATTTTTCTTTTACGCTTTGCAATAAACTTCTGGTTGTAATTTTAAGCAAAATTTTTACAAGTTATTTACAGACCTAGTCCTTCCACCTACTACTAATATTTTTCATTCTTTGTTTCTGTCTCTTCTGTTAGCTTGCATTAATTATTAACTAAGTGAAATGTGGACAAAAAGTTTAAGAATTCAGAAAAAACGAAACATTTTAGCGCTGATTAAGGAAGAAGATAGTTATAAACAATAATAAATTGTCTACATAATTATTTTTGCTTCACTGAATTAATTATTAACTCACCCTAAATGAAAAGTAAAGAAATAATTATAAATTTCAGTGAAAAACCGCAGCTTTCTGAAATTATTTAAATTGAATATTATAAATAATAATAATAAATGGTACGAAAAATTAGCTTTGTTCACTTTAATTAATTATTTAAATCACTTGAATTGAAAACTGTACAGTGAAATTTTTTCGATAAAACTGAAATTTTCTAGCATTCTTCTGAGAAAATATTATTACCAATAATAATAAAATTTTTAAACAATTAGGTTTCTTGACATTAATTATTACCTCACTCTAATTGAAAATTAGACAGAAAGTGGAAAATTTTTGAAAAAACAGTGACCTTCTATATCTATTCTAAGAGAAAAATGCTGAAACAATAATTAATTGTTTAAAACATTTATTTAAACATCTCAGTATCAACGTAAAGTAGTATTTCATGAATTAGAACAATTTGTATTCAAACAACTGCAAAGAAAAATCATAATTAGGGCCAAAACTTACAAAACCCATTTTTTCACTTATGGGGTTGTTTGTGGAACAGACTTATGGGGGTGATATTTAAAAAGTAATATTTTGTTTATATTCTATGGCTATTTCTAAACGAAAAATGTCGAGTTTTAGCTCGATTTAGCTAACATTGACGATTCCGAATTAAATTTACAAAAGTCTTTTTTGTTATGGGAAATACGTGTTCAACTGCATGGGGCTCATGATAATTCTAAATATTAATTTTTTGACATAAAAGAGAAAAGATTTTTTTTTGTTTGATTTGAACGAATTTCCGGTTGATATTCGTGAAATATCAACAAAAAGATTTGTAAAAGCCTAATAAGCATACTTTGTGTAAAAGATACTTGCGTAGGAGGAGCGTTTTCTCGAATTCTATATGCGTTTTTTATATGGTAATTATTTCATGGAATTACATCAAATAATAGGACCTTTATAGAATTTTATCAATTTCACCTCATATAAAAATACATTGAATAAAATCTAAAATGTGGTTCATGAAATTTCATTGATTTTAAAAAAAAATCGGATATCACTGAATTTGATTTTTAAAAACAATATTTTGGATTTTATAAAATTATAACGGGATGTATACATTTTCAAAGGAGATTTTATGGAATTTCCTAAACTTTCATGTCATTTTATACAATTAAAAAGTGACAGATAAAATTTCAGAAATATTTTTCTTATTTAATTGAAATTAATGAAATTCCAAAAGGCCATAGACAAAGATATTATAAACGTAGATGCGGTGCGGGCTTAGTTGCCCGCCATAAATATAGACGGCGCGTCCGGCGAAAAAAGTCACTTCCCCTCTACCCACTGCTCCCCGTAGAAAGCACCCATCGATATAGTTTGCCAAGAGCCACTTGGAGCGCTGTAAACAACTCTCGGCACACCTTCGAGGCGCACTGATGGTAAACTTAGCTTGGACAAGAACCATTTGGATTGAAAGTAAATTGCCAATTAAGGGCATGTGACACAGATAAATTCCTATATTACCGACTACAGTTTTTCAGTACACTGAATGTTTTTTTGAACCTAAGAACTTTTTTTGTAAATAAAATATCGAGCTGAAACTTGGGAAAATGTATTAGAGTACAATAAAGTACGTTTAGGTACTGCATTTTGATAGGAACTTCACTGAAAATTATTTCATCTTTTTTCTGAACCTCAACATTTTTTGTACGTTCCAACATTTTTTTTACATAAAATATCGGTCTCAAACTTTGAGAAATGCAAGAGCCGAAAGAAAACTACGTTTAAGTACAAAGCTTAATAATAAAAGATGTAAAAAAAT
>NC_046657.1:17236924-17238152 GCF_010883055.1 Belonocnema kinseyi | reverse complement strand
GGGATATTTCAGCCGTCCCCATAGAATTACAGAAAATTTGCTCTAATTATAATTTCGGTGCTCGATCTTGTTGATTTTTTCCTACAGTATTATTAAAAAAAAATGCGTATGGAAATTTTTGATATCACAAAGTTAAAGAGAATCTCAATTAAAAATTTAAAAATTCGCTGTACATCCAATTTTTATTCTTGGGTCTTGGCAATTTTTTTCTAATCCATTTCAGTGACTGGTAAACAGGGGTGATTTTCTCTTAGAAAATAAGTGATTAAAATTTGAAAAAATTGGGTAGGCTTTTTGACATCTAGGTATGTAAAAAAGGTAAACTGAAGAAAATTTAAAAACTAATTTGCGAACTATTTATACTCTTTTAAGATACCAATACAATTTACATAACACTAATTGTAAAATTTGCAAATTTTTAGACCTTCAGTTCAGGAACTTGAATTTTAATGTTAAAATTGCTTCATTTTCAGAATACAGCCTTATTGTTTGAATTTTCAGAATTTTTCGAAATTTTTCGAAATTGTTAAAAGGCGGAAAAGTTTGAATTTAAAATTTAAAAATGCGAAAATACACCATTTTCAATGTTCATTTGCAATCCAGCGAGTCACTTTCTTTCGCTTCTTTTGAAAGTCGATCCTTTGCTTTCAGTTTTCTTTTTGAACTATACCTTGAATTCAACGCATTTCAAATTAAATTTTTACAGCTGCATTTAGGTTGAATTATACAAAGTTTTGTTTTGTTTTATGTATAAATTAATTAAAACATTTTATTGGTTTTTCACGACTGTAATTTATAACTCTAAAATAGAATAATTGTAGCTCAAACATGAAAAAGTATAGATTAATTTCATATTTAAAAAGATTTTATCACACATATTGAACTATTAAAACCTCTGACCTTTTTTAAGGTTTTTAAAACTCTTTTAAAAACTTTTTTTTAACAATTTTGGTTGTGATTTCTTAATAAAAGAATAAGTGCTATTTAGTCTCCAGAACAGCAATTTCAAAAATATTTAAAGCCTTAATAATTTAGACATTTTAAATTTGTAGTCTTCAGAACATATTGAATAATTTCAAATTTAAAGCTATTTAAATATTTCATCTGAATTTTTTAATGGAAAGTGTTCGATAATTTTAGATTGAAATCTCTCAAATTATTTAGTCACAAATTAAAATCATAAAACTTCAAGTTTTATTTATTTTATGATAATTTGCCCCCCCCCCCC
>NC_046657.1:17233916-17236824 GCF_010883055.1 Belonocnema kinseyi | reverse complement strand
TCGTATTTTCGTGTACAACGTTACCGGCTGATGCCGTTGGAATTGATTGTTGAAATATATTTTTTTACATCTTTTATTATGAAGCTTTGTACTTAAACGTAGATTTCTTTCGGCTCTTGTATTTCTCAAAGTTTGAGACCAATATTTTATGTATAAAAAAAGTTCGAACGTTCAAAAAATGTTGAGGTTTAGAAAAAAGATGAAATAATTTTCAGTGAAGTTCCTACCAAAATTCAGTACCTAAACGTACTTTATTGTTCTCTAATACATTTCCCAAAGTTTCA
The DNA here is from genome assembly GCF_010883055.1 of Belonocnema kinseyi. NCBI lineage: Eukaryota > Metazoa > Arthropoda > Insecta > Hymenoptera > Cynipidae > Belonocnema > Belonocnema kinseyi. Next base: position 17,236,540 of record NC_046657.1, on the reverse strand, counting down.
GCTCGATATTTTAGTTACAAAAAAAGTTCTCAGGTTCAAAAAAACATTCAGTGAACTGAAAAACTGTGGTCGATAATATAGGCATTTAGCTGTGTCACATGCCCTTAAAACATTTTTACATTTATAGCTTTGCAAAACTTGGTTGTTTTAATAAATACCAAAAATATAAGTCGATGAGTAATTTATATTACGGTTTCATATATTTTCCACTAATTCTAAAATTATTAATTATAATTTCCATTCTATATATTGTCTATATATAGTTCTTTAATAATATTTAGTTTTTATTTTTGTGGTCTACAATTTCTACTGACTTTTTTAGACTATTCGTTTAATCAAGTTCTCGTATATATTTTCCAATTTCTTAATTATTATATATTCTAACGTTTTTATAAAAATATAATTATAATTCCAAGTGATAGGAAAATTGTTCTTACGGTTTTTAGATGTTAAGACGACAGTTCCAAGCCAGATTACATTTCGCATTGGCAAACAAAATTAGACGAACAGAATTTCACTGGCATATTCATAAAAAATATCATATTCCATACAATATATTTTAAAATAAACTTTAAATCATTATAATTGATACAGCTGACTGATTTAAGTTTTTCAGGAGTTCAAATGCCTCAAAATCTTCAAGATTTTTTTACAATTTTATAAATCTTTTCAAATTTTTGAAATATTTTCAACACTGTAAACTTCCCGAAATAACAAAATGCTGAAACCTGAAAATCCCGAATTAAAAAATTCTAGAATAATGAAATTCTGGACAGTTTACAATATGTTTAAAAATGTGCATAGTATTTGAAAAAAACATGAAAAAGTTCTGAAAAATCGAATTTTTTATTAATAAAAGAAAAATAATAAAAATAAATTTTGATATAAATCGTTGTTGAATTGAATCCTTCAAAGTTTGTTTCAAAAATGTTATTATGTAGGTACGAAGAAAATTTAAGCAGAACCTTTTTTTCTTTCAAAGCACACGTGTTTTTTAATGTCTTTTTTAATACAATTTTTATAAAATTATTATTCAGGTGCCGGAGATTTCATTTTTTGGGATTTTTCATTCATCCCTTTCGGAATTTTTGTCAGTGGTCCCATATTTTTATACCTCCTCTTAAAATTATGTAATTTTTCAAAATAAAAAGTCAACATTTGAAAACATTTCAAAATCATCAAAAGTCTTTTAGATTGATTCCCATTTTTCCTAACATTTTTGTAAAATCCTGCACACAAAATTGTTTTAAGAGCTTCAAGATTTTTTCTAATATTGTAAATCTTTTGAAATGTTTTGAAATATTTTCAAACATTCTCTTTGAGTTATGTACTTTTTCAAAATAAAAAATCATTTTTAATCTATCCAGAAATTTTTTATGTTTTCCTAGTATTTCAAAATTCTTGAGGAGCTCCAAATTTTGTTCTTTTCTTTGTAACATTCAGAAACCTCCAGCTTATTTGATTTTTTTCTAAATTAATGCTTATTTAACTGTTCTTCAAGAATCAAAATGAAATACTTTTACCTTCGAAATACAAATAAAAAATTAAACAATTATAATCGTAACATTCCAAGTTTAAATTTGTCACTCTGAAATTTTGACAATTCATTTTCAGATTGTTTACTATTGAAAATTGTTTTTTTCTTATTTCCAAACCAAATAGATTAAAAAAGGAATATTTTATACTGAAATAATACTTCAAAAAGATTTAGAAATTGAATAAAGGCGTTCATTTAAGAAGCCATTAATTCTAACTTTACACTTGTGTCACTACTAAGGCTTTGCAATTAAATTCGTTAAAATTTTAACGTTAAAATATGTAAATTATATCATTTTGAACAGATCTAGAATCACATTGTAAAATCAATCACTATTTAGTTTTTAATACTCAAACTGCAGTTCAATTTTCTAATTTACTTTCATTTTCTGATTTGTCCCGGTCGCGAGTCTAGCTTAATATTTAAAACAACTTGCATTTTTTTGAAATTGTAATTTTTCGGTTGTAACTTACGGAACAATAATTTTATTCTATGAAAGATTTTCTACAAATCTTGTTGATAATTTCTACATTATCGTCAAAAATGAGAAGGTATTAGTTTTTTATGAAAAATAACTTTTTCGGATTTTATCAAATGTCGACGTTCTGAGGCCCCGTGAGTCAGAAAAACAAGTTTTTACGTCGGGATCTGTTTGTCTGTCCGGCGTCGTCGTTGTTGTTGTCTGTATACCGGATAATTTTCGAAAGACTGGTCCGATTGGATTGGGCTTTGACACACTGTTCGAGGGACCAAAAAGAAAGATCGAGTTCGTTAAACAGCCATTTTTGATAAAAATCCAAAAAGTTGAAGCTTTTTCAAAATTTTTGAGACCACTTTTTTTCAAAATTGGGAAATTTTATCGACAGCTATTTATGGTACAAAAAAATATGAACAATTTATCTTGACAACTTTTTATGATAAAATCAAACTTACTAAAGTTAAAGGATTTTCAAAATCCAAAAAACCAAACGAAAATGGACGTTTAAAGCAACAAAAGCTTGATATGGAAAAAAGTCAAGAGGCGAAAAACGCTACTTTTTCAAGGCCCCATGATTATTTTATCACATTCTCATCCATAATGAGAAGA
>NC_046657.1:17224571-17233816 GCF_010883055.1 Belonocnema kinseyi | reverse complement strand
GTGTTTTTAATTAACATTTCGATTTTTCAGAAGAACTTTTGTGATTTAAAAAATACTATATACATTTTCAACCAAAATATCTTATCCAGAAATATATTTTGTCTTAATTATTATTTTAAATTTAAACAGTAATGTTTAAATACTTCAAACATTAAAAAAGTTGTTTCTTTGGTATAAATATTTGATTATTTCAATTTAAAAAAAAATTGTCAAAGAAAAATGCTTCCAGCACTTGTTTATCTTGAAATGTCTTTCTATAATACTTTTTTTTTTATGAAAAATATGATTTTACGAGAACATTTTTTTATAATTAAAAAAAGACTGTACCGAAAACCTGGATCAAGCTTCAGATCTGAAAAAAATTCAGCGATACATACATGTCAAACTTTTCTAACCTCAAAAAAATTTTCTACTGCTTTACCGTCATATTTTACGAAGAATGAGAAAACAAGAATTCGACTTCGTAGTACGATGAGGGCAGCACCTCGCTAGGGCAGAAAATGTGATGTCCTATATATATATAATTCCCCACTCCGACGCCCCGTACCGCATCTACGTTTATAATATCTTTGCTATAGATGAAATTTCGAGATTTTACAGAAAGTTACGCGGATTTTTGAGTATTTTGAGGAACATTAATCTCTTTTTACGACAAGAATTTATTTAATTTTATAGAAAATTCCACAAAGCATCCAGGATTCTTACACATTTTCATTGCAAACTTACCCAAATTATCGAGACTTGCTGAAATACCAGTTAGATTCACTCATATTTTTCACCTCCAAATTGAGATTACTTAAAAACTGTGTTATATCCTCTCCTTTTTGTAAAGCAATATCTTGCTACATGCTTTTAAAGGAAATGTAACGTAACTGTTCTGACATGTAACTGTCTAGCGCTTTGACGCGCGTCACAACTATTCTGCACAGGCGCCGAAAGATACTGGCAATACGCGGGAAAATTTGAATCTTATTACATTTTTCTTCTGTTATTTCAGCAGAAACAATATAATTCTCAAGGGGTGATCCATAAATTACGTAATACATACGTAATATACATAAATTTGTAACCATATAGTTGAGTTTTTAACTCAAAAATATATATTTTGAACTAAAAATGGGAGAATTAAGTTTTCAGTTAGAGCAATTCACTTTAAAATTTAATAGAATTGCTTAAAGAAATAATTGAACTTTCAACTAAAGTGGGATGAACCTTAACAAAAATTATTCTCAACAAAAAGTATAATAAATGATATTTCCACCAAAAAAAAAAACGCATTTCTAACCAATTAATTGAATCTTCATCCAAAACAGGCTAACTTTCGAATGACAAAAAGGAATTTTTAAAGAAATTGTAAAATTGTTAACTAAAGAAATCAATTTTTAACCCAGAAGTTGAATTTCTTACCAAAAGAGACCATTTTCCATCAGAATACATGAACTTCTAGCTAAAAATCTTAGTTTTTAACAAAATATTCAGATTTTAAGTCAAATGAAAATAATAGTCAACCACAAGTTAAATAAAGTTTCAGCCAAATAATTCAATTTTTAAAGAAAAAGAGGAATTTTTAACCAAAAAGATTAAATTTCTATCAGAAAAGAGAAATTCTTGAAAACAAATTGAGCGGTTAAATTGTCAGTTAAAAGAAAAATAATTTTTAACTTAAAAAATTAATTTTTAGCTAGAAAGATAAATTTCCAATCAAGGAGATTTATTTTTAACAAATTATATGAATTTTCAAATAAATGTTTAAAATTTTCAAGGAATTTGCAGAATACTCCAATTTTCCACGAAAGAATGAATTTTTAATTAATAGGATGACTTATTCACCAAAAAGATTAATATTCTACCACAATATACGAAGTGTCAACAATACAACAAAATTAATATTTTTATTAATTTTAATAAATTTAAAAAATTAATTTTCAACCAAATAAACTAAATTTTCGACTTAATAGGTGATTTTTCCAAGCATTAGATTTAATTTCTATAAAAAATGATACATTTTCGACAAAAAATTGGTGAGTTCAAAAATTTTCAGTAAAAAAATATAGTATTTAACTAAAGCTATAAGTTTTCAATGAGAAAGTTGTAATTTTGAATCAGATAAAATAAATTTTCAGCAAAATAGTTCAATTTTTAATTAATAAGATAAAATTTCTATAAGAAAAGATCAATTCTTCAAACAAAAATGGAATAATTAAATTTTAATTTAGGAAATAAATGTTTAATTAATGTAATAAATCATAAAACAAAAAATAAATTTTTAACCAAATATTTGAATTTTCGAAAACAAAAGATTAATTTACAAAAGCAACTTGATCAAAATGCATGAATTTTCAACTGAAGATCTAATTTTTAAACCAAAGATGTAATAGTTAAATTTTCAGTTGAAAAATTTAATTTTTAACGAAAAGAAATATCAAAATAAAAAATACAGAGTTAGCATCTGGACAAAGAAAAGGGTTCTTCAACTAAAATAATAAATCATCAATAAAAAAATAAATTTTCAACAAAACATTCTTAGTTTCAACTAAGTAGTTCAATTCTGAACTAAAAAAGATGAATCCTCCACGAAAAATGTTAAAGATGATTAATTAATTTTCATTAATTAATTAATTAATTAATTTTCAAGAAAATAGTTGAATTTTTGACCTAAACCGATAAATTTTCGACCAAAAATTGAATGTTTAAATTTTCAGTTAAAACCACATTTTTAACTAAAAGAAATGAGTTTTCAACGAAAAGATCAATTTTCAAGTAAGAAGATATATTTTCAACAAATTACATAAATTTGTAATACATTATTTGAATTTTTAAAGAAATTTACAATTCAATAGTAAAACAAAAAACAAAAAAATACGAATTTTCATTAAAATATTTAAGTTTGGAAAAAGTGGCTTGCAACTAAATTATAATGTACCATCAGCAACAACAAAATTTGATTAAAAAAGTCATTCCACTTATTTCAACTAAGTATAGTAGAATTTTCAAACAGAAAATACAATTTTTTAACGAAAACTGTAATAGTAGATACTTCAACCAAAAACTATTTTAATTTTAAACCAAGTTGAATTTAACCACAAGGGATGAATTTTCCACCAAACAGTTATGATTTTTTAAAAAAAAGATGCAATTTAGATGACAATAGATGAATTTTCAACAAGAAAAAAGATTTTTTCAACATAATAGTTGAATCACCAACCAAAACAGATTAATTTTTTATCAAACAGATATTATTTTTAAACGGAATAAAATGCAATTCCTCCTAAAATAAAGAATTGTGAACCTAGATGAAAGATTTTTTTCAACAAAATGGTTAAATACTCAACCGAAACAGATTAATCTCCTATCAGTTATAATTTTCAACCAAATAAAGTGCAATTTCTACTAAAATAGATGAATATCCAACAAAACAACTGAATTTTCAACCAAAAAGAATGACTTTTTAACAAAGTTGTTAAATTCTCTGCAAAATAAAAAAAAAAGACCTTCAGTTAATCCAAAATTTTCCTACTATGTTAGATTTTCCCTGATATTCCATGACTTTAAAGAATTCCATGATCTGTAGCAGTCATCTCCATTCTGAATTAATAAAATTTATAAATTCGTAATAAAGGGTTATCAACAAAAAAAATTGTTTGCTTATAGTTAAGTTTTTTATAAACTTTGACTGCCAAAGAATTTAAATGTGAATTAGAAACTTAAATTTTTTCAAAGAGATTACATGTACCAGTTTAATAAAAACAATAAAAATAATCATATTTAACAATGTTTTTTGGCCAGAAGGATTTTTTATAGTGTATCAGTATGCCTGAATACAATATAGTATATTGTGCTACAAGTGCGGAAAGTAGGCAGTTCCACACGAGTGTGGTTGTACGAGCCAGAGACGAGTCGAAGACGAGCAGGAAACGACCCGAAGATGAGCCGATTGCAAGTACTGTAAACTTCACAAGAGTTTCAACTGCATACTTTTAGCTCATGTAGCAGACGATATTTTTTTTAACAAATACAGAAAATTTTCGATTTGAGATACAATAAAAACCAATTTTTTGAAAATGTATGGTAATTTTTGGAAATTTATGGTAAAATTACAAACATTACCAAAAAATTCCGGAAATTTTTTGTAAATTTGTAAATTACCGAAAATTTATAGAAATTTAGTAAATCCGAAGCTTTTTGGAAGAAATTCAAAAATATCCAAAATTTCTGAAAATTTGATAAACTTCAAAAATTTATGAAAAATTGGTTAAATTTCCGAAATATCCAGAAATTTATGAAAAATGATTAAATTACCAATAATTTCAGATTTCTAAAAGTTTCAAAAATTTTCGGTAATTTATCGGCAATTTATGATAATTTATCAGTCATTTATGGTAACTTATCACTCAACTTGTCAAGCGTCAAATCATAGGGAAGTGAGGTTAATGCGTAAATGCGTAAGTGCAACATCAAAAAAAGTAATCTTACTCAAAGAGCGCAAGCGCAGCAGCTACAAACAGTATTTTTCTAACTGCTTTTTACCACGGTTTAGGAATTGGTCACTTCCTGCACGCAATACATGCGTCGAAAATCGAACATTTCGTGCGTGCATTAGAAAAAAGTCATTTTGAATAATTTACCGAAATTCAAAACAACAATAAGTTATTTTTCACGGAGTGCTCCAGTAGTTTCCCCATTTTGGTTTGATTTTTTCATACAAACTGTAAAATAAATATTTAAGTGCAAATTGTATATTATAATTGCAAATGAAGAAACTTGTTTCTGTATATTTTCTTAATATAGGTGACCAAAGATTGAAACAATGTTTAGATTTAATACTTTTTACGTAAAATTGCCAGTTGGCATTTTAACCTCAAACATATAAACTTAATGCCTTGTGGGCCTTGGGACATACAATGATGCATTTCCCGTTTTTCAGTGGTTCGAAATTTATCGTATTTGGTTAAAATTTGTATTATTTAGCCGAAAATGTAACTAATTAGTAGAAGAAAAAATATTTTACTAAACAGATTTTTCGTTCAAAAATTCAATTACTTGGTTGAAATTTGAATTTGTTAACAATGCTATTTCGGCTGAACCCTGGCGGACCGAAGGAACCGAAAGAAGCCTCTACAAAGTCCCATTAAAGACCCCACTGACTCCCCCTTCGGTTCCTTCTTAAATAACTAAAAAAAAAACAGCAAGATCAACCTTTAAATTGTTGAAATTCAGATTCTACGTTAACCTTTGCATTAGAAACTCACGGAGTAATCACAATACTTTTCCTTGCAATGTTAAAAACATTAAAAAATAAAATACCTGTCATTACATGGGCCGAAAGCGGCTTCAAGTGCATCTTCTTTTAGTAGCGCAGTTGATAATCGTTAGGTCGGTAACTTTAAAAATTTTGTCTGGATGCTAGCGCCACGCAGTGGAAGCCTCGGATAACAACGCTGCGATGCAAGTGAGAGAATTTTATTTTTAAACTTCGCGCGCAAATACTACTTAAGCTATTATGGATGCGCTTGAAATCACCTTCAGCAGAAGTTAATGACATTTTCTTCAATTTTTAACGCTACAAAAAAAAAGTATTGCGATTGCTCCTTGAGTTTCTAATAGAAATTTTAACGTTGAATCCGAATTTCAACCATTTAAAAGTTGGACTTGCAGTTTCTTTGAGTTTTTTAAAGAAGTAACCGAAGGGGGGCTCAGTAGGCTCTTTGAGGGCACTTTGTAGAGGCTCCTTTCGGTTCCTTCGGTCCGCCAGGGAAGAAATGAATTTATTTGCTTGAAAATTGCAATATTCCATTATTAGAAAATCAATCTTAGGAATTTTCTTTAAAAATTCCATTTTTTGTTGAAAATTCGTATTTTTCATAGAAATTTAAGCTTTATGATTAAAATTTCATCCTTTTTAGTTAAAAAGTACAATTTTTTGGTTGTAAAATAACCTTTTTTGGTCAAGAATTCAACTAGCTTTATGAAAATTTTGTATCTTTTAGTTGAAAAATAAACTACTTGTAAAAAGGGATTATCTTTTTGGTTATCAACTGATCATTTTAGTTAAAAATTTATATTTTCAGATCAGAAATTTAACAGGTTTATAGGAAAGTCGTATTTTTAGCTTGGAAATTCAAAATTTTGGTAAAACATTAAATCATTCAGTTGAAAATAATATTTTTGAATTCATATTTTTGATTAAAAAATTAAAGTTAGAGTAAAAGGAGCTGCGCGAAGTGAGCGGCAGTCGCTCAGACGTGAACAAACAAAAGCGTTTTCTACGAAACGGCCCTATAACTGAGTAATTCCCCACCAAGGTCAGCCCCAAAATCGGCCCAGTCTCAGAGTTTCACTGTATTTCGTTAGAAATTAAAATATTTTTATGTTAATGTAACTATTGGTTAGAAAATTAACTTTTTTGTTGAAAAATAATATTTTTAGGCTAAAAACTGATTTTTTGAAGATATTTAATCATTTTGGCTTGAACATTCAACATTTTTGTAGAAAAATAAACTATTTATTGGAAAACTGACTTTGAGCTAAAAAATCACATATTTGGTTGGAAATTGAACCATATTTGGTTTAGAATTAAACTATTTTCATGAAAATATAACTATTTATTAGCAAATTTACTTTTTTGCTGCAAAATAATATTTTCAGGTAAAAATTAGAATTTTGTGTAGGTATTTCATCGTTTTGACTTTTAAAAAAATTGTGTAGTAAATTAAATTTTTTAGTTAAAAATTTATGTATTTTGATGAGGATTGTTTTTTACATTCTCATCATTTATGATTGAGAAAGTATTAGAATTGTCCGAAATTTGACACCAGAGTTTTTCAACGGATTTTGACGTTTCGAGACCCCCTGAATCCGAAAATCAAGTTTTTACAATGTCATCTGTTTGTCTGTCCGTCCGTAAACACGATAACTCTCGACATTTTTGATATAAATTTAAAAAGTGAGTGCATTTTGAAAATTCTCAAGACCGTCTCCATTTTTTGAAAAATTTTTTTAACTTTACCTCTTTGATTGAGAATTAAACCTTTTTTGTTGTAAAATCTTTACACTGAGAAAAGTGTTTGTTTGAATCAAACAAATTATTTCTTTTATATGGGGTCAAACAAATGTATGTTTGATTCAAATAAACGTTTTGGTTTGTTTAAATAAATATCTTCTTTAAAATAAGTAAAGTTTATGTTTACATTGAATATATGTTTTTATAATTAATTAAAGATTTTGTTTAAGGGACGTAAATCTTTTTTTTACACTTAACCTCAAAATTGAGTATTCTTAATAAAAATAATGTATGATCTCGATAATATGTTTATTGTTAATCATAAATATCATTGTATATGTAAAAGCAGAAACACTTATTCAACCCGAATGCTTAATTCTGCTTAATTTTTAACTCTGTGCTTCTCATTTCTGTATTGAAAAATCATAAATTAGAATAATTAACCAGAGTTAGACATTTGAATTTAATGTATATATAAGTGTTTCTGCTTTTAAGTACACAGTGATAATTATAATATAAAAGAACATGATTGATTTCATAAATCATCATTGTAAAGAAAGGAGGTTAGTATTGAAAAAGACTTAATCACATCCGAAATCTTCAATTATATCCACGGTAAAAACCCTAAACTTCAAATAGTTCCTAAACTAGAGATATTGCGTTCATTTTGAAATTTATATATATTTTCATAGCAAATCTTAACCTTTAGAATAATATAACACTGAAAAAATACAAATGCCATCAAATAAATCACATGATCAATTAATTTAGTTTCTAGGTTAGTCCCTTAGGAAGCGCCGGCAGCGCTTTAGCATGCCTAGCGGCACTTTGTAGTGATGCTTTGTTCTGTATTTTATGTTCGAATCAAATAAATATTTTTATGAATTCGAATAAACAGATTTTAAACAAATGCATTGTTTAAGAAAATTGAATTTTTTATTTGAATCAAACAAATTGTACTAAACAAATTATTTGTTTCAATCAATATTGTTACGTCGTAACCTTGAATTAATTCTTAAATTAATTTTGTACACCGCTTAAAACTGATCTTTGTCATCGCACGTATTAGCAATTTAGAATCTTCAGGCCTTAGCCTGCAACCTTAAATTCTCCCCAAAGCAGTTCCTAGATTGTATTTACAGAGGTTTAAAATAGTTAAAATGCAGCTGTTATAACTATCTCAAGTTGTCTATATTTATGATTCTGAAATTCTCTACCTTTGTTCGCCGCACGTTCTAGCACTTTAGGGACTAAGTTGTGAAAACTCTAATTTGAACGGATACTGTACATCTTTCGTCCAGATTGCATTTACCACTTAAGCAGCTTAGATTCATAGCTCAACTCAAATTGCTGACCCTACCATAAAAACGTTTACAATTGTACATAAACTCAGTCTGAAGATGATTTGACTTTCTCAAAATATGCTACGTCACGATTAGGGTGTGTCCACGCTCCTCAGCCAATAAGCAATAAGCATCCTTTCATCCCTTCTTCAATTTTGTATCTCGACAACTCTCAGCTTACTCTATCGGTACTGTTCCAGACACTTACAAATTTCACTCCGCGGAGAAACATAGTTATCGCTCTTACTCTTGATCTGTCTACAAGAGTAAGACCCGTACCCGTCTTTATTAGAAATAAACTTACAATTAATTTTTAGTAAAGTGTGGTGTGTCAATTTATTCACAATACTCTTCTGTAAAAAAAATATACTATAAAAATACTTCTTCTCTAAAAATTTATTTGATTCCATTATATGAATTCAAATAAAATTTGTTGTTTGATTCAAACAAACAATTTTCTGAGTGTAGGAGTGGACAACTTAAATATTTGATAGAAAACTTTTTGGTTTAAAATTTCGTTGAAAATTCGTCCTTTTTCGCTTGAAAGGTCAACTATTTGGTTTTTCATCAAATTGTTTGGTTAAAAATTACTTTTCTTTACGAAAATTCGTAATTTCATATTAAAAAAAAAAAGTGGATGACACTTCAGTTTTTCCTGAAAGGAGAAGTAGAACAAATCCCAAGGTTGAGAAAAAAGCATTTTTTCCTTTATTATAAGTTTCCTCATCGAGGATAAATTAGTACTGATTATGTATACTGAATAGATATTAGAAACTGAACTACAATTAATAACATAAACTTGCTTAATAAGACAATTGGAACCCATTAAAATAATTATTATCCTTTAGCATTTTGGAAACAGATACGTATTACGCAAATTTTACAGGGTTGGGGGGGGGGGG
>NC_046657.1:17221298-17224471 GCF_010883055.1 Belonocnema kinseyi | reverse complement strand
GCGTATATCAATAAAATTCAAATAAAGACTGATCGCATGATAGATAGCCCCCACAGTGCCCACCACATTGTACGGCACCAAACGCCCAAGCCACCTTAAATTCACTATAGAGACGACGAACCAACAACGTGGAAAATATTCTCCTTTGTTTTTTAAAATTCTACACAAAGTTATCAAATCGACAGAACTCAAAAAACTAGACATTTTCTCCGTTACAATAATCGGTAGAGCGTCCTCTAATCCAAAAAGTAACTTAAACCGTTTTTCGCAAAACTCTAATAAAATTTGTCTCCCCTTAATTCTTTTTAACCGCATTTTTATCATCCTAGCGTAAACGGGAAACTCTCCATCAGTATCGATAGCTTCCAAAATTTTAACCTATCTTTCATTCAGATAAGTTTCTACAGCACTGATACTTTTCGTCAAAATCTCATAATAGGAGAGATTTTCTTAACTTTTCTTAGTTTCATTTCTTCCAGCTCCTTCTTAAAAAAGTCGTAAACAATTTTAAATTTGGTTTTTGTGTCATGTAAATCTTGTTCTTTCAAATAATTTCCTCGGACTTCTTTTAGAATTATTGACTGAATTATTAAAAACACGATTCTTTCACTCCTAGAGTAGCTGGTCATGGATGACTTAAGTCCTTTTTTATTTTCATGAAACCTAAACATACTTTCAAAACGACAGAACAACATTTGTGAATTAACATTTAAAATCTTCAAAGGTGAATCTCCTTTATCGTTGCGAACAAAAATGTTGGTGTCACATAGTATCAAAATTTCGGCAGCGGCATAATTTTCTTCTTTAATAGCCGAGTGAAATGGCGTATCTCCCTCTAAATCTTGCGCATTTATATCTAACAAAAAAGAAACTATATTGCTGTTTCCGTGAATCATCGCATGAGACAGCGGTGTGCATTTTAGACTCTCGCATACTGAATTGATATTAGCTCCATATTCCAGTAGTTTAGCAATTGGTAATAAACGATTTGACTCGATAATTACAAGATGAATAGGAAAAACTTCTTCACTTTCGATTTCAACAGCAGCGCCATTTTTCAGCAACAAATCAAGTATTTCGATAGCTTTTTCCGGGTAATGAACAATCGCAACTTCTAGTGGAGTTAAAGTTCGACGAAAAACGTGAAAATCCTTAAGTCGCATAAAATAATAACAGGCTGTGTGAACTTTGTAGTTTTCGTCGATTTTTTTGTAGCAGATTTGTGGATAAATGCCCGGTTGGGTTTTTGGGTTTATATCGACACCACTTTTTAAGAGAAATTGTAGGATTTCGGTATTGCCAACTTCGACGGCTTTATGAACCAGGGTATAATTATTATTATACTTGTCAATGGAAATCTTTGTTGGGATGTTTAAGTTCGCGCCATTTTTTATAAGAGATTCTACGATCTCTGGAAAATCATTCGCGATTGCGATTTCTATTAGGGTTTGGTCATTGTATTTTTCGTTGATGTCGGCACCACGTTGAGCAAGAATTTCCAGGATGTGGAGATTCCTTTTTCGAACTGCAACATGGAGGAGAGATTCTTCGCAAGATTCTTCAAGTTTCTTGGAGAGGAAGAAATTTATTTCTTCCTTCTTGCTATGCAAAACAGCATCGTAAAGGGCATCATCCTCATCTTCGGAGTACATCTTGAATATTCTGAAATACGATCCAAGAATGCATGTTATTATATCTTAGAACAAAAATAAGGCTTTAATTCAAAGTCCATAAATAACACCAAACACTAGGTCCCCAATTTAAGTACCTGTGGTACTTAAAGGCCTATGCGTTCCTTCACTGCGAGTGGAGCCACCCCCTCTTTCCATAACCATCTTTTCTCCTTTCCTAACTTTCCTCTCTACCCCTCCTAGCAAATCCATAATACTATATATATGTTTTCCACTATACCACCTCAATGCCCTGATTTATTCTTTTCCTTCCTGTTCTCCCTCCCTCTCTCTCTCCCCCCCCCTCTCTCTCTGTTGATTACCTTCAAAATCTCTCATTCCGCCAAAGCCTTCTCCACGCAGTGATCCCAGATCTGAAACGAGATGCGGTCCAATACTATGACAGGGCTATGTCCGTGTGAATATAGTAGGAGACGCTGTAAATGACTGAGTTGCGCGCGCAACCCATTTCTCCTATTCTGAATCTAAAAACTCGAAGATGCACGATTGCCGGTCGGAGCACTTCGTCGATTCTATTTATATATCTATCTGCTAACAGCTAACTGCTTTGAAATAAATTCAGCAGATTGGGATTTTAATATTTCCAGATTTCGATGCTGACGATTCTCATGATTTGAATAGATCGCGCGCCTCTTGATATGCGTATATTTTGAGGTTATGTTATTTCATGTATAAAATATAAATTATATAAATATTAATACTATTATATATATATATAAATATATACGTATATTAATAATGATAATATTATAATTATGTTATATTATAATACTCTATTTTTTTATTTTAAGGTTCATCTCTTTCGTTGAAAATACATTTTTGAAACTGACAATCAATCAATACCAATTTGGTTAAGAAATCATGTGTTTCGTTAAAATGTCGTTTTTCTTTGTAGAAATTAAATTGTTTTATGGAAAATTTATACTTTTTGATTAAAAATTACATTTTTCGGTTGATTTATGAACTATAAATATGTTTTGGTTGTAAAGTCGTTCTGTTGTAAATGCAAATATATTGTTAAAAATTAAAATTATAAATTTTGGGTGGAAATACTCTTTTTGTTTTTAAAATTAAATAATTTCGTTGAAAGTTCATGTATTTTGTTGGAAATTGACCTTATTTAGTAGAAATTTAATCCTTTTGGTTGAAAATTTTATCATTTTTGGTCAAAAATGCAATTGTTTGGTTAAAATATCAACTGTACATCTTCTTGGGTTTGGAAGTCGATTATTTCACTAAGAGTTGAGCTACTTTGTCAAAAAAAAAACGTTTTTTTAACAAGGTATTTTAATTATGATTGAAAATTTAAATATTTGGTTGAAAGTTAACTCTTTCATTGAAAACTCATATTTTTCGCTTAAAAATTTCAATTTTTTTTTTGATAATTCGTCTTTTTTACTTTAAAATTAAATAATTTCTTTAAAAATTCATGTATTTTGTTTAAGATTTGTCTTTTTTTGTAGATTATCAATTTTCTTGGTC
>NC_046657.1:17208051-17221198 GCF_010883055.1 Belonocnema kinseyi | reverse complement strand
TAATTTTGAATATTATTCTAAATTAAAATTGTAGCGTTCAAACTTAAAATTTAGCTCATTACAATTTTAACAAATAAAGGCTTTTTATTTCTAACCACTCTGCTCAAATTTGTATAGTTTTTAATTGTTGTTTATAATGGCTTGTCCCAGATCTGAATTATTTTTTTTTTCAAAAAATCTCTTATCTAATTCAGAAATACATACAATTGCTTTGAAAAAAATGTTGAATTCAGAAATATTTCATTTAAACGCTCAATAATTCATAAGTATAAAACACAAACTTTTAACACCTTTTAATTTTACAATAGAAAATAGAAAATAGAAAATAATAGAAAATTCAACTTAGAATCCGAATTCCAACAGCTTAAAAGTTGAACTTTCTGTTTTTTTTTTAGTTTTTTTAAAAGGAACCGAATGGAGACCCAATGGGGTCTTTACGGGTACTTTGTAGAGACTCCTTTCGGTTCCTTCGGCCCGCCAGAGCAAAGGAGAAATATAAATTATTACACTGCATCGGTAATAGTTTATTATAATTATGAAAATATGAATTTCATAATATATTTGATTATTTTTTCAATAAAAGAATAACAATAATTGTTTAAAGTATTATTAAAAATTATAATCGTTGAAAAACGTTGATTGTTAGAAAATTTTAGGGGGAATTTGAAAATAAGGACATAAAGTTTGAAGGTGACTAAAAAGGTTTGCAATCTACAATATTTTGATTTTTAAAGTGTTAGCTTATAAAATGAAGACCTTAGAAGGAAGAAAACACAAACTCAGACTTTAAAATGAACTGCATTCGAGGCACTGAAAATTAAAAGACTTAAATTATGTGTTACCAGTCGTACCAATATATATTTTTTTGAAATCCAAGACACTTACATCTAATATAAATTGTAAACAGGAAATTTGTTTACTATACTTTATACTAAAATCACATTAGCTTTAATAAAACGCCTTGTCATACATAATCATTACTTTCGGAAATTTACGCTTCTAATCTAAACTAATTCCGTTTCCTTTTTCTTTCACTTCCCTTCCAACTCAATTTTGCCATTTTTCCGCATTTTTTCTTTTATTCTTTTTCATTAGCCTGCAACTCCTTCACCAATTCCATCTTCCCCTATTATATTTACCACATTCTCTTTCCAGCTTTCTTTATCTTACATTCCTCCCCTGCATCCTTACTATGCATTCTCCCATGTTTCCTCTTCTCATTCACAGATTCTGCACTTTCTGTTCTCTTTCTTTTCCAATAAATCTCTTCCCTTACCTCGTTTCGCAATCTAAATCTTGCTATTCTGCTCCATCTTCCCTCTCTTTATCCCTTTCTTAATACTTTGGTACTCGGACCTTTTTTATAATCTTATACTATTTATTATATTTTTATTCCTCAATTATTCTCCATCTTTCCGTTAATCGTTTTTCCCTATCCCTTCTCTCAAATTCTTTACGCTTATTCCATTCTTCCTTCCTATATTTCTAGCACTAAAGAACTCCCTTCGTTCTTCTTTCCAGAGAAGAGAGAGAGAGAGAGTAGTACGATTGCAGGATAAGAAATATAAGAAATAAAAATACATAATAGCAATTATCCTTTCTTAAGGCGAAATTGATATAAAATGTAAACTCAGGTATTCGTGTAAATAGCCTGGAGTGCCCACCTTTAAACTAATCGCTGAGATTTCTATTTAGATTTTAAATTTACAGAAATAAAATACTCTGAATTATTCGGAATTTAATTTGTAATATTTCAGAGACCATTTTTAATTTTTTGTTCCCACGTAGGGCATTCGATTTTCGGGTGCCAGTCCTTTCTTAGAGCAAAGATAAATCAATTCAGCCAATGCTAGTCAGAAAAAGATAAAGATATATGGAATCTACATTCCAAAAGGGAGCGAGCGAAAGTCACTGAACGTTAAGGGCACGCTCTTCGTGACCACGTGACGAAACTAGTCCCCGGTTATGAGCATTTTTTTTGGTGTTCACAGTATCCACGCGGATTGAGTTATCGTGTTTAAAATTGGACAAATCAAATAAAAAGCACTATAGAACGTTTGTATACATCAATATGTCTATATTTTTAAAGAAAGTTTATTTATAAATTGATGAAATAGTATATTACCATTCGAGTTATAGCACTTTGCAGATAATTTTTGGTTTAATGCATTTCGGATTTTTTGGTTCGCGTATATTGAGCACTGACATCAATTTTGGACTAAATCGTCTAAACCTTAAAAAAATTAATATAAGCAATTAAATTTGCACATTCGTTTCAAATCAACAAATAAGTATCTGCATACACGTAACCTCTCATTATTTTTGGAGCATTTTTAGCGATTTCTAGCGGATAAAAAACGAAACTTTGAACATCGATAAATGATTTCAAGTTATACCGAAAGGACTAAGGAACGTTTGTACATATCAAAATGTTCCTATTTACGAAGAAAGTTTTCTAGTGAAATACTACAGGAATAGGAAATAAACTTTTAACGTCGATAAAGTAGATGTCTCGATTTAAAAAAATCGAGGAACATCTTAGAATGTGATACTCGAAAATCCATCCAAGCCGCCCAGGGGCGAAAGACAAGGCAAGTTCGGCGTTGAGCCCCGCCGATTGGTTCACTGTCAATAATAGTTATCAGCTGATCGATTCAACGACAAAAAACAGACGTCAAGAATTATGGAAGTTGGTTGGAAAACTACGAAGAGTAAATCTGAGCACATTTCTGGCGTTACTATATTTCCAATTTGTAATTTATCTTTTATTTTTAGGACCAAAAAAAATGAAAATCATTCTACACAAAAATTTTATGAACGAACTTAGTCACGTGATCTCGACTTTATCGACGTTCAAAATTTCTTTTTTTCTCCGCTAGGAATCACTAAAAATGCTCCAAAAATAATGGTAGGTCACATGTGTGCAGATACTTATTTGTTGATTTGCAACGACCCTACCGAAAAGAATCTTTGAGTATATACTAAAAATTCTTTAGGTCAAAGAATCTCAAAGAAATTCTCCGCAGGCACTCAGGTAGATATTTTTAAAAGTCCAGGAAGCTCGTTTAAATGGTCTGAAGGCTTTAAAATATCCTTTCCGAAATTGAAATAAGAATACGATCATAAATAACGAGCAGAGAGGCTATCTCAATAGAGTAGCCGACACTCAAGGGTGTTTTGTTAAGTTTTCGGATTAAAATTTAGAAGTAGATTTTTTTTAATTTCATAGTTAACAGCCTAAAACATAATAATTCGGAATCTATGGGTTTCGATGACTTCAGATATCTAACTTTTTTTTATGTTTAAAATTGGAATTATTAGAACGTTTCTCGTAAATGGAATGAGATACGCCAAAAAAGACAAAATTTTTGAATTCAACTAGAAAATTGTATATCAGTATATAAGTTATAATTATAAATAAGTATAATGAGAAAATTCATCAATTAAAAAAAAGTGCTAATAATTTGAAGAGAAATTTGAAAAGGGAGAGCGGATTAGCCACGACCAATTACTGTGAATAACTCTGCCCGCCCGGTACGCGACGAATACAGAAGGAACATTATATTACCGTCGCACCACTCTTAAAACGACCACTAAACGGATCTTGAAAAGGACCCAAATCTCTCAAACTATCTCCGAGACTATTTTGTTTCAAATCAACTTTGTTTATAGACTCAAATGGGCCAAGCTATTTCGCTAAAGAAAACTCAAATATTTCTTTCGATAGGGGAGTGTTCAAATTGTATTGCTTATATTAATTTTTTCAAGGTTTAGACGAGTTTGTCTAAAATTGGTCTCAGTGCTCAATATACGCGAATCAAAAAACCCTAAATTCATCAAACCAAAAATTAATCTGTAAAGTGCTATAACTCGAATGGTAATATCTTATTCTATCAATTTATAAATAAACGTTCTTTAAAATAATAAACATATTGATGTATACAAACGTTCTTTAGTGCTTTTTATTTTATCTGACAAATTTTAAACACGATATCTTAATCCATGTGGACACAGTGAACACAAAAAAAAATGTTTATAGCCGGGGACCAGTTTGGTTACGTGGTCACCAAAGGGAACCTCACCAACCTTAGCAAAAATGGTACACATTATTCCAAAACGATTAATAATCAAAATAAATAATAAGGTAAACGATAATTAGAAGAAAGAAAAATAAAAGCAAGAGATAAACAAAAATTAAAGAGAGAAAATTAGGATTGATTAGAAACTAACTACGGGTTACGTAATTACAGGTACATAATAACGAGACAAATATATAGGTTTTCATCTAACAAATAGGTAAAGGAGATTTATTTCGAGAGATAAGGAAAGGGGCTCAAAATTTGAGATTACAAATTAGATATATAATAACACAAGGTATAAAAAATATTATAAACGAATATGCAATAATATGAATCTACTCCAAAATCTACACAAAAAGGGGTTCTCCAGAAATAAATTCAAAGGGGTTCTCATCAATCAATGCAGAGGAGTTCTCAAAGATAAATACACGAAGGTTCCTTGAGATGGACCAGAAATAGGGGTTCAAAAAATTAACGAAAGATAAGGGTTCTCAGAAATTAACTAGGGATATAAAAAAGGGGATTCTCAAAAATAGGTACAAAAGGGAATCAAAATGGGCTCGCAAGGGTTCTCACAAAAAGAGATATGTAAAGAAAGACAATTCTAAAAAATTAAAGGAAAATAAAAATTTAATATTCACGATAAAAAGTAAAGGAAGAATCTTAACACAATAAATAAGGGACATTGACATTCAAGGTACAGGGGTTCTCAACACGAGGGAAACGATAAGTTATGAGGGGAGGTTCTGGGTACTACAAAAGCATTATGATAAAATATATGTGGGTTGCAATCCGATAATTAAATTAATTAACGGGGAAGGATCCCAGCATTAAAAAGGCATTGTACACTGAAGTCCCGCAAGAAAAGTTCTCGTTATAGAGAACAGGGTGGTCCAAGGGGGCGAGAGGGTGACGCTGTTAGGTCAGCCGAGCAACTTCACAACAAGGCAGGAATATATAAAAAAAAAAGCGGGCAGCACCATCGGCAATTAATCTTGCCATCTTCTTTAGTCATTTTCCGACTGCTGCAAAAATGTCGCAGGACATTCGCTTCAGTTCACTTATTGTTACTCAGAGTTTAAGTCATGTGCGGTACAAAAATGTCGTAGGAAAATAAGAGGAAGCGTTTATCTTTCGAACAGAAATATAAGCTTTTAGACGAAGTGAAATAAGGTGCCGCAAAACAGTCTATTTTACAGAATTTTTTTTTTTTTTGACTGGTAATTTTACAAATCTTTAGAAGAAAAATCCGTCCAAGTTCTATTTTAACAACTTTCAAAATGGTCAGTTGAGTTTGTATCTTTTTTAAGTATGATACCATTCACTTAACATTGCATAATTCGAAAATCTTTCAATTAAAAATTTTACCATTTTAGATAATTATTTTGAAGCTTGAATATTTAATCAAAAATAATTTCAAGTTTGACCAAATTTAAAACAACTTATAGATTTCTCTAGATTTAAAAATAAAATTTTTTAAGCTTTTCAAAGATGTTTGAACTATTTTAAATAAAAATAATTTAACTTCTAATTTACGAAATTATTCACACGGCCGTGATCTATAGCGGGACTGCAGTGTAATTCAAACTGTAAGGCGAGGATCTCAGCAACAAAAAGGCATCATAAAATTAATTGTGAGGGGAGGATCCCAATATTAAAAGGTATAAAATTAATTATGATGGGGAGGATCTCAGCATTAAAGGGCATTATAAAAATTAGCAAGGTTAAAACAAATAAAAAAGATCATTTTCGGCGTTCGGCACTTCAGTATAATGAAGAAATTTATCGAGACAAGGTATTAAACAAATAATAAGGTATGCGACAAAAGGCAACAGAATCAATTAAAGATAGTTTCGCCAATGAGTGAAGTTATTTTAGTCAATGAATAAGAATGATATATTTACCTCAAAAACCCTTGAGTGATGATTTTCGTTAACGCTTAAAATTGACCACACTTACCCGACCTGAGCGGTCGTGACCATCAGACTGCCGCTAGGTCAGTGTCAAGGTCAAAGTTTAGACTCTTATCAACGCGTAATACTTACATAAGTTAGTCCGCTATGGAATATTTTCCAAAAATGCTGTTCTTATAGCCATAAAAACTTTGAGTTAAAATGACGTTAGGGTGACCATTAAGGTCATGCGGAACATACGACCTAAGCACATATTTGAATGTAAAATTTTCCGTTCTTTCGATTGCTCGTGTCAAAAAGGGGCTTTTCCATATTTTAAAAAAATTTTGACCTTGAAACAACCATGAAGGTCATCCCGAAGAAGATACAGGCCTGTTCCGCTACTTTTGTGACACCCTGTATATAATTCTTGATCAAATTTCAAATAATTTGTTTAAATAGTTTATTGCTCAACTTAAAAAAATTAATTTTCTACCAAAAAGGCAAATCTTCAACGAAATACAGGAATTTCCAACCAAATAGTTGAATTTCTAACTAAAAAAGATCATTTTCAACCAAAAATGAAATAGTTCAATTTTTAGTTTGAAAACCTAATTTTCAAAAAAAAGCAAGTTTCAGTTGAGCAAAATATTTTTAGCAAGCAAAACATTTTTAGCAACATATTTAGATTTTGAACCAAAAAAAAATCAATTTCCAACAAGGATGATTCATTTTCTTTCAAAGGGATGAATTTTACAAAAAAACACATGAATTTTTAATCAAATAATTGAATTCTCAACTGAAAACATGAATTTTCTGCCAAAACCGATTAATCTTCCACAAAATACATGAATTGTCAAACAAATAGTAGAATTTTCAAATAAAAAAGTTCAATTTTCACAAAAATGGAATAGCGCAATTTCCAGAAAAAAAATGAAGTTTGAATAAAAATATGAACATTATAAAACAAAAAATTAATTTTTCAACCGATGGAATTAACTTTTTACCAACGGGAACAAACTTTGAACAAAATATATAAATTTTCAACCAAAAACGGATAATTGAATTTTCAGTTAAAAAAACTAATTAACAAAAAAAATGAGTACTTAAAAAAGCAACGTTTTTCTTCTCTAGAGTTATTTTTCATATCGTGCGTTGTTTGGCCTAAAATGTTCATTTTAGTTTATTTTTCTGGATTTTGAAAATGCTCTAACTCTGATAATTTTACTTTTACAGAAAAATGTCATAAGAATAAATTAATTGTATTTTTGAGTACTATGAATAACCGTTTATAGAATTTTGAATTCTTCAAAAACTGTGCTTTCAAAAATTTTGAAAACGTGCTCACTTTTTGAATTTTGATCCAAAAAAGCTGATTTACGAACTTGCTCTTTCTTTTTAGGCCTTAAAAAAGTGTGCCAAATCAAAATCCAATCTGATAAATTTTTCGAAAGTTATCGTGCCTACAGAATACAGGCTACAGGCAGACAGACAAACCCCTTAAACCTTAATTTTGTTGACCTTTTTTATGGTAGAATATTAACCTCCTTAGCGAGAAATTCATCTTTGTGGTTGAGAATAAATTTGTTTGGTTGAAAATTTACCTAGTTTGTTGAGAAATTATTTTTCTAAATTAAAATAGTATATTATGCACCAAGGGACAGAAGACGGAACCCTGAAATGTGGTGCGCCGGGAAGTATGAAATGCCGCGTAATTCTTTCATTCCTAAAAAATTGCTAAACGTTCGTATTATGTTCAGCCGAGATAAGCAAATAATAAAGTTCATTAAATTCGCGATTGGCACCGACAAAATTTTTTCCGTTATTGGAATTAATTGACTTGGATTTTCCTCTTCCAGAAAAGAATCTTTTTAAGCTAGCAATAAAAGCTTCTTTTGTCATATCACTAACTAATTCAAGATAGACAACCTTACTTGTGCCCATGCATACGAGGTGTGTTCAAAAAGTAAGGTGACTTTTCAATTTTCGCGGGCTACGTACATTCAAGTTTTAAAGTTTTTGTTTTGTTGTGTTGGTACACTCGTCACGATCATATGTTCACAGTTTTGACTATATAGATCGTGTTGTTTTTCTGGCAGAGGCGTAAAAGTTTAGAAGGATTTGGTGTGCTCGGCGATTTTCTTCTTTCGAAAAAAATGGAGCAAAGAGTTTGCATTAAATTTTGTGTGAAAAATGGAACACAGTGCTCTAAAACTCTTGAAATGTTGACAGTTGCATACGGTGAGTCTACTCTGAGTAACAAAAATGTGTATAAGTGGTACAAGCTGTTCCAAGACGGCCGAGAGGATGTCGAAGACGAACCTCACCCTGGACGCCCCAGTACGGCAACAGACGAAAACGTTCAAGCAGTGGAAGAAATGGTGTTGAAAAATCGCCCAATTACCATCAGAGAAGTTGCTGAAGATGTTGGCATATCGGCTGGCTCATGCCATGCTATCTTTTCGGACGTTTTGGGCATGAGACGTGTGTCAGCGAAATTTGTTCCAAAACTGCTTAATTTTGATCAAAAGATCCATCGCATGACCATCGCTCAGGCGATGTTGAATGAAGTCAATAATGATCCCGATTTTCTCAAAAGTGTTATAACTGGGGATGAATCGCGGGTATATGATTATGACGTCGAAACTAAAGCCCAATCGTCTCAGTAGAAGCATCCTGAGTCTCTAAGACCGAAAAAAGCACGTCAAGTTCGGTCAAATGTGAAGGTTTTGCTCACTGTCTTCTTTGATTACCGTGGCGTAGTGCATCAGGAATTCTTATCACAAGGTCGTACTGTCAATAAGGAGTATTACCTTCAAGTTATGCGCCGTTTGCGAGAGGCCATACGCAATAAACGTCCGGAACTTTGGAAAAACAATTTGTGGCTTTTGCATCACGATAATGCACCTGCTCATTCATCGTTGCTTGTGAAAGATTTCCAGACCAAAAACAGCACCACGGTCATGCCTCAGCCTCAATATTCACCGGATTTGGCCCCCAGTGACTTTTTTCTTTTCCCAAAACTAAAGAAACCCATGAAAGGACATCGATTTTCAACGATTGAGGAGATAAAAACTGCATCGCTGAAAGAAATCAAGGCTATACCACAAAATGATTATCAGAATTGCTTCGATGATTGGAAAAAGCGTTGGTACAAGTGTATTATATCTGAGGGGGATTACTTTGAAGGGGACAACATAAATATTGAGGAATAAATGAATATTTTTTGAGAAAACCATAAAGTCACCTTATTTTTTGAACACATCTCGTACATAGATTGCAACATAAGCTTTAATCTTTTTTCGATTTTGAGTTCGCTTTTCCTTAATGTACAGTGGACCACAATAATCTGTATCGACATTAAGAAACGGTCGAAGCGATTGCGAAGTGCGTACCTGAGGAAGATCCCCCAACATCACGCCCGTCTAGAAGCCCATAATAATCGCGAATCGAATATAAGGTGTCTTGAGCGACAGCCAACCCTGAAAATTCCCTGCTTATCGACAAATGGCTTCAGAGCAATTAACCGAATGTGATGATCAATTTTTTCGCCACTTTTTAAATGGCTTTCGAAGTATAAAGTTCTGCTTTAGCGAGAGGTTGAATATCTTTAATGGTGTTGTTCTTTAAATTGTATATGAATGAAGTACAAACGAGATATGGCGCTGAAGTTTAGTCATTGAACTATATGTTTCGAGAAGCTTTTTCTCTCAAGTACCACTTTTATGTGAATTTGCGCGGCGATAAGAGAGCATTTGGGCGTACTTTCTCAACGTTAGCAACAAAGCTACGTTGAGTGTGTGGTTCAGTTTTTATCCACTGAAGAACCATAGTGGAGTCTGATCAGAGAATGATGCTTGCCTTGGACATCAGTTGAGCTTAAATAAACGCAAGCTCCATAAGCCTTCTTAATTGAGTCAGAAAAACCATGCATTTTAATTTCGCAATAGTCGGGAATGAGTTTAAAGCGATCAAACCTGACGTTACTTGAAAGCGGCAGTTGCTCTTTATATTCTGTCCACATAGTCTGGATACTCAGAGGAATTAAGCCACCCCAAGAAACGCCAGCTTTTCATAAAAGTTCTATTGTAATTTTTCTTTGACAATTACTGGACCCAATAAACCTAGTTGGTCAAATAGTTTTTTTCTATATGAAATCCGACAAGTTCACCGAATAAAAAAATTAATCTTAATCAGAATTCCACTGAATTCTTAAAGTTTTTACAGTCGAATTTGAATTGAGCGACATGTAAGTTTCAGACGGGTTGTTTGAAACCTCCGAAACTAGAGGTTTCGTGCTGTATGCTTGCGCCACTTAAAAGATCGTCTACATAAAAATCTCTTTTCAAAACGGCAGCTGCGATTGGATGGTGTGCTCCTTTGTCGTCGGCTAACTGAGGCAGCGCGCGAATTGCGAGAAAGGAAGCACAGGATGTACCGTATGTCAAAGTGTTTAACGAATATATTTTAAGAGGCTCGTTTTCATTTTCGCGCAAGAGTATTTTTTGGTAAATAGTATTGTCGGTGAGTACCAGGACCTCACGATACATTTTCGCTATATCTACGGTTAGTGCACATTTGTGAGTACCAAATCGAATTAGTAATGAAAAACGGTCATCCTGAATCGTAGGACCGACCATTATTGAATCATTGAGAGAAATGACAGAAGAAGTTTTGGTGGAACCATTGAAAACGACACATATTTTAGAGGTGTTTTATTACGGAATGATGTGGAAGATAGAATCAAAGATGACACTAAATTTCTTCTGTGAGAAAAGTGCTATTTATTTCACCCCCTTCGATCCATCCGAGCTGAGTTTATGGAAGTACAACTTCAGAATGATTTTTTCATTCGATTTGGCTTACGCACAAGGGGATCTACCAAATTGATATTTTTCGGGAGTTACAGCTCAG
Source organism: Belonocnema kinseyi (assembly GCF_010883055.1). Taxonomy (NCBI): domain Eukaryota; kingdom Metazoa; phylum Arthropoda; class Insecta; order Hymenoptera; family Cynipidae; genus Belonocnema; species Belonocnema kinseyi. The sequence continues at coordinate 17,210,313 of NC_046657.1, read as the reverse complement.
TTCGATTTATAGGTAAGGTGGGCATTTTTGCTGTGATGCGAGAAAGCACGAAAAGATCAAAATTTTTCTGGTTTTTACTATATCGCGATTTCATGGTCGCCGAAACTAAATGTTTAATTTCAGTGGAAATATATTCGACGCTAGTGACCGAAATGTAAACTGATTTTTTGCGTAAGTTTAGAAAAAATGCAGTATCTTCAGTTATAAAATTAGCTTGGGAGCCTGGGTCCAAAAATACACGACAAGCTTTCGATTTTCCTTGTTACATTGAAGAGGTAAACGATGGCAGGGCTAGTAAACCCTCAGAAGTAACGTTTGCGAATGCGCAAGTAAGAGATTTACCTATTGGGCTTTGAACTATGGCCTCTGATCTCGTGGATTCTATATACAAAGGTTTTTCATAGTGCAAAAGGGTATTGTGTTTTTGTTGCATTTACCACAAGAAGTGGCAGAGCACGCAGAAACAAGATGATTTCTGCGTAAGCAGTTCATGCAGAGGGAGGCTGTTTGACGGTATCGAAACACTTATGTGGAGATAAATTTTTGAATTTCTCACAATACGAAATAAAATGTTCTCCCTGGCGTTGAGAGCAAACGGCCTTCGTCGTTGAAGCTATGTACGCGTGCTGTGAGCGCTCACTTTGACGGGAGTGCAAAGACGAATTTTGAATTTTTTCTACTGGCGCTTGCTGATAAGACTTAGTGTCTTCGAACTGCGCACGCTTTTGTAAAAATTTCAATACGTCACTACAGGTTGGCTGGAAAAGTTCGCTGCTAGAATCTTCCCATTTTTCGCGAAGAAAAGGATTCAGTTTTTCTTTACTAATTAAGACTAACAGTGTATCCCAGCTATGTATCTACAGATTCTGTTACAGCTTTAGGAACTATTATTTTATATGCTTTTTCACTTAATCGAGAAGCGAACGAACAGGAAACCATTTCGACACGCATGGAAAATGTAGCAGAGACTTTGCGCGTTCTTCGCAAATAATTTTGCGATAATCATAAAGCTCTTTTAATAATTCCCCCGCGACACTATAATGTTCTTCCGACAGTTCAATTGAAGCTAGGCCTTCCGCAGCATTACCCTTTAAATAACCCTTGAAATGATGCAATTGTTTAGTATCTGTAATTTATTCATAATCATCAACAAGAGATTTAAATAGATCATGAAATCCTAGCCACGTGTCATAGCTTCCGCTGAATGTCGGCATGTTTAACAATGGGAGCTTGCCTCTATGCGAATGAACGGCGTTTCCGGTTTCGACAACGAGATCTTCCTTTAAATTATTCAGCGAAGGTAAGGATACCTTTTCATTTAATGGGCGTTGCGGTCGCGTTCGCGACTTTTTCATGAGAAAGGCTTTAATATAACACGAAAAATAGCTTTCATCAAATTGAATTATAATGTTTCCATAATCAGGATCGTCCTTAAGTAACTCGACCTCGGATACGAATTAATCGAAATTTTCTCGTTTAAAAGCTACTTCCTTTTTTCTTGTTTATAGAACAGGAAAATTTCTTTCTTGTAGATAGTCGGCCAGAATTTTTTCAAAATTCGCTAGCGCACGTTGTGCGTTGCTGATTTTAGCTTAGAAATTTTTGATAATAAAACAGAAAATTTAGTCATACAAAGAACTTTCTAACCTTTGGAATTAGCTCTGGACCGATGACGGCTGCTGCAGATAAATCTCGATGTTGATCGACGAAGTTGTATTCAGTCCGAGTTGTCAAGATTATAAAATGAGATAATGGCAGGACGATTCTGGGCCAGTTTCTTCTGCTGGTTTGTATTATGGACCTTGATATTTCAATCGATTATTGGAATTGAACTTATTGTCCCAATTGTCAATCAATTTTGCTATGAGAGATTTTGGATCACAAATCTCGTCGTCGATACACAATTCAATTTTCTGCTAGAAGCTTAGTCTTCTCTCCAAAACCAATTATACAATTTTCTCACGAGATTTTTGCTAGCACTCACGATATTTCAAAAGTACAAAAATGTGCACAATGTTTAAGTTCACTTATGTTCCAAATATTAAAATGTTTTCTATTGCGATATACGCCTCACTTCACTTCACTTGATAGCAGACTTCTCGAGAATGCTGTTTCCACAATCTTGACGCGACGTGATTCAAATTATTTAAGCACACGCGGTAAAGTACGAGGGTAGTTCAATAAGTCCTTAGAATGACCAACAGATGGCGCGCGAATCGCTCCAAATCATCTGTTTTCAGTCAGCACCACTCCCGGCTAGAT
>NC_046657.1:17203867-17207951 GCF_010883055.1 Belonocnema kinseyi | reverse complement strand
CCGAGACTCTTCCAGAGTGCGAGGCGGGAATCGAACCCGCAAGCCGAAGGAGTGGGTCCAAAGCCTACGCTTTAGCCCCCACGACCATCGTCCCACTAATGACGAAGGAGTTTAGGTTGATGTGTAAGAAGAAAGAGCAGGAAAAGGAGAAAGATCTGAAACAGGAGTTGAACAGTGCTAAGACAGAAGGGGACGTGTGGAAGATAATAGGTTTAGAAAACTTAGGGTGGGGGTAAGTGAGAAGATAGGGAGGGAGGAATAGAGGGAATTTTTTAAATATTAATTTAAGGGATCAGATACACGGAAGAGAGATAAAAGGGATTAAAAGAACGAGGGATGTAGACGGAGAGGAGCTGAATGACGAGGAGATAGAGAAGCAGATAAGGAAGCTGAAAAGCTGCAAGGAAGCAGGGCTGGACGGGGTAGAGAACGAAGCGTGGCTGATCGGAACCGAAAAGTCACAAAGTGCACGCGATGGTGTTAGCTGATAGACTTTGGAAGGATTTCGAGGGGAAAGGAATACTGCCGGAGACGCAGGCGGGCTATAGAGAGGAAAGGAGTACTATTGCAATATTCACGTCTTGCAGTACGTGGAGAATAGAGAATTAACTGAAAAGGATGCAGGCGGTACAGGAGGTGCAAGAGTTTGTGTACCTGGGTAGTGGATGGAAATATAAAAGAGAGAGTGAGAAGGGCAAATGTGGTGATGAGGCAGGTGTGGGGGCTAAGAAAGAGGTTGTTCGCAGATGATTTGGAAAGTGGAATAAAATTGTGTGATTCGCTACTGATGAGTGTCTTATGTTAATGAGTGGAGGTGTGAGGTGGAAGGTAAGTGAGGAGGTAAAAAGGATACAGGGGAGGTATGTAAAATAAACATTGGGGTTGGCAAGGAATATTATATTGTCAAGAGGGAGACAGGAAGAACGAATTTAGTGGAGAAGGAGAACAGATGTAGGAGTGGAAAGATGGAGGTGGCAGGAAATATGTATTTTAGAACAGGTGGATTACAGATAAATAAAGTGAGAAGGATGCACGAGGAAGGAAGGGATATGAGATGGTTAGAAAGAATAGTATGGAGAGAGAGATGGAAGAAGGAGAGAAGAAAATAAAGGAGACAAGGTTTAACATGGAGGAGTATAAAAAGTTCTGGCTCTTCAGAGAGAAGAGGATATGTGAAATGTGCGGAAAGGGGGATGAAAAACTGGAGCACTGGCTGGAGGTGTGTGAAGAGGTGGAAAGGAGTGGGAGGTATTGTTGAGTGGAGGTATTGTTGCATAAAAGAGGGGACAAAAGGGCAGTAGCATGGGTGAAGGGGGTGTTGAGTAAGCTGGAGAATAAGGGAAGGAAGAAGGAAGAGGAATGGAGAAGGAAAGATTGGAAATAGGAGAGAAAGTAGGTGTAAGGAAATTGTAAATATTGTAAATAGTAGATAAGAACTAGATATTAGCCGCAGAGGCAGGGTTGGCAATGTGAAGCAAAGCCAGGAAGTAATGACATGCTTGAGAGGCGTGGCGAAGAGAGGAGGGCTGGGCTATAAGAGCGAGCGATTTTAAAGATAAGGCTTGGATGGATGCTAGTTTTTAAAGACGTGGACGTGTAAGCAAGTCAATTTTTTTTGGCCAGATTGCCGAAAAATAAACGTTTATCTATCTACCAGTCTAATGGAAACATCATTACAAAGAATATATATGCTTTCATTTCAGATTTTGTGGAACTTTTACGCTTCACTGTAAGAAGAGAAAAATAGAGAAAATTTAATATTTTCAGATCTAAACAAAAGAGTAAGCATTTTTTAATTTTTTGAATGTGCTAATTTCCCATCGAGAGAAGTGTCGAACGAAAGAATAGGTTTACCTCTGAAACCAATTCTTTTTTATTTCCTTAACGGTTGACACTTGTGCTGCATTCCATGCAGGCGAATATATATTCCACTTTTTAAATTCCTCTTAATCCGATTAGTAGACACACCCCTCATGATTATTTTTAATTCCGTACTTACATGCTGTATTTTTGACTTATTTATTTCCCTCTAATATGACCACAAAATATGTGCACTTACTTAGTTTTTATTCCTCCATGTGCAACATAATTTTGGAAATTTCAATTTTTTTGCCAAGGTTATTTTTCATTCCACAGTTACATGCTTTATTTTCGATTATTTTAATTCCTTCTAATCTGTCCAAAAAATATGTGCACATGCATATTTTTTATTCGTTTTTGTGGAATATTAGTTTGGAAATTTTTATTTACTGCCCTCACTTGGCACCAACACACTTCATCTTGCTCCCGAATATCAAGAAGGAACTCAAGGACCACTATTTCGGGACTCTGAAAGCCATGAAGGAAGCGACGACAAGGTGCTTGAAGGAGGTCCCGGTCGACGCCTTCCAGAGTACGTTAAGCAATGAATCTTTATTCCTGTACTTATTCAACTTACTTTTGGGACAGAACCTGTGTTCTAAGAAGTTTCGACCGTCTAATGGGTCAAATCCGGGTAAAAGATGCCCGTAGTTGATTCAATCTTGAGACCGTATATTGGGCCAATAGTTCGTAAATAAAATCAGTCCATAGTTATCGATTCGGTGTCTTGGTCGACCACTGGAAATGTTGGCTCAGCATTGGACCAATAGCAAATTCGTCTCATTGTGCGAATTTCAACCGATATTTCTAGCTACACATTTATAGTCAGATAAGGGCCATTTTTCGCATTTATAGAAATCTTCTGTCGATCAAATTTTTATCCTTTGTTAAAGTTTGATCGAAAACCAAAATAATAACTATGGACCGACTTTTTTCGTCGAACATTGTTCTCACATAAGCTAACAAGCTTGAACCGAATCTGGGTCAAAGTTGCCCGTGTTTGACTCAATCTTGGGAGCTTATATTGGGCCGATAATTGGAAAATAGTCAGGCCAAAGCTATTCATTTGGTATCTCGGTCTATTTCTGAGAATTTCTGCCAATTTTAGGGTAGGTAGAAAATTCGCATCTCTTTATGAATTTTCGACCGACATTTCTAGATATATATTTGTGGCCAGAACTGGGCCATTTTTTGTATCTCGAAAAACAGATTACTGAGTAATAATCTAAATTAATCTTTTAATTATTTTATATTTTATACTCTCGTATATTATAAGAATTTTCTAATTTCTAAACATGAAGTTCTATACTTTTACTTTCTCATTTTCTTTGCATAGCGAAAACCTTCAAGATATTTGTGTAACCTTCAGTTAAATTCATTTAGGCTATTTGAGTTTACGTTAAAAATGTGCTTTTTTCGTACTTTCGAAAATTAGCACTTTACAGCCTCGAGCATCTTTCTTCAAAATCCATCGCTCAAATTGTAAACGTTTATATTTATCCTGTGAATAGCTTTATTAAGGGTTAGTTTGCTCATCTGGCTTCTTCGAATCGTGAGAATGTTTACAAGGGCCACTTCAGTTCCTCTACCTTAAACTTCCGATCCACTCCCCTGCAATGGGCCTGTCCTGTCAATCCTAGTCGAATTTTTCCCTCAAATAAAAAACAACGACTCGTTGTTCAAAATTCAGACTTGTATTTTTGTTCGCCTCTCGTTATTTATATATCAAGCCTTAAACTCCGTCATGCCCCCAAAGTAAAACTACTCACTTTAAACTAAACGTGAGAATAAACATTGGTCCTTCAAAAAAAGATACGAGGGTAGTTCAATAAGTCCTTAGAATGAAGTATAAAAACAATTTTTTTTGGGTAAATTTTTTTTTATTTTTCAACATAATCTCCTTGGAGCTCTATACACTTGGTCAATCGCTTTCCAAGTTTTTTTAATCCTTCAGAAAAGTGCGTTTTCGGAAGTTCCTCAAAATAAGCACTTACAGAGGCAATGACGTCTTCGTTGTCTGGAAATCTCTGTCCACCGAGCCATGGTCACTGGGGGCTAAATCTGGTGAATACGGTGGGTGTTCGACTAATTCGAATTTTAGTTCTTCAATTTTAGCCATTGGAACGAAGCATGTGTGAACTCGGACGTTGTCGTGATGAAAGAGAATTTTTTTTCTCGCCAAATGTGGTCGTTTTTTTTAAATTTCTTCTTTCAGCTGCTCTAA
>NC_046657.1:17184885-17203767 GCF_010883055.1 Belonocnema kinseyi | reverse complement strand
CCTTCCACCACCAAGTAAGTGTGTGGAGGGTGTGTAAAGGAATAGAGAAAGTGTAAGAAAAATGTAAACCCTTAGGGGACACATTAGAAGCTTCCATTCCAACTCCTTCCTCATTTTTACGTACTCCTCCCTTTTCGCAGTTCCTTCTTTTCACTTCCTGTACTTCCTTTTCATCTTTTTACATGCCCTATTCCACTACGGCTTTACCCTTCCTTTTTTCTTCTTTCTAAATCCCTTCCTTACGCACACCCTTTCACTTTCTCTTTTAGATTCTCCCATATCTCTTCCACCCTTCTTCCTCTCCCTTAACGACCCTCCTAACCCACCATGTCTTCCGCTATCCTTCCCATTTATCCACAAACTTAATGGCTGAAGGTTTGATTTCACTCCCCCTTCCACTAAGAATGTATCTGTCTCCTCTCACCCTTGCATATTAATGATCACATAGTCTATCACCGATACTTCCATCTGACCCACATACGTGCATTCTCCCTCTTCGTCCCATGTTACTATACCTTGGCCACCGCCCAGCCTCTATTCTCCAACCAGTCTCTTAGAATCTCCCTCTACTTAGTTATTATCTTATCTTTCGATTTCCTTTCGAAGCTCTCCCCTTCCGTGTAAAGGCACTTCCCCCCGAATTCATGCATTAAAGCCCCCCCCCCCCACCAGTACCATCATACTCTCCTCTTCCTCTCCTAGTAAGTCTTCCTCCATTTCTTAAATCCTTTCCATCCCACACTTACTGTAAACAGCCACAAACTTACACTTCACCCCTCCTATCTTTACTGGTCTCATTTGCACGCCCTCTCCCTCTCCTCGAAATTCTACCTCTAATCCATCCCTAACCATTATTATAATTCCCCTACTATGCCTTTTTCCTTTTACTCTGATCGCCACTCCGTGCTTTACCTCCACGCCTACTTCCCATGAAACAAATTCCCCTGCACTTTCTTGAACACCTTCTTTTCCTCGTACCATATCCACATTTTCTGATCTATTTTTCTTTTCAGATACCCTACCTTCACTTTTCTCCCTCCTAGCATTGTGGTTCAGAATTCTCTGCACATCCCTTTTCTTCCAAGTCAAATGTTGATCGATGATAACCTTCCTATCCTGTATCCTATTTTCGTTTTGCATTACCCCGAACTTTTGTTCCCAGCTCTCCAATTCCACAACCGCCACTTCATTCTCCTTTCCCCCCTCCAGCCTAACTGTCCCTGCAATGACTTTAACCCACCCTGTGTGGGGGGGGGTATAATTAAGAACTTGAAAAACGGCAAGGTTGCCGGGGTAGATGGAGTTAACGCTGAAATGCTTAAAGACGGTGGCGAGTGCATACCACATAGACTGTGCGAATTAATAAATTTATGTTTCGAGATGGGAGACGTCCCAGGCAACTGAAAAAAGCGATTATCGTACCAATATACAAAAGAAAGGGAGATAAAAGCGACTCCAATAATTACAGAGGGATAAGCTTATTAAGTACCGTAAGTAAAATATGCTCAAAAATAATTATTCGTAGGGTAATGAAAATAACAGAAGCAAATATTTGGGAAGTCTAAAGTGGGTTTATGCCAGGAAGGTCATGTACGGATCAAATATTTAGCTTAAGGCCATGTGATGAGTATAGCAGCTAATCAAGTCAGTCCTGAGATCAATATTTTTTCACCCATATTGAAAAATAAAATTTTAAATAACGCGGAAATTTTTTTCGGGGAATGTTAATAAATATTAAAGGATCGTTTGTGGTCTTGCAAAGAATTGGAGGAAGAAAAAAGTTTATTCATGCAAGTAATGATTATCGACTGATACATTTAAGTTTTACAGCAGAAGTTTGACTTTTACATGGACATAGGAAACAAGGGACTAGACATGCCATTGCGGGGGAGATGCAATGAGGGGGGAGTTCCGCCACCTTTTTATGTCCCGCGACAAACGTGGTAGCGCCCACATGCTTTTATTTTCATGCACAGTGTGTCGGCAAAAATTCTCGTGCGCATAATCAAATAGCACATTGTAAGATGGCGGCTCTCCCCACTCATAGAATCCCCCCCCCCCTCCCGTGGATTCAACGCCGCTCGCGCAAGTTAGGATAGCATGCCTAGTCCCGTGTTTCCTATGTCCATGGACTTTTAGCTTTCTCGAAGTTGTCTACTTGCTGCGTTAGTGCTGCTTTGACACAGCTAATATCAGACTGATACTTATGTCAGACCAAATATGTTTATTTGCATTTCAAGTGCATTTCGTGAGCGATTTTTGTTATTTTGCCCCACTTTGATAAATATAAGCCTCAAAACTAGCCCATTGACAACATTGCAAATTACTCGCAGGCATGGACATAGGAAACACGGGACTAGGCATGCCAGCCTAACTTTGGCGAGCGGGGTTGAATCCACGGGATGGGGAGAATTCCATGAGTGGGGAGAGCCACCATCTTACGATGTGCCATTTGATTATGCGCACGAGCTTTTTTGCCGACAAACTGTGCATGAAAATATAAACATGTGGGCGCTACCATGTTTGTCGCGGGACATCAAAAGGTGGCGGATCTCCCCCCTCATTGCATCACCCCCGCAATGGCATGCCTATTCCCTTGGTTCCTATGTCCATGCTCGCAAGGTTTGACGGCAGCACGGTCGGTATTTCTCCAAAATAGTAATTAAAAAAAAAACTTTTTTTACTATTCTAATTATTTAAGACCAGACACACATTCTTGCATGCCTTCTATTTATCGTGCCAAATTTTTAACACGATATCTCATTCCGTGTGGACGTAAGTTGGGAAAGAAAACTTCCTCTTTCATTTCCCAAACTTTCAGAGCGATATCTCATTTCGTTTAGACGTAAGTTGGGAAAGAAAAGTTGAAGACCAGGTTTGGTCACGTGACCCTCTCGTCACATGGCCATAAGGCAAATAAGAGAAAAAAGTTTAAATGTAGGAAAAAAACTTTTCTGTGCATTTGTTGACCTAGAAAAAACTTTTGACGAGGTAGATAGAAGTATACTTTGGGAAGTTCTGAAAGAGTATGGAGTCAATGGATGGATCCTACAAGCTATAAAAACAATATATACAGGTAGCAAAGCGAGTGTAAGAGTGAATGGGAAACTGAGTGACTGTTTCGATATTATTCAAGGAGTTAGACAAGGATGCGTTATGTCTTCATGGTTATTTATATTATTTATGGACAAGTGTTTAAGAATGGCTCTCTTCGACGAAGAGGGTGTGGATCTCGAAACAGTAAGGGTACGTGGGTTAGCGTTCGCAGACGATAAGGTTGTTATGGCAGAATCAATTGAAGACTTACAAAGAATGTTGAAAAAACTATATGCAAGCATGAAGAGCATGGGCCTCAAAATTAACGCAAATAAAACAAAAACTATGGTGATCGAAGGAAAGAGTGAGAAAACCCTATGCAATATTTTATTAAATGATGAAAGAATTGAACAAGTTGATAAGTTCATATACCTTGGTAGCTTATTTACTAGGGACGGGAAGATATATGAGGAATTAGATAGACGCACAAACGAAGGTAAGAAGGTTAGCGGTAGAGCAGGTCCCCCTATCAGAAGTAAAAATATATCAAATATAGCTAAAATGGCAATACATAATTCTATATTTGTACCGACTGTACTATACGGTAGCGAGACATGGACTTATCAAGAAAAAGGTAAGAGTAAAATTAACGCAATTGACATGAGATTCATGCGCATAATATGCGGGAAAACTCTGATGGACAAAGTAAGTAACGAGATAATTCTAAAAGAATGTGGTGCAGAAGAGACGCTAGTAGACACACAGGAAAAAAATCGGTTAAGATGGTTCGGGCATGTTGAGAGAATGCCAAGTGAACGACTAACGAAACAAGTGTATCAAGGTAAAGTAAATGGCAGCGTGCCCAGAGGTAGACCGCGGAAAGAATGGTTAGAATATGTGAATGAGACCCTAGTTAGAAGAGACATAAAAAGTCACAGAAACACAAGCGCCTGCATGAAAAAATGCATGGACATAAAAGAAACTAGAGAAGTATGCCAGGACAGGAAAGTATGACGGCAAATAGTTAATAAAAAGAGTGTCAGTAGAGTGAATGACGCCTAAAACAAAAGACCTTGGCTACTAATGGTCCCAAGTGGGGAACCTTACATAACGACTTTGTGAGGATCTTCACTTGGGGTGATTGCTAGAGAGATTGATCAGCAACCTGGGTCGGAGCAGTATTGCGGAACGAACATGTTATTTACATAAATAACACGAGAATTCTGGGTCAATCTGAAAATTCTTTATCCCCTCCACGCATTACTTCTTTCCCCACCGAGTGAGTCACGCCTACCCCAAAAGGGAAATGGCTTAATGGTGTATATATCATAAAGTATCGACCCCCCCCCCCCCCCCCCCCCCCAATCAGCGAAAATATTCGTTTTCGTGAGAAATGTTTCAGACAAAAGTTTCAGGGTTTTGGACGAGGATCTGAATAGTGGCCTTGAAGCTGACCTTGGCGTTGACCTTTAGGGTTATTTCAAGGTCAACTTTTATTTTTTGAATTGTTGAATATTTCCTCAGATAAGCTATTTTCCAGAAAGGTCAAGATCATTCATGAAGTAACTTTTAACGAGGAATTTAATGGTGTCATTCATTTTGATCTTGATGATGACCCTCAAGGTTTTTTCAAGGTCAAATTTTTTTTAAAGGACACCCCCTTTTTTCTTAATAAATTCTAACAAGAAAAAAAATAAAATTAGTCATCAATAAAATCCTAAACTCAAAACTTTTAGACAATGAATAAAATGCAAAGGAGTTTTACAAAACTTAATATATATTTTTAAAAAGGTACAAACTCACCAAAAGCACTAAATTTCGTACAAAATTTAAAATGTTTGGTCTCTTTGAACACAATGTTTACAAAATTATATTATAATTTAGACCAAAAATTTCATTTTTTCTAAGCTTGATCTTCGAAGATCTGTATATGCTCAGAAGTGGATTTCTTGAAGTCTACATCCATAAATCGATAAACCGAATCAGCAAAAAAGTAAGGTTTATTCTCTTTAAAACATAAGTGTGTCCAAAGTTCTTTAATTCTTAGAAATATTAAAAAATTGAAGACATTTTTCAGATTTGATTTGATTTTTTGAATCACTCTTTTCTATTCATCAAACGAAAGGGGGATTTGTAGCGCTCATCGGTAGTCTCCACCAAAAGTTTCCTCTTTTTAATTTTTGTAATACGCAATGCTCAGAGGTTCATGGAAGTACATATTTCATGGAAGTACATATTTTCCAGAATCTTCTCTGAGAATTATCGCAAGAGTGATGTAAAGTGCAATGTTTGAAAGAGAATCTAATAAATCATCCTCAATTGACTTAGTTCATAACTCAACCGATTTATCGCGTAAACCCCAAAGTTTAAATCCTAAGGCCGAATATCTATTGTTATTTAAAATAAAAACATCGGCGTCATATTCTATTAACACATAAAGGCTCACTAATCATCCACTGAAAGCAGCAAAATAAAATGGTTTATTTCCCTCTCCATCTTGTGTATTTATAATCGCCCCATAGTCTAGAAGAGCTCTAAACCTTTTTTGGGTACCAAATTGCCAGACGCAGGTGAAAGCTAGCAGTTTCATTTTTCAAGTTGACAGCAGTGCCGTAATTCAGAAGAAGCTCAAAATGTCTCACGTGCGATAAAACATGCGAATTGAACTTATTAAAAAGAGAATCGATTCTGTTTAGATAAAAGTAGTAAGAGCAGATAGCATGAGATAGAGGTGTGCATTTTTTACACTAGACACATAATTAACATTAGCACCATGTTGAAATAACTTTTCAATAGTGCACCATTTTAGGTATTCTCCAAGTGGAACATGAAGTGAAAAGAAATTCTCATTCTCAAAATCGAAAGCTGGTCCATGATCTAAAGTCATGTCGATCATTTCCTCATTTTTGTGAAAAAGATCCACTTCTAGGACTGCTAAAGTTCGACTAAACAAAATAGCAGCAAAATCATCTATTTCGTCATCAATTAACATATAACAGAAACGATATTTTAATTTTTTGAATGCTTCCTGCGGATCATCAAGGAAAGACGTGCTTTTTTTAGTTTTCGGATTTACATCGGCCTCTTTCTTTAGCAGCAATTTCACAATCTCCATGTTACCAATGTCCACGGCCTTATGTCAGGAGCGTATAACTTTTTTATTGAACACATCTAGAGAAATAGAGGTCGTAATATTTAGATCAGCGCCACAATATCTGCAAATTGCTTCTCAATTGCCAACTCTAGAGGTCTCTCCTAATTATACCAATTCCTACATGTTGCGCTCTCAAATACGGTTTTACGACCAAAATCTTCATTAGGATCAGGACCTTGATCCAGAAGAAGCTTGACTACAGGCAGATGCTCTTTTTTGAGAGCCTTACGCAGAAAAGATTGCTTTTTCCTACTTATCGTAGATAATAACGATGGAACCAATTCTTTATCATTGGCGATCACAAGACGTGGCGCATCATAATCCTTTTCAGATGCCTTGATGTTTGGTCTAACCTGCTGAAAAAAAGATTCAATTGAAATCAAATGATTCTAATTGCAAAATGAAGTAATAAGTCCACAATTTTGGTGTAACACAATTCAAGCCGAACATAGTAATTTGTATCATAAATCCAACTGTTAAATTGCAATTAGAAAATTCATCTTTGAATTGGGTTGAATGCCTTCAAATTTATAAATTACAAACATGCAATATAGAATTGAAGGGTCATGGACGAGGATTTATTCACTACTGAAATCATTTAAGTCAGCTGGAAATCATCGGTAAATCAGAGTTTATAAACTGGGGTTAAACGAAGAAGCCATTTTGTCTAGTTTTTTTTTCAAATATGATCTAAATAATATATGTACTGAAACCATTATGAATTATACGCCTGTCTAGATTTCTCCCTCTCCTGCTGCTTCCTTCTTCTTTTTATGAAAAATGTCTAATTGCACTGAATTTGATTGCACTCCCAATATTTAACTGTTTCACTGCTACAGCTCCAAAATTTTGTACAAGTGTGCACTGAAAATGTACTAAAATCATGAAACATCTCATTGGATTAGTTAAATTTTAGGTTAAAAAAAATTAATTTTTAACAAGAAAGAAAAACGAATTTTCAGCAAAACATTTTCAAACATTTTCAACCCAAAAGATGAGATTTTAATTAAAGTGATCAATATTCACAAAGAAATAAGGTAATTTCGAAAGAAGAGTTTACCCAGTAGGCAAAATGCTTGCTAGATGATGGCACAGTTACCGCATTATCACTGTCATCTTCTGATTCTTGTTCAGAAATTGTTGAATTACTTCGGACATCAGACGAAGCAGAACTTGGAATTCCGCCATTGTTAGGCTCCTCATCTCGACTATGGTTAGAAGCTGCTTCATTCTGGAATTGTTCACAATAAATGGAGTCAGAATGATTAGGATTCTCAAAGTTGTCTGCATTTTGATTCTCAACAGACAGGGTCTCCTCTCTTCTTTAAAGATGAGATCTTTTAAGCCCAAGTTTAAATAACAAACAAAAAAGCGTTTGCCCGGGCAGAAATTGCCTCTTTATGTCTAAACTAAATATTGGCTCTTACGAGGCCGCAGCCAGATTTTCTAGCTGGAAGAATCTAGGCTTTCCCTCTGCTGGCCCTCAACGGGATAATGTCGTGTGCTACTTGACTTAAATTATTTATATACTCACTTTTTAGCACTATATTTTTTAATTAAACTAGATAAAAAGCTTTATTCATAAAGATATATTTTTAAAATAATTTATATCAATTGATTATTTTCTCAAGGGGACCGTGTAAAGCCCTTGACGGGTAAAACAGGTAATACAGCTGTGAGTGCAAAAAAGTACATTAATGTTATTATGCTTAATTATACTTAAATTGAAAAAAAAATTAATTTTAAAAATGACCGAGATGCAAACTTTGAAAAATTTCCTTTTTTCTGAAAAAAATTAAAGCATTTGGTGCTTTAAACATTTGAAAAGAATTTTTCTTAAAGATCGATTTAATTTGAAATCATGTAAGTACTTTTAAAAATCATATATAACAAATCAAGCCTGAAAAACCTTTTTTCCTAATTTCTGCAGTATCGGATGAATGCCGTCAAGCATTTACGATTTCGCACTCAGCGTGGCATCGTAGCTGTGGGAATTAGGCGTTCGACTTATGAGCGTGCGGCTGTGTGCGTTCGATTCTCGGCGCTTGCGAATATTTTAATAAACTGCGTTTCTCTTTAGTTATTAGTAATAAGTCTTCTCTAGCCAAATTTATCAATTAGTTTAGTTTTAGAATAACCTGCAGAGTATAGTTGAGAATTGAATGTCAATTAAAATACGAGAGAAGGAAAGGAGTGTTTTTCAGAGGCTACAGAAGAAAGGTGTAAAAATCTTTAGATTTAACTTTGGCAAAGAAAATGTATTTTACATTTGAATTAATATTTTCCTTCCTTGAATAAAAAATTTCTGGTAGTAGATTATAGCAATGTGCTAGTTAAACTTTTTTACTGTTGCAAGCATAGCATCACACTTCAGAATTTAAAGCATGATCAATTTTTTAATAATTTAACCATATTTTATTAGAATCAACAAAATAAGAAATAATAGCACTTTCTTTTGTATAATAGCATATGCATTTGACCGAGCGCGAAAACACCATTTGATGCTTCAAAACAATATTTCATTTTTCTCAGCGTGTGAGGGACTATCTAGATCCTATAAAGACCATATTAATAGGCCCTCATTGGGTTGCCTACTGATGACCTCGCTAATTGAGCGTGACGCTTTCGCTTGCGCCCTCGATAGATTGCCACTTTAGGGCCTCGATAGAAAATAGGAAATCTAGACAAGGCCTCTTAAGAACCAAGTTATAATTTCTACCTGGGTGGTATAACATACTTTATATTAAAGTCATGAGGCTTTCGATTTTTTTTAATTGTTGTAAATGAAAGGTTGAAGACTACAAAAACCTAAGAAATTTCAAATTTTGTATCAACTATTATACATTAGCCTAAAAAAATTCCATACAATTCAAAATCGTCGTAAAAGAATAAAATAGTTTCTGTTTAATTTCAAAGATCGAAAATGTAAGAGTGTCAAATCTTCAGTTGTAAGAGTAATATAAGCAAACTCTGAGAAAGGGCTAACTTTCGGACTGAAGGAAGTGGGGAATTACCCAGCTAGAGGGCCGTTTCGTAAAAACCGCATTTGTTTGTTCACGCCTGAACGAAGGCCGCTCACTTCGCGCACCTCCTTTTACTCTTACTTGCAGCGCGGCGTCAATTCTCGGAAGAACTATATCAAGGGGCCCTATCTCCAGGGTTCACTATGTCTTCAGTTCTCCCTAGAAGGGGCAGGGGTATAGACTTACAATTATGAATGGTTTTATTTTAATACAGTCTAATAATATTATACTACTTCCAAATTGAACATAGATAATAAATAAAGGTATAAAATTCACATTATCATATATTTTAAAGATTGAACAAAGTTTTCAATTATTACCCAAAGATTTCACACATTTCGCAAACGTTTCGGATAGATTAAAAAAACTTCAGTGTTTTAAAAAAAGATTCCAATAATTTTTCAAAGATTTCAATGATTTCCTAATGCTTTTACGAAGACTTGAAATATTTCGCAAACATTTGTAGAGAACTCGCAAAGATTTTGAAAATATTTTTCAAAGACTTCAATGATTTCCCAAAGACTTTAAAGAGAATTCGCACAGATTTTACAAAGACTTTACGAAGATTTTAAGGATTTTTCAAAGATTTCAAAGATTTCACAGTGATTTCAAATATTTCGAAAATATTTAAGATAGATTTCAAAGATTTTATAAAGACTTCTATTATTTCACACAGATTTCAAAGATTGCATACAGATTTCCTAATTATTTCACAAAGATTTAAAAGATTTCTCAAAGATTTTTGGAGACCTCGCAAATATTTCGCAAAGATTTTTAAAGAATTCGAAAATATTTCACAAAGATTTCAAATATTTCGTAAAGAATTTTAGAGAATTCCTAAACATTTTACAAAGATTTCATGAAGATTTAAATGATTTTCCAAAAATTTGAAAAATTTGACAGTGATTTCCAATGTTTCGTAAAGATTTCAGAAAGACTTCTATTATTTCACAAAGGTTTCAGATAGATTTCAAAATTTTTAAAAATACTTTAATGATTTCACAAAGTTTTCAAATATTTCGCATAGATTTTTAAAAAATTTGTAAAGCTTTTACAATGATTTCAAATATTTCGCAAGAATTTCAGATAGATTTCAAAGATTTCACAATGATTTAAAATATTTCGCCAAGATATCATATAGATTTCAAAGATTGGACAAAGAATTAAATGATTCCTTAATGATTTAACAAAAATTTCAATAACTTCACAAATATTACCGAATATTTCACAAATATTAGAAATATTTTGCAAGTATTTCGAAAAGATCGAGAAGATTTCAAAAATACTTCTATTATTTTACAAAGAGACTTCTAATATTTCACAATGACATAATTCTTAAATATTATAGGAAATGATACAAGAAGTACCTAAACTATAAATCAATTAATTATTTCAATATTTTTACAATATTTTTTCTTATATGTACTTATTTTCCTATAATATTGCCTATAATTAGTCCTATAATTTTTATATATTGATAGGAAGCTTATCATAGGTAATTTAAAATAAATGTTGAACATTAAATAGGTTCGAATTGAGATTTAGAAATTATACAATACATAATAGTATTAATTAAAACATTCACAATAAAACAATACCAAACATTTATATTTTTTCGATTTTTTAGTTATCAATTACCTATATGTATACATTCCTAAAATTTGTAATTAAAGGCGTCTCTGCAGAAAGTGGTTAAGTCTCAATTTTGTCTTATCGATTTATTATTTATTGAAAATTCAAAGAGTATTCTCACTAAAGTGAAATTAGTTGTCATTTGAATGTATAGATTCTCATGTATGTATCACATTTTCCAGGTAATCTGAATAAATTCTTTAAATCAAAGAAAAGTATTCATTAGACCCCTATCTTACGCAATTTTTGCCGACTAAATTGTCTTCGTGAATTTATTTTGGGTCATCCAAAAATAGCGTTAGAGGATTTAACAAAAGAGGGTCAGGGGGTCAAATTTCACTGTCTCTTACGAATAAACAAAGAAATTCAGGTTTCAACCAAGTAGTTAAGTAATCAACCAAGAAGATAAATTTTCCAATCAAATAAATTTTTGTTTAAACCATTAATATTTTATTTAAAAAAAAGGTTTACAAAAACTATGAATAATTGAATAATTGGATTGAAAGTAAAAAAAAAGAGTTATATTTCACCAAGAAAAACGACTTCATTAAAATATTGTTATTCTTAACCCTCAACTGGCACTATGGGTGAAAAATACCACAAAAAATTTCTGAGCTCGAATTAACCGTACTAAATTCGAAAAAATGGACATTGTGACGTCTTTTACCAGTAATTGACATCACTAAATAAAGTTAAAGTGGGTTAGCATAGAGCGTCAACGTTACCATACCTTGGGCACCCGCTCAAAATAGACCTTGTAAAAGTTTGGGGTATATAATACCCGTTGTGCCGTCAGTGAGCAAAAAAGTGATTTTCAAAAGAAATTTATGCCATTTTTGCTCATTTTTGCCATTATGCTAAATTTTAGGTCAAAATATTAAAAGTTACTTGAGTTATGAATTTTCATGAGAAAAAACTCACTTTTTCTTTCAAATTTTTTAAGGAAATTTATAATTAAACTAATGACTATAAAACCAATTCCATTTTTTTGAATATCTTAAACAAAATTACATAATTTCCGGTGCAAAAATTGTCAACACCCGCTGCGCGGAAAATGTTCTAACACGTGGGGTTAAAAAAACCCGTTGTGCCACTTACGTTATAAAAAGGAGTTTTGCCAGTTAAGGGTTAATTAAAACAGATTAATTTTCAACCAAACAGTTGCATTTTCACTTTAAAAAAATTGATTTTCTACGAAGAAAGGCGAGCTTTCAACAAAATACATAAAAATTATCAACCAAATAGTTGAATTCTCTACCAAATTGATGAAGATTCGAGCCAAAAATACGAATTTTTTACAAAACAGCTCAATTTTTTAACAGGATATTAGCATTTTTAACCAAAAAAGATAATATTTCTACAAAAAGAGATTTTGAACGAAAAATATGAATATTCAACAAAATAGTAGACAAGATGTATCTTCAAAAAAAAATAGTTTAATTTTTTTACCAGGCGTTAATTTTCAACAAAATACATTATTTAAAAAAAAACATAAATTTTCAACAAAAAATGAAAGACTTAAATTTTGTGTTGAAAAATGAATTTTCGTCATAATAGTTTAATTTTCAACCAAAAAAAAAATATTTTTTATCCAGAAAAAATTGAATTTTTATCTGAAGAATATGAATTTTCAAGAAAAATAAAAAAATGTAAAAAAAAAAGAATTTTCAACAAAATAGTTTCATTTTGATCCAGAGAAATCAATTTTAAACTATAATGATGAATCTTCCAGAAGAAAAATATGAATTTTGATCCAAATACTAGTAGAATTTTCGACCAAAAGACTAAAAAGACGAATTTTCAACTAAAAAAGATCATTTTTCAATCAAAAATGGAATAGTTATATATTTCAAGTGAAAAAATTAATTATTAAAAAAAAAATACAAATTTTCAATTGAAAAAAAGATATATTTTTAACAAAAAAATGATAGATTAAAATTTTTAGTGAAAAATTGAAAATCAATTTAAAATAATTTTAAAAAAAAGTTTTTCGAAGTTCAGATGGATTGTTAAACGAATTATGAACCTAGAAGACAAAGTACAACGTTAATTTTTTAAATATTTTTCCGGTGTTTTCCTTTCGTTTTAAATCTTATTAAATAAATGAACATGTAAAGTTTTTTTAAAATGAATTATTGAATACTTTGCACGAAAAATCAGGACAATGCAGAAAAAACCAGAAATCAAGACAGTCATAAAAAATCAGAACATGTTCTCATAAATCAGGACGTCTGATCACCCTTAGGAAAATCTTGCAGGGGCCGCGCATGCAACAAAACTAACCTCAAATTATTCTCAAATTTGAGAAAAAAGCCAAAGTTACAGGGAAATTCCATACCATCCTAACATAGACTATTATAGAAATTTTCAGATGGATAAATTATTATGAAAATAAATCAAAGAAACAAACAAGCAAAAAATGTATACAAAATTTATGAAATTTTCCTTGAAGCTTTCAAGGTTAATGTAAATGCGCAGAAGCCGAAATTCGGGAGTCTGAGTCGAAAAACGAATCAGCTGATGGGTCGAAGAATATACAATTGTTGATCGCTGTCAAAAGTTCAAAACAGAAACGAGGTTTAATTCTCAGGAGGAAAAAAATGGGGAGAACTGTTTACGCGGAGGAGGGTCTCCTCGATTATTTAATTTCCCTCGCAAAACCCAGTGGATACACCATAGGATTAATTCTTGGCCAGGTTCGATTTTTACATGTTTTATTTCAATTTTTGAATCGCTCTTCTATTCAGTATTCAGGCCGCAGCTGTCAATATTGTTTCCTATCTGTCAAAATAAGTCTCTATTCATTTGGAATGAAGGTCTTTTCTAAACTAAATTTCGTTCATTTTACTCGATATTGGGCTTTTAAATGTGGATTTTAACGATCTCGTGAGGACTTTTCTTCCATACGGCACATTTCAAGAAAGTGAGGTTAGAATTTAAAATCGAAAATATGGAAAAATTATATATTGATCTATTAATTTCATACTTTTATCCATATTTTTCTGTTGTACGTTTTGATTTTTTCTATATTTTTTTTTTTTTTAGTTTATTATGAAGGTTTTTTGTGAGAAAACACTGTTTCTAAACAAATATATTGTACAAAAAGAATACTTATTACCATTTTTCCATCGCAAAACATTTTCTAATTTTGAATATTTAACTATTCAATTTTTGGTTTGAATTTCCATTTTCATTTTTTTTTTAAATAATATTTAATATTAAAATTGAAGTGAGTAAATAGGATGACAGAAAATCTTTATTTTAAAAATTCCCTGACTTTTTTTCTGATTTTTCCGCGATCAACTTTCCATTTTCCCTGGCCATTAATATTCAAAGACCAGAATTTTCAACAAAATATATATTTTTTCAACCAAATAGTCGAATTGTTAACCAATTTATGAAATTTGAAACCAAATGGTCGTATTTTTTTAACAAAAAATAATAAACTTCACTTTAAAACCATTACATTTTCAATAACAACAATATTTTAATCCAAAAGGACGAATTTTCTGTCCAAATGGACGAATTTTTATTAAAATAGTTACATTTTTGAGCGAAAGAATGACTTTTTAATTTTAAAAACTTTCATTTTTAACAAAATAATCAAATTCTCTACAAAATGGTTCATTTTTTAATAAATTACTCTAATTTTCTGCATAGTAAGATACATTTTCAACCAAATAGTCGAATTTTTAAGCAGAAAAGATTAAACTTCAACCAAAAACTTTTAAGCAAAAGGAAAAAACGAATCCTCAACAAAGTAATTCAACAAACTACATGACTTTTAAAACAAATAGTTGAATTATCAACTGAAAAAGATCAATTTTCATTCAAAAATGGAAGAGTTAAATTTTCCGTAAAGAAATTAAATTAAGAAAAAAGAATTTTTATCCAAAAAGATGAAATTTCTACTAAAGCAGATGAATTTTTAAAGAAGAATAAAAACGTATTTTCCAAAAAGTAGTTAATTTTTGCGACAAAGTATTTAACTTTTAACAAAATAGTTGAATCGACAAGACGAATTTTCAACCAAAAACATGATTTTTCAAACAAAAGGTTGGATCTTTAATTAAGAAAGATCAATTTAAAAAAATAAAAAGTAATTTTCAACCAAATAGTCGAATTTTTTAAACAAAAAAGATTGAACTTCGACCTAAAACCGATAAATTTTAAACCAAGTGATTAAATTTTTTAGAAGACAATTAAATTTTCGACCAAAAAGGTGACATTTTTAATAAAATATTTGAACTGTCAAAAAAATAATTACATTTTTTAATCAAAAGAAGCAAACTTTCAAACAAACATATAAATTCTTTTTAAAATATTTCAGCTCTTACCCAAGTAGTCAAATTTTCAATTAGAAAAATATTAATTTTTAACCGAGCAGTTGCATTTTTGCCTCAATGACATGAAATTTCAACTAAGACAGATGCATTCTTAAACTAAAAAGGCGAATTTTCAAAATAATAGTTGAATTTTCAACAACAACAAAAAACACTTTTTAACCAAATTTTTTAATTTTCAACCGCAAAATAATATTTTTTGCTAAAAATATAATCTTCACAAGGAAGCAACTTTAAAAAAAAATAGAATCTTTTATGAACGAAATAAAAAAAATTTCAAAATAAAATGTATTATCATTGACAATTATTTGAATTATTTCGACTATTTTTAGTTGAAGATTGAACTGTTTTGTTGAAAAATTATTTTTTATTTTTATTTAAAAATTAATTTCGTTAAAATAATTCTTGCGACTAACAATTTACTATTCTTTTTTTTTATTGAAAATTAATTGATTTTTAATTGAAAATTCTTATTTTTTGTCTGAAAATTTCATTTTTTTGTAAATTCAATTTTTTTATTAAATTCTTGTGATTAATCTTGATTAGAAATTCAACGTCTTAGTTAAAAGTTGAACTTATTTGATAAAAATTCTTTTTATTCATTAAAAATTTAATTATTTTGTTGAAAATTCGTCTTTTCCTAAGTAACTTTTCTTAACTGAAAATGTCACTTTTTCATTTTTGGCTGAAAATCAATCATTTTTAGTTAAAAATTCGACTATTTCATTTTTCTGTGAGACTTAAGTTTTTGAATTTTACTACTTGATTGAAAGTTTCACTTCTTCATTTAAAATTCATTTTATTGGTTAAAGATTTAACCATTTTGTTGAAGATTCGTTTTTTATTTTTCGGTTGAAAATTGACCGTTTTTAAATAAAAATTCAAATATTAAATTTTTCATTGATAATTTATCTTTGTTGGATAAAAATTCGTCGTTTTTTTTTAAATAATTTTGGTTTTACTGAATATTTAACTATTCCATTTTTGGTTGAAAATTGATCGCTTTTCGTTGAAAATTCAAGTATTAAATGTTTCATTAAGCGTTTATCTTTTTTAATTGAAAATGTAACTATTTTGTTAAAAATTCGTTAATTGTTTTTTATGTATTAATCCATTTTTTCTTAAAAATTAATATTTTTGATTTAAGAATTCAAATGTTTTGTAGAAAATTCTTCTTTTTTGCCAAAAATTTCAACCATATCATTGAAAATTTGTCTTTTTGAGTAGAAAATTGTGTTATTTTCGTATAAAATTAAACTATTTGTTAAAACTAAACTTTTTGGTTGAAAATTCAACCGTTTTTTAGAGAATTCGCTATTCTGGTTTAATAATTTAACAATTTGGTTCATATTTTGTTTCTCCCTCGACTAAAATATCTTTTTTAATTAAAATTTATCTCTTTTGTTGAAAATTCCTCTGTTTTCTTGAATTCGCCTGTTTTTGTTTCAAAATTAAATTTTTTTTAAAGTTTAACTGTGATAATAAAAATTAAATTCTTTTTTTTAAATTAAACTATTTTATTAGAAAGATATCTTTTTTTGTTGAAAATATAATTTTGTTGAACATTCATCTTTTTGGAAAAAATCATCTTTTTCGATTGACAATTAAACTTTCTTTTAAAAAACCGTTTTTTTTGCTTGAAAAATCAACTATTTGGTTCAATGCAACTGTTTTTGATAGAAGTTTAATATTTTTTGTTTGAAAGTTCGACCATTTGTTGAAAATTCTTCTCCTTTGCATCAGAATTCAACCACTTGATTGTAAATATAAAAGTTTGGTTTAAAATGAATATTCTTTGTTTGTTTAATATTCAATCATTTGGTTGAAAAATCGTTTTTCATGGTAAAAAAATTACATTTTTTAATAAAAATTGATATTTTTTTGTATTTAATTTGTATTCTGTGTACAAAGTAGAATGTGTAGGAGAAATATGATCACTATAATTGGTGTAAAATATATTCTTTGTACAATATATTTGTGAAGAAATGGATGCTTATCATAAATTTTCATATATTAGTCTCTTTGGATTAAAAAAATATGTATTCAACAAAGATCAATTAATATTTTTAATAAAAATATTTGCAAATAATAGTTTTAATTTGATTTACAGTAATTTATATTATTATTATGTATTTAAATATAATTATTATAAAAATAATTATTATTTTTTAATAGAGCACTGCACAAAAAGATTTTGTGGTTCATTTAGCAAGAACGCCACCTCCGGCGAAGGACGTAATTGAGGAAGCTTTAATCAGTTCGAAGACAAATATTCTCGAGGATTCTATCGATACTTACATTAAATCCTTTGAAGACATTCCTGAAAGTTGGGTAGCTGATCATGCCAAACACGTAGGTTTTCAGCGATTTTTTTGTTTCAAAATAAAACGTATGTACATACGTTTTTCCCAGGTATTAATTGTAGAAAATCTTATATCATTCTTTAAAATTGGCATTTTTTTATTTTCAAAATCTTTTCTCTCCTCGCCCTAACATTAATAATAATTTTATTAATTTCTATGTTTTTCATTATTTTTATTTTATTAGTTTTAATAATAAATAAAATAATAATTTTAAACAATTTTTTTTATAATAAAAGGTATTTCCGACGGAATTATTCATCAAGATTTTTCTCCTAATATAACTATTTGATTAATTTTTCAAAATTTTTCGCCAGTCGTGAATAGCAACTAAAATACCCTTTTTGGTTCAAAATTTAATTACTTAGTTTAAAGTGAAACTACTGTGTTAAGAATGATTATTTTTTGGTTGACGACTCATCATTTTAATTGAAAAATCTTTTTTTGGTCAAAATTTTAATATTTTGTTAAGCCTTGTTTTCAATTAGTTTTTTCACCTGAAAATTTATCTATTCCATGTTTGTTTGAATTTTTATTTTCTTTAATTAAAAATTCAACAATTTAAATGAAAAATTCTTTATTTTGTTGAAACTTTTTTTTTGCGGTGACTAATTCACATTTTCAGGTCAAAACTTCATGAATTTTGTTGAAAATTAATCTCTCGTTGGTAAAAAACTAATCTTTTTAGTTCAAAATTCATTTCTTTGACTTGAAAATTAGTTGTTTTTTTTTTTAAATTAAATTTGTTAAATTTATCATTTATAATTTTTTATTTATTTTTTGTTTAATTTTTTATTCATAATTTTTTACTCAAAAAGAATAATTTTAAACAAAAAAGTGAATACGTCACCGAGAAGATAAATTTATAAATAAATAAAATAAAAAAAGATAAATTTCCAACAAAAAAAATGGTTCAATTTTAAGTTAAAAAAAACGTTTGTAACCAAATAAAATGAATTTCCAAAAATATAGTTTAATGTTCAACCAAACAGATGAATTTTCAACTAAAAAATTAAACATCTATAAAAAATTTTTTCGACGAAAAATAGAAGTTAAATTTTGAGTTGAAAAAATTAGTTTTAAATTTAAAAAAAAAACTAATTTCTAACCAAAGAAATGAGGTTTTAACCAAAAAGACCATTTTTTAACCAAATAGATGAATTTTCAATTTAAAAAGATACTTTTTGAACAAAGAATAAAACAGTTAAATTTTTATTAAAGACATTAATTTGCAATTTAAAAAAATTTATTTTAAACCAAAAAGATTAATTTTGTACCTAAAAAGAATAATTTTTAATAAAAAAATTAATACGTCACCGAGAAGATAAATTTAT
>NC_046657.1:17178408-17184785 GCF_010883055.1 Belonocnema kinseyi | reverse complement strand
AAGACTAATTTTCTACCAAAAAGACCATTTTTTAACAAAATAGATGAATTTTAAATTAAAAAAGAGACTCTTTCAACAAAGAATAAAACAGTTACATTTTTAATAAAGAAATTAATTTTCTATTAAAAAAAATTAATTTTCAATCAAAAAGATTAATTTTCTACCGAAAATGAATAATTTTTAACAAAAAAGTGAATACGTCACTGAGAAGATAAATTTATAAATAAATGAAATAAAAAAAGATAAATTTCCAACAAGAAATAGAATGGTTCAATTTTAAGTTTAAAAAAAGCGTTTTTAACCAAATAAAATAAATTTCCAATGATATAGTTTTATTTTCTACCAAGCAGATGAATTTTCAACTAAAAAAGATACATTTTCAACAAAGAATAAAACATTTGAATTTTTATTAAAGAAATTAATTTACAATTTAAAAAAAATTATTTTAAACCAAAAAGATTAATTTTCTACTCAAAAAGAATCATTTTTAACAAAAAACTGAATACGTCATCGAGAAGATAAATTTAATAATAAGTAAAATAAAAAAAGATAAATTTAAAAAAATAGAATGATTCAATTTTAAGATTGAAAAAAGCGTTTCTAACCAAATAAAATAAATTTCGAACAATATAGTTTTATTTTCTACCAAGCAGATGAATTTTCAAATAAAAAATTAAACATCCATCAAAAAAATTTCCAACGAAAAATGGAAGTTAAATTTTGAGTTAAAAAAATTAGTTTTCAATTTAAAAAAAAAAACTAATTTCTAACCAAAGACTGAAAAGACAACTGAAAAAGATTGATGTTCAACTAAACATGAAGTAGTTAAATTTGCAGTTAAAAAAAAATTAATTTTCAAGTCAAAGAAATAAATTTTGGACCCAAAAGACTATTTTTTTTTACCAAGATGATTAATTTTCTAGCACATAAGACAAAGTTTCAACAAAATACTGAATTTTTTAATCAAATAGTTGGATTTTTAACTAAAGAAGGTAAATGTTCAACCAAAAATGGAATAGATTATTTTTCCGATACAAAAATAATTAAAAACAAATATTAACAAAATATCGAAATTTTGAACAACAAAAAAAAAAAGTTTTTTCAACTAAAATGATGAGTCATCAACAAAAAAAAAATGCATATAATAATATTTCCAGGTGACGAGGATGTTGCCAGGAGGGACGTGGGTATTAGGAATTTTTACAGTCGGTCCTGATGACACTTTTATTTCCAACGTCTGCGTGCAAAAGCTTCGATCCGTTTTGTCCGCGATTCACAAAAATCTAGGAGTGAATCAGTACCTCCACGGAAATAACAATCAGGAAAATCTTCTTCTGAACTTCAATAGCATCACGCAAAAGTGATTTTAGAAATAAAAAATAAATTAACATTAAGCATCTTGAACTAGGGATAAAATTTGTTTTTTATTGATTAAAGGTACGTTTGTAAATCTTTGGAAACAAACGGCGGTGGAATTCTGAAACCTGCCGACTGGAAATTTCAGAAAAGAGTCACCAAGTGGCACCAGTTGGAAGCTCTCGTAGATTTAGATCAGCTTTTCCCGATTCCGAGAAACAAAACACCGCAGTCGTTGAAGAAACAATTACAGGTACTTTTACAATGGATTGGATGAGTTTTTCTTCTTTTTTTTTTACCGCTTAACCCTTAAAGGGCACACTTTCGTAAAATTAAATAATAAGCATACTGGGTGTTATATACCCAAGGGTATTCAAACGTGTGCTGTGTCGACGTTATTTGATAGTTTTTTTACGAGAAAATCAATTAATGATGTTCAATCTATCCAGTGTAAGGAGAAAAAGGTTTCATAACAGTTTTTGAAATTTAAAGTATTTAAAAAATTCATTTTGAAAAAAAATGAATGTGTATAAAAATTATAAAAATCAAAATTATGTGAAAATGACATAGAAAAATAAGTTTTCATATCATTTGTTAATCTGGCGCCATATGTTCCATTTTCTTGATTTTGATACGTTTTTTTAAAAGGGCAAATAAGTCGCTGGGTATCTTACACCCAGTATGACCTTTAAGGGTTAAAAAAGTCTGGATACTTCTGCTTTCTAAAATTGTAAGGTTATCTAAATAATATATTCAATAATAATAATAATAATAATCCATGTAAGAAATCTGTCAGCATTTTAACAAAAAAAATGTAATTAGCCGATTTTCGAAGATTTCGAAAATAAAGAAGCTTTTTAAATAATTTTAAAAGGTTTCAAGATAATAAAAAAATTTCTAAAAAATCCTGGAGAAATGGAAACTGATTTTGCTTTTTGAAAATAAATTTCAAATATAAGATTTCAATTTCAGAAATTTCACGAAGATTTCAAAAAATATTTTAAATCATTTTGTAAAATTTCGAAATAGAAAGGGAAAGATTTTCGAGCAAAATCTTTCCATTAGCAAGATTACAAAGATTCATAAAAAATTCAAGTTGGTTTAAGAAATTTTAAACAATTTAAAATTAATTTAAAATTTGAAAATATTTCAAAAAAATGTTTGAAAAAATATATTTTTTAAACTAACTTTTTATTTTAAGAAATTAATTTCAAGAGAATATATATATTTTTAAACATTTAATAATATTACAAAAGATTTTTTAAATCGTCATAACAGATTTCAGAAGATGTTAAAAACATTTTTTTGTTTTTTTTTTATTTTGGGAAACAATTTTGGGAAAAAGTTAAAAAATAATTAAAAACTTTAAAGTATTTCAAGATTTTTTGAAGAAAATGTAAATTTTGTAAAATTCAAAAAAAAATGTCCAAGCTTTTGACAAAGTTTAAAAGTCTTTAAGATAATAAAAATTTTTTTTTAATTTCTGGGAAAATTTTAAAAGATTTAAAATTATTTTCTAACATTTCGAAAATGAATAGGAAAAATCTTCAAGCAAAATTGTCCAGTTAGTTTACAAAATGTTATAAAAAATTGAAAGGCTTCACGATTATGAAAAATGTTATCATATATTGTGGAATAATTTAAACTGATTTTGTATTTTGAAAAATAAATTTTAAGATAATTTAAAAAAATGTTGAGAAAAAAGATTTGTAGGAAAGTATTTTAATTTTGCAGAAGTTCAAGAAAAATTTTGGAAGAATTTTAAAAGATATTTAGTAGGCTTGAAAGTTTTAAAAATGATTTTAAAAATATTTCAAGTTTAAAGAGATTGATTTTCAAGAAGTTTGAAAAGTTTCAAGAAAATAATATATAATATATATAATAATATTTCGACAATATCTAAAAGATTTAAAGGTAATTTTATTAATATTAAAATATTTTTAAAAATTTGGAATAGTTAGAGTATGTTTAAGAGATATTTATTTTCCAAACAGATATATTTATTTAAATTTAAAAAAAAAAGAACAAATAAAGTTTAAAAATAAATTTTTATTTTATGTTTTAAATTATGTATCTCCGCAAAAATAATAATTTAAGCCAATTTCAATCAGTAATATTAAAAACTTTTATGAAAAGTTCGATCAAATTTATCGTTATATTTTTTGAATATTTGGAAATAAAATTTTTGAATCTTCAAGATTTTAAAAGGTTTCACTATACTAAAAAAATTTCTTAAAATTCTTGGAAACATTTAAACTAATTTTTTGTTTAAAAAAAATTAATTTCAGGAGAAAATTAACAAATATATTTCAAAAACTTTTAAATTATTTCCTAAATTTCAGAGAATAATTAAAAAGACTTTAATACATTTCGAAAGATTTTCAAATTTTTTAAACAGAATCTGGAATCCATAAAAAGAAATGTAAAATATAAATGTTTGTTTTTCGTTCAGAAAACTTTTTGAATTTTATCAAGCATCTCACAAAAATGATATTTGTATAACATTAAAAACAAATGAACATATAAATCCAAAAAGGAAATATTTATTCGAAAGTTTTTTTTTTTTTATTCAAATCTTTTTGGTTGAAAATTCGTCTTTTTCGGTCTTTTTTGGTAGAATATTGATCTTGGTGATGGTAGAAAATTGATCTATTTCTCTAAAAATTCATATTTTCGTGTTTAGAAATCTTTTTTTGTCGGTTTTTGAATTTTAAAAATTTTGGTTGTTGATTTTTTTAAATGAAATATTTTAAAATATTAGCGATGAAATATTTTCGGTTTTTATTGATATACTTCAATTTCAAAAGAAAAAGTGGTTCCAAATTAATTTAAATCTACAAAAATGGGTTAAAAGTTAAAAAATATACATTCTGGAATATTTGTTAATGAAAAATTTTGAAGCTTCTTGGGCATTTTAAAAGGTTTCACGATAATAAAAATTATTTCTGAACATTCATGGGATAATTTAAACTGGTTTTTTATTTTTAAGAAAATACTTAAACAGAAAAGTTAAAACATCCCAAAAGATTCTTAAAAAATTCTCAAAACAGATTCTGGAAGATTTAAAGGACATTTTTTCAATTTTCAGAATTTTAACAAATTTTTTAGCAAAATTCGAAAAATTTTAAAAGATATTTAAAAGGTTTAAATGTTTTGGAAGTGATCAAAGAATAATTTTAAATTTAAAAAAATTTACAAAAATTAAATTATAAATTTAAATTGTTTAAATTTTCGAAACAAATTCGAGTCAGTTTATAATATATTTATTTTCCAAACTTTAAAAAATCCTAAATATCTTTCTAAGTGTTTTTTATTTTTCCTAAAAGTTTGAAAAATCCTGGAAAATTATCCAAATTATACTGAAATATTTCAATATCTTTTTTAATTTTCTCAAGAATCTTACGACATTATTTTATTTATTCTTGCTTTCAGAAAATTTGAAATATTTTATCCATTTTCAAATTTTGATTATTATTTCCAAATTATTGAATATATTATTTAAATAACATAAATGATATTTCAACCAAAAAGTTTTAACAAAATAGCTGAATCTTGAACTAAAATTTAAAAAAGAAACTAATTTTCTATACAAAACAGTTTAATTTTCCAACACGAAAATATACATTTTCAACGAAATAAATGATTTTTTTTTCACCAAGAAGATCAATTTTCTACAAAAAAATACGAATTTTCAACCAAATAGTTAATTTTTTATCAAATAAACAATTTTTTCCAGTGAAGAAAGAAAACAAATTTCACTTAAACAATTTCACGTAAATTATAATTAGAATTCATATTTTGTTTAAAATTATTTTTCATCATTTCCAAAATATTTACACCTTCCAAATATATTTTCAAATTACCTAAATCTTTCCAAATTTTTGCAAAATTTTGAATTATAGACAAATTGCCATCACATATTCCAGATTCTGTTTTGACAACTTTGGAACTATTTGGAAATGTTTTAAAGTCTTTTTAAATATTTCCTCGTAGTTAATTTTTCAAAATGAAAAATCAGTTTAAATTGTCCCATAAATTTTATGAAATATTTTTTATTATGGTGAAACCTTTCAAAATGATTGTAAAGCTTAAAAACTATTATTTCCAAATATTCAAAAATATACCATTTTTAAAACTTATTTGAAATGCAGTCATCAGAGTGTCACCTATTCACCTTTTGTCACCTATTTTAAGAATTTGTCTCTTTTTCTCCTATTTTGGGGTTTCTCATCTTTCGTCACCTTTTTTCAGTTGAAAAAGTACAATTTTATTCAAATTTTGATTTAAAAAAAGATTAATTTTTAAGAAAATAGTTGAATTTAGATTAATTATAAAATAAAAATATAGTTTTTTTCAAATAAAATCAATTAGCTTTCGATCAAAAAGGATCAATTTTTAATCAAAGAATATGACTTAAACAAAAGAGTTAAATTTTCAACCAAATAGAATTTTTAACCAAAAGGTGATTATTTTTAGCAAATAGTTGAATTTCCCACCCAAAAATACGATTTTGTAAGTAAAAGAGAATTTTCAATCCAAAAAGTATCAATATTCGACAAAAAAATATGTCTTTTTAACAAAATAGTTGAATTCAGATTAATTCTGGAAAAGTAATATAATACTTTTTTGTTGGTTTTATTTTTGATAAAAAGAACTAACTTTCAATCGAAATAGATTTTTTTAACCAAGAAGTCAATTTTAAACAAAAAAATGTGACTTTTTAAGAACCTAGTTCAATTTTTCAATAAAATAAATAAACTTTCAAACAATTTGTAGAATTTTGAACTAAACACCAAAAATATAAGTGTAGACTTCTTAATCAAAATGATTAACTTTCAAATATTTTCAACACAAAAAAAAAGATTTGTCTGCCAAAAGATAAATTTTCAACAAAAAAATATGAATTTTCTACAAAAGTTTAAATTTTCGACCAAAAGCGATGACTTAAAAAAAAATCGTTGAATCTTTACAAAAAGTATGTTTTTTAAGTAAAAGAGATTATTTTTTAAACAAAAATACAA
>NC_046657.1:17172190-17178308 GCF_010883055.1 Belonocnema kinseyi | reverse complement strand
CGATGACTTAAAAAAAAATCGTTGAATCTTTACAAAAAGTATGTTTTTTAAGTAAAAGAGATTATTTTTTAAACAAAAATACAATAATAGACTTTTCAAATAAAAAGAATTAATTTTCAATAAAAAAGGTGAATGTTCAACCAAAAAATATAAATTTTCAATAAAAAAAAATTATTAAATTTCAAAAATAAAAGGTGAATTTTAACCAAAAAAAAAACAGATTTTTTAACCATAAAATACATTGTCAACAAAAAATATGGATTTTCTACAAAAGTATAAATTTTCGACCAAAAACGATGACTTTTTGAACAAAAATCGTTGAATCTTCACAAAAAGTATGGTTTTTCAAATAAAAAGAATTAATTTTCAATGAAAAAAGATGAATGTTCAACCAAAAAATATAAATTTTCAATAAAAAAATTATTAAATTTCAAAAATAAAAGGTGAAATTTAAACAAATAAAAAAAACAGATTTTTTTACCATAAGATACATTGTCAACAAAAAAATATGGATTTTCTACAAAAGTATGAATTTTCGACCAAAAACGATGACTTTTTAAAAAAAAATCGTTGAATCTTCACAAAAAGTATGTTTTTTCAAGTAAAAGAAATTATTTATTAAACAAAAATGCAATAATAGACTTCAAATAAAAAGAATTATTTTTCAATGAAAAAAGATGAATGTTCAACCAAAAATATGAATTTTCAATTTTTTTAAAAAATGAATTTTCTGCCAAACAATATTATTTTTCATCCAAAAACTATTACTTTTTAACAAAAGACTTTAATTTTCAATAAAATAGTTAAATCTTTAACTAAATAGTAGAATTTTGAACTAAAAAAATTATTCATTAAAAACTCTACTCCTTGGTTGAAAGTTGAACGAATTTTTTTAAATTTCATTTTTTTTCCGTTGAAGATTCACAATTTTAGTTGAAAGTTATTTTTTTTTGTTAAAAATTAAAGCAAAAATTCGTTTTATTGTAAACAAGTTTTTTTAAACTACAAATTCAAATTTTTTTTTTAAAGTCAACTAATTAATTGTAAATTTACTTCTTTATTTTTATTTCATGTTCTTGTTTTTAAAATTAAATTGCTTGATAGAGAATTAGGCTTTTTGGCTTGAAAATTCAAAAGATTGGTATAAAATTAAAGTGTTTTGTAGAAAATTCGTTTTTGTTTTCATTGAAAATTCATTCTCAATGAAAATTTATCTACTCCATTTTTGGTTAAATATTTAACTTTTTTGGTAGAAAATCAACTTTTTTTTGGTCAAAATCTAGTCATGTTGAAAATATATACTGTTTGGTCAAATCTAACTGTTTTTTTATTAAAGTTTTGTAATGGAAATATCAACTATAAATTCTTTTGATAAACATTAATCTTTTTTGTTGAAAATTAAACAATTTGCTTAACATTATTTTTCATTCTGGACTGAAAATTTGTTATTGGCAGAAAATTCACTTTTTGGTAGAAATTTCATCTCTTTTTGGTTAAAAATGCAACTTCTTAGTTGAAGATTTATCCATTTTGGCTGAGGATTAAACTATTTTATTGAAAATTAAAAAATTTGGTATAAAATTCAACTTTTTTGTAGAAAATTCGTTTTTATCGTTTGTTGATTTAATTGAAAATTAATTTTTCTCAGTAGAAATTCATCTGACAATAGGTACTGTGTTGACTAGAAATGTTTTCAACTTTTAAATTAATTTTTAATCCTTTTGAAACTTCTAAATGTCACTTAATATTACTCGATTTTTTTTTACAAAACTTACTAATCACGCTAATTGAAAAATTGGCTTATAATCCTCCAAATTCTTTTTCGAAATTTTAGGAAATAAGTTCAAATGTTTAATTTTAAAAAAAAAATGAATATATTTTTAAATAAAAAATCAGTTTAAATTTTCCAAGAAATGTAAAAAAAATCTTATTCTTTTGGAATGTTAAAATAATCTAACAAAATATCTTCTTTTTGTTAGAAATCTTAAAAAATCTACTCATAAACCTTTCATTTTCCTGGGAAATGAACCCAATTTTTTTGTTTTCTCTAAAGAAAGTTTGTTTGCTAAAATGTAACTTTTTTATTTAAAGGATATTCTAAAAACGACATCAGATCTCGTAAATTCAGCTTTGGTTGTAATCGAGGGAGAATCAAGATGTTCAGACGACACAATCGAGGCGATTGGAAAACAAAAAAAGGACAAGAAAGACTCAAAGGAAAGCGATTCCGAGTCCGAGGAAAGAATGTTACAAGTTGGACTTTATATTCCTTGCGTGAGAAATTACACTTTTCTATAGTTTTTTTTTTAATCATAGTATTTTTATTTTAAATCAAAAACTGTTAAATGGAAAAAGGACGAATTGCCAACAAAGTATTTAAATCCTCAAACACAAAAGATTAATTTTTGACAAAATATTTACATTTTTAAGAAAAAAAGATTCACTTTATACCAAAAGAAATCAATTCTCAAATCAAAAAGATGAATTTTCTACCAGAAAAGTTTTTTCAATCAATAAAGAAAACACATTTTATTCACAATGTTTAATTTTTAAATAAAAAAGATAATGGATATTTTGTTAATCCA
Organism: Belonocnema kinseyi; assembly: GCF_010883055.1. Classification (NCBI taxonomy): domain Eukaryota; kingdom Metazoa; phylum Arthropoda; class Insecta; order Hymenoptera; family Cynipidae; genus Belonocnema; species Belonocnema kinseyi. The sequence goes on along the minus strand of NC_046657.1, from coordinate 17,175,723 downwards.
AAATTTATTTTGTATTTTTTTTTTAGTTTCTCAATTTTTTAAATTTCCTGGTTCAATTCTTGAACTAAAAATAATTAGTGTTAAACAAAAAATGGAGTAGTTTAATTTTCATTCAGGAAAATTAAGTTTCAATAAAAAAAAATTACAAATTAATTTAATTTTGTACCAAATAGTTGAATTTTCTATTAAATTTAATTTTCTTCAGTCCGAGAATGTGAATTTTCAACCCAAAAAGATGGATTTTCAACAACAACAAAATTTTATTCAAAATTTTAAAAAATCGGATTTAACCAAAAAATAAGAGATTTAAACAAAAAATTCGTAGCTTTAGCTAAAGCAGATTATTTTTCAAGAAAACACCTAGACTTTAAACAAAAAAATAGATTTCCTGACAATATAGGTAAATTTTCAACAAGTTACACAAATTTTCAAACAAGTTGGTGAATTTTTTAGCCAAAAATATGAATTTTCTACCCATAAATGTGCATTTTTAACAAAAAAGGTAACTTTTAACCGAAAAATATTCATTTTGAACCAGGCTAGTTGACTTTACCACAAAATAAAAAAATGTGTTGGTCAAGAAAATTAAAAAAAATTAAATTGTTGAATTTTCAACCAAATTGTTAAATTTTCAACCAAAAAGCTAAATTTTCAAAACCAAAGTCTAATTTTCTGCCAAAAAATATGCATTAAAAAAAATCTATTTACTAAATAGTTAAAGTTTTCACCAATACGATTAATTTTATATTAAAAAAACGAATTTAAAACTAAATAGTTTGAACAATGGATGCGATGTTAGTCCAAATTTTATTTCATTAATTTTAATTTGATACTTTTTTCATTTCTAAATTTGTTATACTTCATATTTGAATTTTTAAACCAAAAAATGCTAATTTTGAGTCAAAAATTTTGCAATATAAAGCGAATTTTCCACAAAATAGTTTAGTTTTGTACTAAATAGTTGAATTGAATTCCAAATTTTAAGAAAGAAGTTTAACTTTCAACCAAGAATTGAATTTTGAACCTACAAAGATTAAATTTTAAGCAAAACAGATTTCAATTTAAAATAACAAAATATTCGAATTTTACCAGCAAAGACGAATTTTAAACAAAATGTTTGTATCCCCAACTAAAACAGATACCATAAATACGAATTTTTAACAAAGTGCAAAGATTTTCAAGCAAATTATTTTATTTCCGAGCCAAAAATATGAATTTTCTGCCCATAAATGTGAATTTTCAACAAAAAAGTTCACTTTCAACCGAAACAGATTAATTTTTAACCAGACAGTTGCGTCAATAACAAAAAAAATTCAATTTATACAGAAAGAGATTAATTTTGAAATAAAAAAAATGAATTTTCAACTACAAAAAAGCAACATTTGTTAGTCAAGAAAAAAATGGTAATGAAGTTGTTGAATTTTCAAGCTAAAAAGACGAATTTTCAAAAAAATAGTTGAACTTTTAACCAAATGATTATTTTTCGACCAAAACGATGAATTTCCAACTCCAAAGAATAATTTTATACCAAAAAAATATTCATTTTTTTGGAAATATATATTTTTTAACCAAATAGTTGAAGGTTTCACCAAGAAAATTAATTTTCTACCAAAAAATACGAATTTTTCAAATAAATAGTTGAATTTTCAACTATTCAGTTAAATTTTCAACAAAATGAGTTTGTAACAAAAAAATAACACAAATAAAAAAAAAGATTTTAACATGAAATAAGAAACATTCATTCTTATTAAAGTAATTCAACTTGCAACCAAATTTTTGCATTTTTTACCAAATTGTTTGTACTTTTAAGCAAAAAAATAAGAATTTCCTATAAAACACCCGAATTTGCAAGCCAAGAATGTAAATTTTCGACAAGAAAAATTTATTTTCCACCAAAAAGGACAAATTTTCTGCCAAATACGTCAATTTTCCGACAAGAAAGACAAATTTTCAACCAATTGTTAAACCGAAAATAGAGAAGTTTCATTTTCAGTTGAAAAAATAATTTTTCAACAGAAAAAACGAAATTTCAACCAAATTATTAAATTTTCAACAAACGAAATGAATTTTTAACCAGGTGGTTAAACTTGCGACTAAATTGTTAAACATTTTAAACAAAAATACAAATTTCCTATAAGACAGGTGAATTTTTCAACCCATTAATGTGAATTTTCAACGAAAAAAGTTAAAAATTAAAAAGAAATATATTTTTTTTCAACCAAATAGTTGCAGGTTCCACCAAGAAAATTAATTTTCTAATAGAAAAGAAGAGTTTTCTACCAAATATATATATTTTTAACAAAATAGTTGGATTTTCAACCAATCAGTTGCATGTTTAATAAAATATTTGAATTTTTAGTAAAAAAAAATAAAGTAACAAAAAAAAACACGAATTCTCAGCTAAAATTGTGAATTTTTAATGAAAAAAATTAACTTTTAAGAAATTAGTACAACTTTCAACCATAGAGTTAAATTTTAACTTAAAATGGTGAATTTGCCACGAATAGTGTAATATTTAATTTTTTCGAGGCAAAAAAAAAACGAATTTTTTATACAAAATATCAATTTTTAACAAAAATTTTTTTGGAACCGAAGCAGATTAATTTTTATCAAAACAATCTTATTTTTAAACACAAAATATATAATTTCTTCAGAAAGATATAAATTTTCAAACAAAAAAGATGAATGTTCAACAAAATTGTTTAATTTTCAATAAAATAATTCAATTTTCAACAAAATAATAACAGTTTTGACCAAAAAGGGTGAATTCTTAATTAAGCATTTAATACGTTGATTTTTTTTATTGGGTTCTATTAGTTTAGTTCGCATTTAAGTGGAAAAATGAGTTTAATTAAAAAACATTTAATTTCACGAAAATTTGGTATTTTACGATTTCATCTTTAGGCATTCATTTTTAATTTGAAGAATTTTAAAATGCAGTTTTTAAGATTTTAAAATTAAAAGGTTAATCATTTGAATTTTAAGATTTTTGTATAAAAATCGATTCAAGTTTATTAATTGTGAATGCAAATTAATGAATTATTTTTGAAAATAAACTTTTAAAAAAGTATTAGGAATTATACAATAATTGATGTTACAAGAAGATTCTGTATCTGATGAAAATAAACAATTTACAGATTTTAAAGTTTAACCCATTCAATAAAAATTTTTAATTAAAAAAACACTAATTTTGAAAATCAAGCAATACTTGACTCTTAATTTAAAATGAGCCAGTATAAATGAAAATTTAACAACTGAAATATTGATTTTAATTTTGCCATTTTTTTCAGCTTTAAAATTGAAATAATTCAACCTAAAACTATTTATGTATATTGAGTTGGAAGAGTGGAAATTTTGGTTTTTAATTTTGTTCGAAATTGGGAGAGAGCTTATTTTTTATTTTTATGATTTTTATTTAGTTGGATAGGATAAAAATTTAATTTTCAATTCTTTCCGACTTCAAAGAGAGACACTTTTTAAAAAAGATTTCTATCGATCTGGAAGGAAGGAAATTTTTGTTTTAATTATTTCTC
>NC_046657.1:17168133-17172090 GCF_010883055.1 Belonocnema kinseyi | reverse complement strand
ATTTTTATTGAGTTGGAAGAGAGATCATTCTGTTTTCACATTTTTTTTCTGAATTTGATTCGGGATATATTTTGGTTTTAAAATTTCTATTTAGATACAATGCAGGAAATTTTGATTAATAATTCTTTTTGAAATTAAAAATAGGCCTTTTTTAAAAATATTTTTATCGAGTTGAAAGAAACGAAATTCAGGTTTTAATTTCTTCTCAATTGGAAGAGGAATATTTTTGTTTATTTTTTTCAGAATTGGATGAGGCCATTTTTTATTTTTGCCACTTTTATTAAAGTAAAGGTGTAGAAATTTTTATTGTCAATCTTATTTTTTAATTGGAAGAGGGAAATCTGTAATTGTAAAGATTTTAATTGAGTTGTAAGGGAGGAAATTTTGATTTAAAGGTTTTTTCTTAATTGTAAGAGGGAAATTTTTATTTTGAACATATTTATTGAGTTTGAAAGGAGGTAAATTTTGTTTTCAATTTTTTGTGAATTGGAAAAGGGGAACTTTTTCTTTTATTGTAGTGAATAGGAAACTTTTTATTATTTTTTTCTGAATTTGATGCGTGAATTTTTTCTTTTGAAGATTTTAATCGAGTTGGAAGAAACGAAATTTTGTTCTTTTTTTCGAAATTGGAGGCTATTGTTTGAAATTTTTCTGAATTTCAAGATTTATTTATTTTTAGCATTTTTAAATATAATTTAATATAAAATAATTTGTTTTAACTTTTATAAATTGATGAGTTCAAGATTTAGATTTAATTATAAAATTATAAATCGACGTTATCATTTTCAATGCTGTAAAATAAAAAATAAATTAACTTGAAAAATTTCAAAATTATATTAATTGAAAAGAATTTTAAGCTAGAAACGTTAAAAAATTTCTAAATAATTTTTTTTTATCTCAACCCTTACTAAATTGGAAGTTAAATCGTTTTCACTTCAAATAGTTTAAGCATCCTTGAAAAGCTTCAAATTTAAATTTATTTTTCAAATTTTGTTTGAACTTTTAAATATCTTTTGAAATGAATCGAAAATTTCGAAAATCCTGCAAATTTTAAACAATTTTCTTAAAATCTTTCAGATTCTTTTTTGACAATTTTGGAAGTCTTTTAAAATTACTGGAATTATTTTTTTGTTACAAATAATAAGTGTTCAATTATTATTATATACATACAAATTTAACAATTTCATTAAAAAATTAACTATTTAAAAAAAAGTAGAACAATTAAAATTGTAAAGTTCAAAGTTTAAAAGCTCTTTGTAATTTTAATGCTTTCTATTTAAAATAATTCAGTTTCAATTGACTCGCTTTAAATAAATAGTTCAATATTGCTAAATATTAAATAATTATTCTTTGTCCTAATTAAAAAAAAATTTAATTCAGTGCGTTAAAAATTGAATATTTTAGACTGAAATAATATTTTTAATTTAATGAAAGCCTTAAATTACGAATGTATTATAATGAAGTTATATCTAAGTAAGTTAAAAATATATTATAAAGTTTAATTCGGACTTTAATTTTTAAGGTAAAATCTCTAAATTCGCAATTTTGAACGGATTTCGAATCGTTTTGTCAAACCAATTATTGTTCATACATTTAAAAAATAATTTTCTTATTTATATTTTCAGTTGATAAAATAAAAATATTTTTTATCAAAAATTGTCAGCTTCAAACGCATTTTAACATTCTTTAAATTAAAAATAAAAATCTAAAGTGAACATTTTTTAAAGCAGAATCTTTGCTTTTCATTGCTAGAAATGGAAAATTGTTCAGTTTTAAAAGTTCGAGTTTTTAATTTTAATGATCCTCAAAAATTTTTGGTAACCGGGAACCCTCTAAAATCCTAATGAAGATTTTGCATTTTTGATTTAATTTAAAAAATCGTTGAATATATTTTTGTATTGCAGCAGAAAAATTTTAGTCCCGAGACAAAAATAATTTCGTGCAGCGCATCGATGCGATTGGTCGGTCAGCTTGTTAGCAGAACTTTTGTTCATCAAAAGGCGACAATAGAAGAAGCGACAAATGCCGTTAAACAAGATGTGATGAGGTCCTTAGCCAGTAGATTAGAAATGCACTGGGACAGTTTAATTGAAGAAGAAGACGGTTCTCCAGAAGGTTATTCAATTTTTAAAACTACTTAAATTTGAAATTTAAATTTAAATTCAAAATTTATAATTTAAATTTGAATTTAAATTTGTCTTGCAATTTCCAGAAACTGTAACACTTCACGAACCTCCCCGAAGAGTTTTGGTGGAACTTCCTCGAAATAGAGTCACTTTATCGGATTATCTTTTCCCCGGAGAAGGTGCACAAGAAGCTTTACTCTCTCTTCGAGAACTTTTGGATGTCCAGGTTCAAGAAAGCACAGTTCAAAAAGATCTGGAACTCCAAGTTGGTCAGTCTTCCCAAATTTCTCTCTTTATTTTTAATTAAATAATGGAAAGGCGAAATATTATTTTATTCTTTAACCAAACAGTTTAATTTTTTATCGAAACGATCAATATTCTACAAAAAAGGACACATTTTTAACAAAATATTTGAATTTTTTAACCGAAATAGTAAGTTTTTAACTAGAATTCTCAACGAAAAATATAAATATTGATATTGAAACCAAACAATTTTTTTATATATTTTTATTTTCTAGTTCAATTTGCAATCCGAAAATATTAATTTCCAACAGAAAAGTCAATTTGGAACCAAATAGATAAATTTTCAGTTAAAAAAATATAATGTTCAAGCACAGAAGAAAATTTTCAACAAAATAGTTCAATTTTGAACCGCATGTTGACACAAAAAAAATTTTTTTTGTATCAAAAGAAGCAAATTTTAAACAAAATACATAAATTTTCGACCTTCAAGATTAATTTTCTAAAAATAAAATAACTAATTATCAATGAAATACATGAATATTTAACTACATAGTGAATTTTGTTTTTGTTTCAATAGAAATGCTAACGTAAAAACTTCCCATTTTCCAATTTACAAAAAATGAAAAACAAAAATGTCCTCTCTTCCAATTCAATAAAAATGTTTAAAATTTAAAATTTCCTCTTCTAAATCAGAAAAAACTTTAAATCAAAATTTCCTTCCTTCCAACTCAATAAAAAGGTTGAAAATAAAAAAAAATTTCTCTTCCAATTCAGAAAAAAATTTCCTTTAATGAACTCAATAAAAGTGCTAAGAAGAAAAAATAGCCTTCTCCAAATCATTAAAAAAAAATAGAGAAACTAAGTTTCCTCCTTTCCAAATCGATAAAAATCTAAAAAATATGATAATATTCCTCAGCCAATTGAGAAATAATTAAAAGAGAAATTTCCTTCCTTCCACCTCGATAGAAATCTTTTTTAAAAAATGTCTCTCTTTAAATTCAGAAAGAATTGAAAATTAAATTTTAATCCTTTCCAACTAAATAAGAATCTTAAAAAGAAAAAATTCAAGCATGCTAAAAAGTTCCCCTTTTCCAATTGACAAAAAATTGAAAGCAAAATTTGCCTCTTTTCAAACTCAATAAATATGTTTCAAATAAAAATTTCCCTTTTAAAATTAAAGAAAAAAAAAACATTTAAATAAAAATTTCCTTCCTTACAAACTCAATAAAAATCTTTAAAATTAGAAATTTCCCTCTTTCAATTAAAAAAAAGATTGACAACAAAAAGGTCCACCCCTTTACTTCAATAAAAGTGACAAAGATAAAAAATGGCCTCATCCAATGCTGAAAAAAATAAACATAAAAATATTCCTCTTCCAATTGAGAAGAAATTAAAACCTGAATTTCGTTCCTTTCAACTCGATAAAAATATTTTTAAAAAAGGCCTATTTTTAATTTCAAAAAGAATTATTAATCAAAATTTCCTCCATTGTATCTAAATAGAAATTTTAAAACCAAAATATATCCCGAATCAAATTCAGAAAAAAAATGTGAAAACAGAATGATCTCTCTTCCAACTCAATAAAAAT
>NC_046657.1:17153987-17168033 GCF_010883055.1 Belonocnema kinseyi | reverse complement strand
GAGAAATAATTAAAACAAAAATTTCCTTCCTTCCAGATCGATAGAAATCTTTTTTAAAAAGTGTCTCTCTTTGAAGTCGGAAAGAATTGAAAATTAAATTTTAATCCTTTCCAACTAAATAAAAATTTTCAAAATAAAAAAAAAGCTCTCTTCCAATTCCGAACAAAATTAAAAACCAAAATTTCCATTCTTCCAACTCAATATACATAAATACTTTTAGGTTGAATTATTTCAATTTTAAAGCTGAAAAAAATGAGAAAAAATAAAATAAATTTTTCGGTTGTTAAATTTTGATTTATAATGGCTCATTTTAAATTAAGAGTTAAGGATTGCTTGATTTACAAAAATGGGGTTTTTTTAATTCAAAATTTTTATTGAATGTGTTAAACCTTAAAATCTGTAAATTGTTTATTTTCATCAGATACAGAATCTTCTTGTAACATCAATTATTGTATAATTCCTGATACTTTTTTTAAAGTTTATTTTCAAAAATAATTCATTGATTTGCATTCACAATTAATAAACTTGAACCAATTTTTAAACAAAAATGTTCAAATTCAAACGATTTAAACTTTTAATTCTAAAATCTTCAAAACTGCATTTTAAAATTCTTCAAATTAAAAATGAATGCCTAAAGATGAAATCGTAAAATACCAAATTTTCGTGAAATAAAATATTTTTTAATTAAACTCATTTTTCCACTTAAATGCGAACTAAACTAATAGAACCCAATAAAAAAATCAACCTAGTTTTTATGAAAGTTCATTCGTTCATTAGAAAAGTTTACTATTAAATGTTTAATTAAGAATTTACCCCTTTTGGTCAAAACTGTTATTATTTGGTTAAAAATTGAATTATTTTATTCAAAATTAAACTATTTTGTTGAACATTCATCTTTTTTTATTTGAAAATTTATATCTTTCTGTAGAAATTGTATATTTTGCGGTTAAAAATAGGATTTTTTTAATAAAAATTAATCTGTTTTGGTTCCAAAAAAACTGTTGTTAAAAATTGATATTTTTTGTAAAAAATTCGTTTTTTTTTTGTCTCCAAAAAATTAAATAATACACTATTCGTGGCAAATTCACCATTTCAAGTTAAAATTCAACTTTATGGTTGAAAGTTGTACTAATTTCTTAAAAGTTAATTTTTTTCATTAAAAATTCACAATTTTAGCTGAAAATTGCTGTTTTTTTTGTTTCTTTATTTTTTTTTACTAAAAATTCAAATATTTTATTAAATATGCAACTGATTGTTTGAAAATCCAACTATTTTGTTAAAAATATATGTATTTGGTAGAAAACTCGTCTTTTCTATTAGAAAATTAATTTTCTTGTTAGAACCTTCAACTATTTGGTTGAAAAAAATATATATTTCTTTTTTAATTTTGATCTTTTTTCGTTAAAAATTCACATGAATGGGTTGAAAAATTCACCTGTCTTATAGGAAATTTGTATTTTTGTCTTGAAAATTTAACAATTTAGTCCCAAGTTTAATCAGTTGGTTAAAAATTCATTTCGTTTGTTAAAAATTTAATTATTTTGTTGAAAATTCGTTTTTTCTGTTGAAAATTGATTTTTTCAACTGAAAATGCAACTTCTCTATTTTCGGTTTAACAATTTGTTGAAAATTTGTCTTTCTTGTTGGAAAATTGATGTATTTGGCAGAAAAATTCGTCGTTTTTGGTGGAAAATAAATTTTTCCTATTGAAAATTTACATTCTTAGCTTGCAAATTCGGGAGTTTTATAGAAAATTCTTATTTTTTTCTTAAAAATACAAACAATTTGGTAAAAAATTCAACAATTTAGTTGCAAATTGAATTATTTTAATAAGAATGACTGTTTCTTATTTCATGTTAAAATCTTTTTTTTTTTGTTATTTATGTTATTTTTTTGTTAAAAATTCATTTTGTTGAAAATTTAACATATTAGTTGAAAATTCAACTATTTGGTTAAAAATTCGTATTTTTTGCTGAAAATTAATTTTCTTGATGAAAACTTCAACTATTTGGTTTAAAAATATGTATTTTAAAAAACTGCATATTTTTTTGGGAGAAAATTATTTTTCGGAGCTGGAAATTGATCGTTTTGGTTGGAAATTAATCAGTTGAATGAAAATTCAACTGTTTTGTTGAAAATTCGTCTTTTTAGCTTGAAAATTCCACAACTTCATTACAATTTTTTTCTTGACTAAAAATTTTGTTTTTTTGTGGTTGAAAATTCATTTTTTTTATTTCAAAATTAACCTCTTTTTGTATAAATTGAATTTTTTGGTTATTGACGCAACTGTCTGATTAAAAATTAATCTGTTTTGGTTGATAGTGAACTTTTTTGTTGAAAATTCTTATTTATGGGCAGAAAATTCATATTTTTGGCTCGAAAATAAAATAATTTGCTTGAAAATCTTTGCACTTTGTTAAAAATTCGTATTTATGGTACCTGTTTTAGTTGGGGATACAAATATTTTGTTTAAAATTCGTTTTTGTTGGTAAAATTCGAGTATTTTCTTATTTTAAATTAAAATCTGTTTTGCTTAAAATTTAATCTTTGTCCTAAAAGTTGGAAATCAATTTTTTGTGAAAATTTTATACTCTTGGATGTTGGAAATTCATCTTTTTGGTTAAAAAAATATTCCTCTTCCAATTGAGAAGAAATTAAAACCTAAATTTCCTTGATTTCGATTCGATAAAAATATTGTTTTAAATTGTCCCTTTTTAATTTCAGAAAGAATTAAAAATCGAAATTTCCTCCATTGTAACTAAATAAAAAAATTTCTAAACAAAATATTTCCCGCATTAAATTCAGAAAAAAAATTGAAACCCAACATTTTCTCTCTTACAACTCTATAAAAAGGGTAAAATAAAAAATGGTCCTCAATTCCTTAATCCTCAATTAGAACAAGGAATCGTCAATTAAAACAGTTTTATTTTCAAACAAAACATTACATTTTTAACCCAAAAAATTTATTTTGTACCAAATGACGAATTTTAAACAAAATACATGAATTGTGAACAAAGTAGTTAAAACAAAATAGTTAAATTTTCAGTTGAAAACATTAATTTTCATTAAAAAAAAAACGAAATTTGAAAAAAATAGTTAAATTTTCAAACAAATAATTGAATTTATAACTAAAATTATTAATTTTATAAATGCATTTTTTATACAACATCTAAATTTTCAACCCAATTGTCAATTTTGAAAAGTAAAAAAAGTTCATTTTCAACATGATGTTGCATTTATAACAAAAAATGATTTTCTATCAATACAAAAAGACGAATTTACATTCAAATACATGAATATTCAACCGAATAATTGGATTTTCAACTAAAAAATACCAAGAGAATTGATTTTCTTTGATAAAAGATGAATTAAAAAAAAATAGTAGATTTCATTTTACTTTTGTAGTTACTTTTTAACAAAAAACTCAATTTTTCAACCAAATAAATAAACTTTCAGTTAAAAAAAAATAATATTCAAGCAAAGCAAAAAATATAACAAAATAGTTCAATTTTGAAGCGAAGAGATGAATTTTCATGGTAAATGATGAATCTTAAAAAAGAAAACGAATTTTTATAAAAGTCGTTCAACTTTCAACCAAGTAGTTGAGTTTTTAACGCAAAATCTAATATTTGATACTTAAACCCAAAAATATTTTTATTTTAACTCAAAAAAAGTTGAATTTAACAAATATAAAATAATTTCGAACACAATAGTTGAATTCTAAACTAAAACCGTTTCATTTTCAAACAAAACATTGCATTTTTAAACAAAAAATTGATTTTTTATTTAAAAAATGGGAATTTTTAACAAAATGCAAACATTTTGAACCAATAAAATTTTTAGCCGACAAGATTAATTTTCTACTAAAAAAATATAATTTTCAACAAAATATATGAATTTTCAATCTTGTCATTATCAAATTCCGAAAAAAAGATTTGAACAAAAAAAGTTCCTCTTCTACCTCTATAAAAATGCTAAAATAAAAAATTCCCCTTTTCCAATTCTCAAAAAATTGAAAGCAAAAAATTCCTCTCTTCCATATCAATAAAAATTTTGATAATAAAAAATTTCCCTTTTCCAATTCACAAAATAACTTTAAATCAGAATTTCCTTTCATACAACCGAATAAAAATGTTAAAAATAAAAAATTTCACTCTTCAAATTCAGAAAAAAGATTTAAAATAAAAATTCCCCCCCTTGAAATAATAAAAGTGTTAAAAAAGATAAATGCCCTCCGCAAGTCAAAAAAAAAAAAATAAGGAACCAAAATTCACTCACTTCCAAATCGATAAAAATCTCAAAGATTTAAAAATATTCATTTTCACATTGAGAAAAAATTGAAACAAAAATTCCCTTCCTTCCAAAAAATTTCCATCCTTCCAACTCGATAAAAATCTTAAAAACATAAAAATATTTTTCTTCTAATTGAGAAACAGTTAAAACCAAAATTACCTGCATTTAAAGCGAGTAAATATCTCAAAAATGGTTTAAATTTAACAAAAATAAACTAATTTTCAACACAATAGTTGAATTCTCAACTAAACCAGATTAATTTCTACCGCAAATATAAATTTTTAACAAAATATGTCAATTTTTAAGTAAATAGTTAAATTGTCAATCAAAAGGATCAATTTTCTACAAAATAGTTGAACCAGAAACAGAATAGTTACATTTTTAGTTGAAAAAATTAATCTTCAATCAAAAAAAAAAAAAAATTGGAAGATATTAGTCGAATTTTCAAACAAATAATTAACTTTGTAACTAAAATGATTAATTTTTCTACATGCATTTTTTATACAACACCTGATTTTTCAACCCAATAATGTGAATTTTCAAAAGTAAAAAAAAGTTAATTTTCAACACAATGTTGCATTTTAACGAACAAAAATATTGATTTTCTTCCAAAATAAAGACGAATTTTTAAGAAAATACATGAATGTTCTACCAAATTGTTGAATTTTCTACCAAATTGTTGTATTTTAAGCCAAACACAAGAATTTCCTATAAAACAGCTGAATTTACCATTCAAGAATGTAAATTTTCAACGAGAAAAATTTATTTTTCAACAAAATGTTGCATTTTTAAAAACAAAAAATTGATTTTCTACCAAAAAGAACGAATTTTCGGCAAAATACATCAATTTTTCACCAAGCAAAATGAAGTTTCCGTAAAACACATGCATTTTCAACAAAATAATTAAACCAAACACGAAATAGTTACATTTTCAGTTGAAAAAATTAATTTTTAATTAAAAAAGAACGAATTTTCAAGCAATAAAATGAATTTTTAACAAAAAAATGTTAATTTTCAACAAAATGTAGCATTTTTAACCAAAAAAGTTGATGTTTTGCCAAAAAAGGCGAATTTTCTGCAAAATACTTAAATTGTTCATCAAGAGAGATATTTCGTTTGAAAAAATTCATTTTTAAGCAAAAAACAGTTGGATTTTAAATAAAAAATATTTCATTTCTACCAAAAAGACCATTTATCACCAAAATTATTAAATTTTCAATCAAATAATATTTATTTTCAAGAAAAAATGTAATCATTTGTATTTCAATAAAATAGATTTTTATTTAAATACAAAATAGATCAAATTTCTACCAAATTATATCACTTATAAACGAAAAAGAGAAATATTCCACCCAAAAAAATCTCCAGTCGAAAAAGAAGAAAAATGGAAAAAAATTCTTGAATATTGAACAAAACAGTTTAATTTTTAATAGATTAATTACATTTTCAACCAATTATATGAATTTGTCAACTAAAAGGATGAATCTTGAATAAAAAAAATGAATATTTATCAACTGAGTTCATCTTTTAGTCAAGTAGTTGAACAAAAAAAAACACTTTTCAGCAAATTAGTTTAATCATCACCCAAAACAGATTAATTGTTTTAATCTGTAGATTTCATTGACTAAATTCTAGCTATGAATCGTTTATTGTCACTTAAAAATCAGTAAATTTGACTGTTTTATCATTAAAAACTACCTGATTCTTGGATAAGATTCAATCACTAATTGATATTAGCAAAAAAATGAACTGATTCAAATGTATAGAGAACCAGACATGCATTTTTACTTTGAAACATTTTTATTTCTACCAAAATATTTTGAAATCTTTGCAATCTTTGAAATTCTTGAAATCTTTTGAAATCCTTACGAATTCTTTGAAATACTTCTGAAATCTGTATTCTTTTGAAATCACTGTAATATTTCAAATATTTCTGAAATTTTTCTGAAATTTTTTCTAATCGTTTAAAATCACTGGAATATTTGAAATCTTTGCTAAATCTTTTGAAATCGATAAAAATCTTTGAAATCTGGTTTACATTACTGAAATCCTTGTTGAAATCTTGGAAATTCTTTAAGTATTTCTAAATCCTCAGGAATTCTTTGAAAATTCTCTTATTCTTTAATGGTCTTGATGAACTTTTCATAAAATCTTGAAGAAACTTTTGTAAAATCCGTTAATATCTCCTTAAAAATTTGAAACTTTTTAAAGTCTTTAAAAAGTTTTGAAACTTTAGAAATATAGTTTACTATACCCCTTTTAAACTCGAAAATCCTTGAAATCTTTCGAGTTTTAAAATCTTTGGAAAATTGTTGTAAAATCTTTAAAAATCTACTTAACACGCTCATTTGTAATCTTTGAAATCCTTTAAATCTTTTAATTCTTTGTCAAATATTTTGAAATATTTTTATTTGCTCGAAATAATTAAAATATTTAAAATCTTTTTGAAATATTTAAAAATATTTCTTTGAAATCTTATTATTCTTTAATGGTCTTGATGAACTTTTCATAAAATCTTGAAGAAACTTTTGTAAAATCCGTTGATATCTCCTTAAAATTTTAAAACTGTTTAAAATCTTTAAAAAGTTTTGAAACCTTAGAAATATAGTTTACTATACCCTTTTCAAACTCAAAAATTCTTGAAATCTTTCGAGTTTTAAAATCTGTGGAAAATTGTTGTAAAATCTTTAAAAATCTACTTAACACGCTAATTTTTAATCTTTGAAATCCTTTAAATCTTTTAATTCTTTGTGAAGTCTTTTGAAATATTTAAAATCTTTTTTATTTCTTTGAAATTTTATTATTCTTTAATGGTCTTGAGGAACTTTTCATAAAATCTTGAAGAAACTTTTGTAAAATCCGTTGATATCTCCTTAAAAATTTGAAACTTTTTAAAGTCTTCAAAAAGTTTTGAAACCTTAGAAATATAGTTTACTATACATTTTTAAACTCAAAAATCCTTGAAATCTTTCGAGTTTTAAAATCTTTGGAAAATTGTTGTGAAAATTTTAAAAATCTACTTAACACGCTCATTTTTAATCTTTGAAATCCTTTATATCTTTTAATTCTTTGTGAAGTCTTTTGAAATATTTAAAATCTTTTTTATTTCTTTGAAATTTTATTATTCTTTAATGGTCTTGATGAACTTTTCATAAAATCTTGAAGAAACTTTTGTAAAATCCGTTGATATCTCCTTAAAATTTTGAAACTGTTTAAAATCTTTAAAAAGTTTTGAAACCTTAGAAATATAGTTTACTATACCCTTTTTAAACTCAAAAATTCTTGAAATCTTTCGAGTTTTAAAATCTTTGGAAAATTGTTGTAAAATCTTTTATAATCAACTGTACACGCTCTTTTTTAATCTTTGAAATCCTTGTATTCTTTTAAATCTTTGTGAAATCTTCTTAAATATTTGTAAAATCTTTCTTAAATTTAGTATTAATTAAATTATTATGTATTATAATTATAAATATGTAAATTATTAATTATTATTAATCTTTGCTTGCGAAATCTTTTGTATTCGTTGAAAAAATTGAATCATTTGATATCTTTGTACAATTTTTTAAGACCTTTGAAACGTTCGGAAATATTTAAAATCTGATTTCCTTACACTCTTCTTCAAATCTTTCAAACACTTTAAATCTATAAAGTTTTAAAATGTTTGTGAATTTGTCCTGAAATCTTGATTAAATTTCTGGTCTGTTAGAAATATTTTGTAACCTTTTGAAATTTTTTTTACACTCAAAAGCAATACTTTTTTGATATTTTTTTAGTCACACAAATTTTCAAATTGCTTAGAAGGAAAGAAGCATTAGCAGTTTTTTTTTAATTATATAAATATAAATTTTATAATTTTCATGAGACAATTAGGAAAGATTTTTTAATATATTAGATTTGTCAAAAAAAAAGAATGTGGAAGATTTAAAAAATATATTTTTTATTTTACAAGATTTCACAAATTATTAGGGAAATTTGAGCCTTTTCAAAAGATATTTAGGACTTTTAGAATTTCACAAGAAATAATGTATATTCCATAAATTTTCGGAAATGCTTTCAAGGTTTAAAATATTTTTAATCTATGGGAAACCTCTTGAATTTCTAAAAGGATTTTTTAATGAATCCAATTTTACAAAATAATAGGACAAATTTGAGCCCTTTTAAAATATATTTATGAATTCCAGAAGTTTTGCAGAATTAAAATATATTTTATGAATGTTCGAAAATGCTTGAATTTTATAAAATATTGTTAATCTATACAATACCTCTTAAATTCTTCAAAATATTTTTATCTGGCTGGAAGTTTTCTTAAAATTTTGAAAAGTTATTTCAAATCTAAAACGCTGCCTCAAAAGATCCCCAATTTTCTTAAGAACTTGAATAAAATTTATTTATTCACTTGAGACCTTTCAAAGTCCACAATTTTTAATTAAACAAAAAAATTAGTGGCCAGACTTTTGCATTTTTAACGTGTGGGTTTCTTTTTGTTTAAAAACTTTCACATAAATCTGCATTTTCTTAAAAATTTTTTCTACTCTTTTTCAAAATTTAAGAAAATATTTGAAGTTTAAAAATCTTTTTGAATTTTCTCCCAAAGTTCATTTTTCAAATGAAAAAATCGAAAAAAATGGTTTTAGTAAACTAAAGAATTTTGTTCATTACCCTGAATTTTTACAAAAGTCCTAAAATATCTTTTTTGATGAGCTCTTAGAACTCATTAGTAAAAAAACTGTTTGAAATTTTCCCGTGAATCTTAACTATATATTTTTCATTCTCTTGACGCCCTAAAAAATTAAGTTTACCTAAATTTGAATTAAATCCTGAAAAATAGAAATAATTGTCTTAAAGTCTTCCATATTTAAAAAAAATGTTGGAAGTCTTTAAAATTTTAAATTATTATTTCAAAATTGAATATTAACTGCTTAAAATTTTCCCACAAATATTTTTAAAAAATGTAATCTCAAAATCTTTTAAAATTATTAAGAAGCTTCTATTGTTCTAATTCTTAAAATAAGTTTTTCCAATAATTTTATTTTACTTATCTCTTCGAAAATGTAAAAAAAAAGATTACCTAGACGTAAAAAAAAAAACATTTTTTCTTCTTAAAAATTCTGGAATTACAGTATGGTAGCAAAATGTAAAGAAAAAAATTATTGCACAACATAAAATACTTAATTTGAAAAAAAAAAGTTAAAATTAAATCTTTATCTACTTCGATGTTGTGAAAAAATAAGTCACTTCAGTATATCAGAATCATTTGCAAAATTATCTAATTAAATAATATAATTGCAAATATAAATTAACTTTTAATTTTAATCTAAAAATAATAAGTTTTAACCATTAATTCATTAGCATAATTAAAACTTGAAAATAATAAATTTAATTAATTCTAATTTAATTTATAATAACATTGTTTAAATAACATTTTTTATTATAATTTATATAATAATATTATTAAACTTAATGATTTCGCAATACATCCATTAATTTAATAATCTTATATATTATTTAAAAAAATTAGATTTTAAGATAAACTTTGAATAATTATTTCTTTAACATTGAATAAACCATTTAAAAATCTATTAAAATTCTATTTAACTTTAATTTTGTAAATAATTTCAAAATATTAAATATGAATATAATATTATTATAAAAAAAAAATTATTAGCATATATAACATAATATTATAATTCACATTTCAATAAAAATACTGTTTTAAGAGCAAACACAAATTTAGTTTAAGGTTCTCGTGAAAAATTTAAGAAGATTTCCAGATTTTCAATCCTTAAGTCCTGAAATAGTTAAATTTTAAAACAGAAAAAAGCCCTTGAATTTGGCTCATGGTCCTAGTATTTGTATTCCCTTAAAGAAAAAATAGTAAAAAATAATCTGCTGAACAAAAAAAGTGGCTGAACGGTTTTTTGGTAGTTTTCATTTGATTAAAATTTTTTTAATTTTATTGAAAAAGTAGAAAAACACACCTTTTTATCATAAGAATTTTTATCTTATCTCGGTGAGAATTTACATTCAAAGATATTTCAGATTTTCTCATTTATTCCCAATTTTTTCAATTTTAACAAAAATTTCATATAAATTTCCGAAATCTAACCATTTTTTTCCTATCAATCTTTTGTTTGAAAATTAATTATTTAACTGAAAGTTTAACTATTCCATTATTAGTTGAAAATTGATCATTTTTTGGTTAACATTCATATTTTCTGTGTGAAAATTTTAACTATTTTGTAAGAAAAAATTAATATTTTTGGCTGGATAATTCAACTGTTTTTGTTAATTATTTTCTTTTTGAGTTACAAGTTTCATTATTTTCGTTGAAAATTGAACTCTTTGGATGAAAATGAAACTTTTGGGTTAAAAATAAACTTTTTCTGGTTGAAAATTCAATTTTTTGCTTAAAAACTCATCTATATTTCTTGTAAATTCATTTCTTTTGATAGAAATTTGATCTTCTTTAATTAAAAATGCAACTATTCTGTTTTTGGATGATTTTTTTTAATTGCAAATTCAACTCCTTGGGTACAAGTTCAACCTCTTTGTTCAACATTTTTTGCACTCTTTGATGGTTCACCTCTTTTGTTGAAAATGTTACTGCTTTATTCAATATTCTTTTTTTTTATAAAAATTAATTTTTCACTTGAAAATGTAACTTTTCTATTTTTTGTTTGGTATTTTTTTTTTCATTAAACATATGTCTTTATCGGTATAAAGGTAATCTTTTTGTTTGAACTTTCATTTTTTTTGTTTGTTGATACTGCAACTTTTGTGTTAAAAATGAACTTTTTTTGTGGGAAAATTTATATTTTTGGGATGAAAATGCAGCTCATAATTTTAATTGAAAATTGATCTCTACTTGAAAATTTTTTTAGAAAATTGGTCTTTTTTGGTTAAAAATTGGCCCATTCTATTAAAAATTTATTTTCTTGGTTACAGTTTTTTTTTTGTTCATTAATTTCTGTTTGAAAATTCGAAGATATTGTTAAAAATTCGTTTATTAGGACAGAAAGTTTGTCATTTTGGATTTAAAATTCACCTTTTTTTTTGTTAATTCTAAAAATGTTATCATTTTGTTGAAATTTAATCATTTTGTTTAGAGTTTGATCATTTGGTAGAAAATTGATCTTTTTAGGTTGAAAATTCAACAATTTAGTTAAAAACTTAACTATTTTCTTCTAAATTTAATTATATCACTGAAAAAGAAAAGCGCTTAAAATTTGTATTAAACGGCATATTGCATTGTGGGTGTTTTATACCCCAGCGTATTTAATCATGTATTGTTTAACCCCTGTTGAATATTTTGCACAATAAGATTATCCGATATAGTTTAAATTATTTTTTATAAGGTAAAGTTGATTTCATAGCCATTTATTTATTTTAAGTTTGTTTAAAAAAATGATTGAAAAAAAGTGCAAAAATGCGGTTTTTTACTTAAAAATTCATAACTCACGCAATATTAATTATTTTCACCTGAAAATTTATGACTATATTTTTAAAACAGTGTACTTTCATTACAAAAATTTTTTTTTTAAATATAATTTTTTTACCTCCACTTTCAGCAGCTGCTGCTAGCAGACTGACGCTTAGAATACAGTTAGTGTCTCCAACTAAAGCTAGATGGCGACATTCAATTTTTTCGATATAAATATGATTTAAAAGAGTTTAAAAATTTCTTGGGGTATTAGACACCCACAATGCACTTTAAGGGTTAAATTTCCCGTCTCAAAAGCGACGTCACTATTGATTTATTTCCTCTTTCTTTTTTACATTTTCAGATCCAGCCGAATTTTATTGTCAAAACGTCAACTCGACGACGGCGGATTCCAGAAAAGAAGAATCCGAAAGCAGACGCTTTTTAATTTACATAACGAGTCTCAGTGTGGCGATTCTTATTCTCGTCGTAGCCGTTTTAGTCAATCAGCTTTTCAAACAAGAAAAAAAAGCTCGATAATTTTGAAATATAAATGACAAAATTCAAAATTTTATGGTATTTACAAGGGCAGGATCATGTTCTCAAATTTTTTTTTTTCATGTTTTTGAATGGATTTGTATATTTTGAATCTCGGTTAGCCAAACCGACTCTCTTTGTTTGTTTGTTTTTTAGACCCTATGAAGTCATAATCGCGAATTTTACTTGAAAAACTCGAGGCTTGGAAAATTGTTCTTGCTAGTGAACAAAAAAAAATCGAAGAGTTGTATAGATATTTTTATATTGTCCAAACAAGGTAGAAGTATACAAAAATCTTACTAAAATAAAGATACTGCGAACTATATTACGTTGTTGGGGTTGTTTTTAAAAAGAAAATTTCTACAAAGGGCTATACAATTAGTTCACAGCATTAGTAGGCGATTTCCTTTCGACTTGGTAAATTTAATTTGTCTGAAACGAACTCTGAATTTAACGCATAATAAAATTGGTGTTCTTGACAGATTTAAATGAATTAAAAAAAAAAAAAGAAGAAAAAGAAATGTCATGTAATATTTGAACATTTTTCGCGAGAAATTCCGAGTTGGTTTCGAGCCGCAGTCGAGAAGGGTCTGTCTATAGAATAATATTTTATAATATTATAATAGTAATATTTATAGAATATATACATATAAATTCATATACACAGAGTTATATACAATAGAAGGGCTCTCTCTCTCTCTCAACGTCTTCATAATGGCATTCGTAACGGTAAAGCGGTTATCAAAAATTATTAACCGTATAATTCTCAAGTTTCAAACGCGAATAATATCTGCTGCACAATAATGCACGATCAAACAACAACAAGCCCGATACAAAAATTATTCACAGGCCAGGCAGTGGTTTTATTATTTGCGAAATGCGCAATTCCCTTTTCTCACTTTCCATTCCGCACGAAAAGTCCCAAAAACAAATAAATAAACAACTGTTTTCAATTTAAAAATAGAAAAAATTTCTTCATTTTTTTCTTTTCTTTCTTTTTTTTTAATTAATTAGACAGACGAAGGAAAGTGAGAAGGGGGCTTAAACTTTTCCATCTGTAGCTACACCGTTGGATTTAAATTTAAAATTTAAAACTACAACAACTCGGGTCAATAAATATTATCATTTTCCGCTCAAACTTATAATTTTAAGCTAACGTCTCGTAAATGCTCTCAAGGACTAATTTTCCGAACATTCCAAAGGACGGAGGACTTGGAAAAATGCATCTTTCTCTTCGTTGTCATCCTTAGAAGAAGTCAGAAGCGAGGCGAACATTGGATTTTTTTCATTATATTTATAAAGCTAATTCTCTTTTGTGTTCGAGTAACAGGGGGAAAAAAAATACGAACCGTGGGATTCGTGAATACTGACAATTTGTTCAACGTAGCCAATTTCAATTGGTTAAAATTGCGCTGGAGTAATCTTCAACATTGTATCTAATAAAAAGTTTAAATTTATGTGCCTATTTTTATGCTGATACTAAAATGGAAATATTTTTTGAATATTCTTTCGAACTATTTGAAACTGCGGCGTCCAATTGAAGGACTGTCTAAATCTGGGACACCAGGAAGAGGCCTCAATTACTCAAAGAGATATTAATGTAATAAAAAATGAAAAAAATTACTCCAGTCACGGGAATGTGTCAAGAATAAACCTAAAATCAATCTAGCAAAGAAAATGCTGACCAAATGTAAATACAGGGTGGACACGCTGGGGCTTACATGCATGGCGAGTTGAATGCTACCCGAATTGCATAACAGCAGGGCAGAAGCCATTATACAGGGGTATTTTCATAT
>NC_046657.1:17145538-17153887 GCF_010883055.1 Belonocnema kinseyi | reverse complement strand
TAAAAACAATATAGGTTATGTTATATAGTAATTACAAATAATAAAAGTGTTTAATTAATAATGAAGTGAGACATGTGAACTGAGAAGTAAACGTAATTTTTTCTCTTTGCTAATACCATTATAGAATATCTGCTCAGTGACAAATACTATAAAATAGTAATAATATTCTGCGCTTCCAGTGGGGGAAGAGTGAATGCTGTTTAACGCTTATTTCTACTGCATAAAAAAAGGTATGTTATGAATAGACAGGATATGACATTGCCTATATTTACTGAGAGCGACTAGGGCAAATAGGTGAATCTGAACATAACCGCTTGAAGTTTCGAACGCAACCATGGAAACTCTCATAAACTTGATCCGAAGATGCACGGACTTGGCCGAATGGCCGATCCGAATGCAACTTTAAAGGCGCGAAATATGAAAATACCCCTGTATAATGGCTTCTCCCCTGCTATTGTGCAATTCGGGTAGCATTCAACTGGCCATGTATGTAAGCCCCAGCGTGTCCACCCTGTATAAGTCAAAAGCATTGTTTCTTTTTTGTCCAAATCCGATGAGTTTTGAGGCTTCGACGGGAATCGGGACAGCACCAAAGTTACCCCGAACATTCCAATGAAAGTTTTGCGGAGAATTGCAAAAAAAAAATAACATATATATTTTTAAATAGTTCCCGGAAACAGGTATAGGAATTTTCTTCAGGAACTTGATTCATCATTAAATTAATTAAATTTATATAATGCCGAAATTTGCCTACTTCCGGAAACATTTCTCGAAATTACCCGAGATGTTCGATTGGAATTTTCAGGGAAACTTTTGCACTATCCGGAAACCTAATCGTAGGTGTAGAACCGTCGGCGTATTCAGCACCGAGTGGACGAATAAATTGCTAAATTGAGCTCAAACTTAAGATTAAAAAGTCTCATACGGCCCCCATTTTGATCAAGCCCGCCTGGCTGCCTCTGCCGACACTGGCGTCCTCTAGTGAATCTAAATCTAAGGCCGATTCGATCATGGTCGTGTCTTGGAGTAATCGGAGTTTCGAAGCTGACAAAGGGGTGGTTACAGTTACGGGGGGAATATTCGGCACATCAAGGGCAGATGAGACGAGCATGTTTTGCCGAGGAGGTAGAGGTGCAATTTCATCAATATCTATTGGCGCTAAATTAAGAGAAGCCATCGGCGCTTCGTGACTTACGAGGTGGCTCACACTATTCGTTGTGCTACCTAGAAAATAAAGTTTTTATATTAATTTACGAGAAATCCGTTACTTTTCATCAGCCCTCTGTATCTCTCCATATTTCAGATCTTAACTTGACAGACATCACAACTGTCCTAAGTTGATTAGTTCCTAATATCCCCAGCGCGGCGCTAGTTGCCCGACCTTTCAAGAGTTCTGAGCCAATTATATTACTTTGAGAACCGAGAAATAAATTCTCTGAGAATCTATGATAATCTCAAAATTAAAATTAAAATTATTTCTTGAAAAAAAGATCCTAGTCCTTCTTCACTCTATTGGGAATCGAACCACAAAACTTCTGACTTCCGGTCAGATGCTTTTCCAATTGAGCTATTAGAGGAATCAGAATAAGAACTCATAATTCAAGAAAGTAACGCTAATTTTTATCTAGGTGTTAATGGTGCAAGTAATTATTATCAAAGAATCTGTTGTATCATCAGAGATGGTACTTTACCGACTGTAGACAACCCTCCAAACCATGACTAAATGGAAAATAATATTTAAAATTGAAATTAAAATTATTTCTTGAAAAAAGATCCTACTCTTTCATCACTCCATTGGGAATTGAACCATTGCCGCAGCATTAACACCAAGCTAAAAAATTAGCGTTATGTTCTTGAATTAAGAGTTCTTATTCTGATCCCTCTAATAGCTTAAATGGAAAAGCACTTGACCGGAAAATAGTGAAGAAGGAGTAGGATCTCTTTTTCAAGAAATAAATTTAATTTTAATTTGAAATATTATTTTCAATCTAGTCTGATTAGAGGTTAAGCATTTTCTGTTATTGAAAATTCTTAACTTGATCGATATTATGTAGATTTTCTGCATTCATGGTTTGGAGGGTTGTCTACGGTCGATGATATAACAAATTCCTTTAAAAGAATCTCAGAATTTATTATAATGAATAGAAAGTTACATTTTTTCGTTAACTTTTCGGTTCAAAATTCAACTCTTTTTTTGAAAATTTGTCTTTTATATTTTAAAATTTACCTGCTTTAGCAGAAATTAAATCTTTTTTGATAAGAATGCAACTGTTTGGTTAAAAATTAAGCTATTATACTATTTTCTTGAAAACTGAACTATTTCGTAAAAAATTGACTTTTTGTTTAAAATTTATATTATGGTGTAAAAAAAATGAACTGAAATATTTTCTGGATAAAAGTTCCACTCATAAAATAATTTTTTTAGTACAAAATTGATCTTTTTTGTATAAAAGTGCTACTATTTGATATAGAATTTAACTATTTTGTTAAAAATGCATCCTTTTTGGTTAAAACTTCGTCTTTTTGCATTAAAAATTCAATTCTTTTCGTATAAATTTCTTGTTTTGTTACAAAAATTCAAGTTTTGATGTTACTGAGTTAACTGGAATCTTTTTTGGATGAAAACTCAACTTTTTTTGTGAGAAAAAATTCTTCTGCATTAAGATAAATTTCATATTTCTTGACAAAAATGCTGCTGTTTGCTAGAGAATTGAACAATTTTGTTAATAAGTCATCTTTTTTTTGTTGATTATTGATTTAAAATTTTTATTTTATTTAAAATTTGATTTAAAATTTTTATTTTATTTAAAATTTGATTAAAAATTTTTATTTTAAATTTAAAATTTCATTTGTCATAGAAGAAATTTTATTTTTTGTATGAAAATGCAACTTTTAGGTTAAAAATCCTCCTTCTTTGCTTGATAATTCAAATAATTTGTTTAAAACATTTGGTTGAATCGCTTTGTTAAAAAATCACCTTTTTTGTAAAAGATTTATATTTTAAGTTGAAAAGTTATCTCGTTGGTTAAAAGTTTAATTTTTTTTATTGAAGGCTTATGTCTGGTTGAAAATTTAACTGTTTAGTGGAAAATACTTCTTTTTTTTGTTTAGAATTCATTTTTTAACAGAAAATGGAACTTTACAATTTTTTAAGATTCATAATTTTTATTTAAAAATTCACGTTTTTTTTGTAAAAAAATCATTTTTTAGTTTGATATTTCCTTTTTTTTTCGTAAAAATGCATCAGTTTCGTATAAAATTAATTTTTTGTTGAACAGTCATATTTTTTGTTTAAAAATTGAATATTTGTAAAGAAAATTTGTTTCCTAATTTGAAGGTTCAATGATTTAGATATACTTTTATTCATTTTCTGAGTGAAAAATCTTTGTTGGAAATTCGTCTTTTGCGTTTTAAAATTCTTTTGTTTTATTGTATAAATTTCATTCCTTTTTTTTTTTTATTTAAATATAAACTATGATACTTTTTCGTTGGCAATTTGTCTTTATAGGTTGAATATTAAACTATTATGTTAAAAATTCAATTATTTTGTTGAAAATTCCAGTATTTTGTTAAAAAATTATCTGTTTAAGTAGAAAAATCTTTTTTTTTGTTTGAAATGAATTCATTTGAAAATTTTAAATTTATATATGAAACACTGTTTTACTCCGCTTATAAAATATTCTATAGTGAAAATATCATTAGATTAAAACGCTGGTATTTGAATATTAATGATTTGAAATTAAAAATTAGTCGAAAATATATCTGAGCTAGAACATAATTTATATTAAACAAATAAAATGATTTTTAACATTATTTTTATTGTTCAGGTTATATCAGCGGTTAAATTTAAATTATTTTCTAGCTAAGACATGTTCAGGAATTACAGTGTTTCATATACAAATTAAAATTTTTCAAATGTATTAATTTCTTTAAAAACAAAAATTGTTTTTTACTTTGAAAAAAAACTCTTGAACAAAATACTGGAATTTTTAACATAATAGTAAAATATTTAAAATAAAAAGACAAATTTCCAACGAAATTGTCATAGTTTATATTTTAATAACAAAAATAATTAAATTTATACAACAAAAGAAAAGAATTTTAAAACCAAAAAGATAAATTTCCAACAAACAAAGATTTTTTACTACACGAAATAGTTACATTTTCAACAAGAAATAAGCCTTCAATAAAGAAAAATTTCACAATATAGTTTAACTTTGACCCATGTAGTTTAATTTTCAATTAAAAAAGATTAATTTTCAATAAGCTAATTAAACTTTTAACCACCGAGATAACTTTTCAACTTTAAATATAAATCTTTAACAAAAAAAGTGACCAAAAAGTTGCATTTTCATTCAAAAAATAAAATTTCTTCTATGGCAGATGAAGTTTTAAATCAATAAGATAAATTTTCAAAAAAAATAGTTCAATTTTATGTTGAAAAAGATTTCAGTCGAGTTTTCATTATCAAACTGTGCATTTTTTAACAAGAAATAATTTTCTACCAACAAAATTGAATTTTCAATCTAAAAAGACGAATTTTCAAAAAAAGAAAGGATGATTTTTTAACAAATTTGTTTAGCAAACAGCAGCATTTTTGTCAAAAAATATGAAATTTATCTTAAAACAGAGGAATTTTTTATTACAAAAAAAGTTGAGTTTTCATCCAAAAAAGATTACTCTTGACTCTGCAAGATCAAAAATTAAATTTGTCCAACAACAAAAATTGAGTTTTCAATCCAACAAAAAACGAATTTTATCAACCAAAAAGAATGAATTTTTAACAAAATAGTTCAATTCTCTTCCAAGTAGCTGCATTTTTATACAAAGAAGATCAATTTTGTACTAAAACAGATGAATTTGTAATAAAAAATTTTTTTTTATAATTGCAACATTCATCCATAAAATATTTCAGTTCATTTCTCAACACCAAAATATAAATTTTAAACAAAAAGTCAATTTTCTACAAAATAGTTAAGTATCAAAAAATGATTTAATTTCTGCTAAAGCAAGTAAACTTTCAGATAAAAAAGACAAAATTTCAAAAAAGAGTTGAATTTTCAACCGAAAAGTTAACGAAAAAATGCAATTTTCTATTAATTAAAATAAATTCTGAGATTCTCATAAATTCTCAGAGAATTTATTTTTCGGTAATCTGCTCATTCTCGTTACCGTTCTCAAAGTAATATAACCGGCTGAGAATTCCACATCGTTTCCTGTTTTTGTATAGAAAGCAATGGAACTAGATCACTTTTTAAAAATGTTTTAGTAAACAAAAATGAGATTTTCATGCAACAAATTATTAAAATGAAAACAATTTTTACTCCCTTAACATTTCAAATTATTTTTCCAATAATTTTCGATCAATTTTAAAGAGAAAATATTAATTATAAGGTCGTACAATAATCTTGGCAAAGTGGAATATATCTTAGATTTGAAATTGAATAAAAAGTAAAGTATGATTTTTGAAAATTTATTTTCAAAAACATACTGAATAATATTAATAATAAAATATAAAAAAGAAGTTCCGGAAAAAAGTTGAATATTATAGAGTTTGAATTTACTTATTGAATTGAAATAAATTTATATTTGAAAAAATTTTATTTAATAAACAGTGAAGAATGTAAAAAATGATTGTTATTTGCATCTTGAACGTTTTACAAAATTATAATTTATATTTCTTCGCCTGAAAAATATATTTTTTCTTAAATTTTACTTATTCGATAAATTATTTTTAATGTAGTTTACTTATTTTCATAATACATGTTCATAAATAAAAGTTTAATTCAATTTCAAGTACATTACATTTACTACATTCAGTGTTGTAAGCATTCGCTAAACCCTAAAATGGTCAGTTTAAACCTGGTCTAAACTTGTATACTATAAAAAAATTTAACGAAATAATTTTTATAATTTATTAATATATAATAAATATTATTTATTGTGTTTATTTACTTAAAAACTGGAGATATTAGGAACTAATCAACTTAGGACAACAAGGAATCACAATTTTGTTTTCAGATGCACAGGACTGGTTTTCATTATTTTTCAAGTCTTTTCTTTTCAACTTTTGAAGACTTAATTTGGAAGCATGGAGCCGTGAAAATTTTTTTAAGTTTTTTGTTGTTAAAAATTTGAGAAACATTTTTCAGTCAATAAAGGAAAAAATTGCATCCAAAATGTTTGCATTTTCAACCCGAAAAAACGAATTTTCTACTTAATACTTAAATTTCCAACCCGAAAATATAAATGTTAAAAAATAATAATAATTTTAAACCAAATAGTTCAATTTACCAACAAGTGTTCATTTCTCACGCTAAAAATAGAAATTTTTTACATGAAATGTAATTTTCAACCAAATAGTTAAACTTACAGTTACAAAAATTAATTCTGAACCAAACAGTTGAAAAATAAATAATATATCAATATAAATATATAAAAAATAAATAATAAATAGTTACAAAAAGAATGTTCAATTAAAAAGAAACGAATTTTCAATTAAACTTATGAATCTTCAACCAACAAACGAATTTTTAGGAAAGTTTCAATATTCAAATGAAAAGTTGGATTTTCAACCAAAAAATATGAATATTCTAGAAAAAAATGTAATGATTAGTACTTTTAAATTACAAACATATGAATAAAAAGATGAAATTTCTACTAAAAGAGATGAATAAATAAATCAAAAAGACGAATTTTCAACCGAACGGCTAAAAAAAAATTAATTTGCAACAAAATACAAGAATTTTTTAATCAAATAGTAAAATCAGAAACGGGAATTAAATTTACAGTTCAAAAATTAACTTTCAATGCAGTAAAAGTGAATTTAAAAAAAAAATACTTAAATTTAAAAACAAATGCAGGAATATTTAACTTAAATCATGAACCTTTAACAACAACAAAAAATTAATCTTGAACAAAGTAGTTCAACTTGCAACAAAAGAGTTGAATTTTTAAGACAAAAATACGAATTTGCGAAAAAATAGTTGAATTTTCTACCAAAAGAAAACTTTCGAGTCAAGAATTAAAAAAATTAATACAATTATTAAAATTTTAAACTAAAAAGACGAATTTTAACCCAAATAGTTGAATTTTCAAACAAAAAGGATAAATTTTCTACCAACAAAGTTGAATTTCAAACAAAATACGTACATTTTCAACCAAATAGTTTAAACAAAAACGGAATAGTTACATTTCAGGTTGAAAAAGTGATTAATCTTCAACCATAAAAATGAATTTTTAACAAACTAGTTCAAATTTCAATCAAATCATTAAATTTGTAAGCCAAAAATAAGAATTTTCTATGAAACGGTTGATTTTTCAAACAAAAAAAAATCATTTGCAACCAAAAAAGATGCATTTTTAACGAAAAATGTAATTAATTTAAATAAAAAAATAAAATATTTATACATAAAAACAAATAAATTTCTACCACAAGAGATGAATTTATAAACCTAAGAGGTGAATTTTTAAGAAAATAGTTCAATTTTCAAACAAATAAAGGATTATTTAACTAAAATTATGAAGTAGTTCCACTTGCAAAAAAAGATTTGAATTTTCAAGCCAAAAATACGAATTTTCAAAAAAAATTTCAAATAATTGAAACAAAAACGGAATAGTTACATTTCAAGTTGAAAAAGTCATTAATCTTCAACCATAAAAATGAATTTTTAACAAACTAGTTCAAATTTCAATCAAATCATTAATTTTGCAAGTCAAAAATAAGAATTTTCTATAAAATGGTTGAAAAAAAGAAAATAATTGTACATAAAAAAAATAATTTCTACCACGAGAGATGAATTTATAAACCTAAGAGATGAATTTTTAAGAAAATAGTTCAATTTTCAAACAAATAAAGGAATATTTAACTAAAATTATGAAGTAGTTCCACTTGCAAAAAAAGATTTGAATTTTCAAGCCAAAAATACGAATTTTCAAAAAAAGTTTCAAATAATTGAAACAAAAACGGAATAGTTACATTACAAGTTGAAAAAGTCATTAATCTTCAACCATAAAAATGAATTTTTAACAAACTAGTTCAAATTTCAATCAAATCATTAATTTTGCAAGTCAAAAATAAGAATTTTCTATAAAACGGTTGAAAAAAAAGAAAATAATTATACATAAAAAAAAATAATTTCTACCACGAGAGATGAATTTATAAACCTAAAAGGTGAATTTTTAATAAAATAGTTTAATTTCCAAACAAATAAAGGAATATTTAACTAAAATTATGAATTTTTAACCAAAAAAATGAATTTTTATTCCCATAAAACAAGAAATAAGAAAAATAAAATAAGAACGAATGTTAAATCCTTGATTTTATTTTCAGGAATTCTTCTCAATCCT
>NC_046657.1:17122130-17145528 GCF_010883055.1 Belonocnema kinseyi | reverse complement strand
CCCCCCAATACTGCGTCTTTTTTGCACGGCTCCCATAGAATACAAAAGAAAAAAAGTTTCTTTTATTATTCTATGATTCTACTGGAAATAAATTGAAAAGCTTCCAAACTTAAATCTGAGTGATTACATATTAATCAAGCTAGAAATGCATTTCTAAATAATTATTTAATAAATTAATAAGTACCAAACTTATATCTAAATTAGTCTAAAAATGAAATTTTGCTACTCTACTGAAATCGCTATGATCAGGCTGTGTTAATTCCGTATATAAAATCAGCCCAGCAAAAATCAGTCGATTGTAGAAAAAGAAAACTTACCAATCAGTACGCACTGAGCCCTCGATTATCAGACGTAATTATGAGCACAAAAGAAAGCAGTTTCATTAAAAATGTACGATCTAGTAAATGCTTTGAAATTTATTACAGAGATGAGACGCATCAATTTCCCCCAAATTCTGCTTTCCCTAATTTTCTTTTTTCTTTTTTTAATTACTATTCGACATCATTTTATTTTTCCACATTACCATTTGTCCTTACTTTCATTGTTTTTATTTTAAATAAAAAATAGGACAAATGGGAAATTTAAAAAAAAAAGAAATGATATGAAACAATAGTACGAAAAAAAGGCGAAATTCGGTAAAATAAATATTATGGAAATTAGAATTTAAGGAATATTCATGCGCCTCTGTAGAAACGACCAAATTTTGAAAGGTCCGAAATTTTGACATCAAAAATTGGAAGTTAAAATTTAAAAAAAGCTAAATCAAAATTATAGGATCAAGTGCGATTATTGTGACCGTGCTCTAAATTCTAGAAACGTGAATGGTAAAAAATTTAATAAATTCAGGGCGTCTACTCAAATTCTGCAATAAAATTCCCTGACAATTCCAGGTTTTTCAAGTTTTTTGTCAGAAAAAATTTTCATAGTACGGGACCATTTAAATATTTCAAATTTTTTTTAAGAATCGAGTTAGAATATGGATAAGGTTTTGAAGGCTTAACCTTAAAAATTTTGTTTTTTTAAGTTTCTATGGATTCAATTTAAAAAGTTGAATTTAGAAAGCTTTGACAAATTATATTATTCGATTAAAAAACAATTAAATAATAATAAAAACATATTTAATCATTCCTGGAATTTTTCTCTAAATGTCAATGAATTTGAATAATAATTCGAACTAATTTTTATCTTCTTATACTTAAAATTCAGTGCCCTTTAAGTCAAATTATTGTGGATACTATATTAAATTTAATTTAAACTGCTTCCAATCAATTTTTAATCAAATAGTTAAATTCTCATCTAAAGAAGATAATTTCCAAAGAAATAGTTAAATTTTCAGTTCAAAAAATAATTTTTCTGCAAAGAAAAAATTTAACCAAAGTTATGAATTTTTAACTCAAAAGCTGAATCTTTAACTTGAATACTTAAATTTTTAACAAAAGAGATGCATTTTCAACTGCAATGATAAATTATTTAACCAAAAAGTTGCATTTTTAACTAAACAGATTATTTTTCTACCAAAAAAGACGAATTTGCAAAAAATACATGAATTTTTAACGTAATAGTTGAATTTCAACAAATAAGCATTTTCAACAAAAAATGGAAAAGTGAAGATTAATTTTCAAACAAGAAAATTGATTTTTAAACAAAAATTTTAATTTTCTGTAAAAAACGATTTTTCAAGAGAACACATGAATTTTCAACCGAAAAAGAAAACTTTTCAATCAAATAATTCAATTTTGAAATAAAAAAAAGATGAATTTTTAACAAAAAATAGAATAGATCAATTTTCGATTTAAAAATTAATTTACCGCACAAAAAAATTCAACCAGTTATGAATTTTCAACTAAAGTAAATTAAATTCTACCAAAAAAGATGAATTTTCAACTAAAAAATATAAATTGTTAACCAAAATTTTAATTGTTAAATTTTCAGTATTAAAAAAATTAATGTCCAACTAAAATGGTAAAATTTCAAACAAAATAATTAATTAAAAAAATAATATTTAAAAAAAAAATTCAAAGAAAGTGATGAATTTTCAAATAAAATAATGAATTTTAAATTTGAAAAATGATTTTTTTAACTGAAATTATAAAACCTTAACTCGAATTTCTGCATTTTCAACCAAAAAGATTAATTTGTAATTAAGAAGAATAATTTCTATCAAAAATACGATTTTTGAACTAAAAAAAAAAAAAGCAATTTCAATTAAAAATTAAATAGTTAAATTTTTAATTTGAAATATTAGTATTCAACCAAATAGATATATATTTGAACTATAATGATGAAATATTCAATTGAAATAGTTACATTTTCAGTTAAGAAAAATTTTCAACAAAAAGAAAAAAAACAATTTTCGCACAAAATAATACAAATTTTAACTGAAATAGTTAAATTTGCAGCAGAAAAATTAATTTTTAGCCAAAGAAAAAACTCGTTTTTAACAAAATAGCTAATTTTTCAACCAAAGAGATGAATTCTCAATTAAAATGGATGAATCTTCGCCCCAAAAAAAATGTAATTTTAAAAAAAAGAGTTGAATTTAAAACTAACAAAGATTGTTTAGCCATCAAGAGAAAAAATGCAAAAAAACTGTTGAATTTTCATGCAAAAAGATAAATATTCAACCAAGAAGATTAATTTTCTACCGAAAGGAATGAATTTTCGAAAAAATACAAGAATTTTCAACCAAAAAAAAAAACAAACAATTATTTCCCAACAAAATACTTTTACAAATGAAGAATTATTGTTATTCAATGTTATAGGGCAATTAACAAAAGGCACACTCTTAAAAAAAAATTCCCTGACAACTTCAATTTTTCAGACAAGGTAGACACCCTGGCAAATGGTAACTCGTCAAAAAAGAAATTATGCGAAAAAGTAGTACAAAAGAAAAAAGAAATGCGAGAAAATTATTATTTACTATAAAAACTTCAAAATTGTTAAAATGATAAAAGGTACAATTTTTCCAAAAAAAAACTGCAAGATAAAATTTAAAAAATTCAAAATCGAAATGGTAGGATCAAGTGCAATTATAGTGCGCGTGCTCTAAATTCTAGAAACGTGAACAATTAAAAATTAAGTAAACTGTATCTGCGGAAAAGTGGATGCAAAGATAATGGTTTATTATATAAACATTAAATATCTAGGCTTCCATCACGAAAAAAACAAACTATTTTCATTTTTACTTTTTGTATACTAAATTAAAGTTTGAATTCCCCGCCCTAGATGGTGAATCTCATTTCTAATTCTCGTATTACCACAATTGTAACTATTTTTCTATGATGGAACTTTTTGCCAGAAATTCTGCAGTTGATACTTTAATTTTTAATACCAATAATGCGATGAACATTCAAAATTTTGATTGACATCTTTCTAATCACTGTAACTGCACAGTAAAATTTTATAGAAACTGCGCCTGCGCAAGAGAATTATACGACTGCGCAAAAGAATTCTGCTACTCTCGGGGATGCGCAGTAAAGTTATGCGACTCTCGGGAATGCGCAGAAGTAATTTCTAGTGGATTTCACTACCCAATCGGTGGTATTTGCTGTTTCATTTACATTTCTGAGCTCAGGTGATACTTTTTATATGATCCGGAATTGAAAAAACAAAAGAAAACAAAAATCTTCTAGGAGAAAACAGTAAAAACCGTATTATCCCTGATAATCTGTGAAGATTGACCACGAATACCCCTTGAAATACTCCCAATACGTCATGGCCTCAAAGGGTCCTCTTCAGTACTTTCCTCCGGACAAAGTGAATTATCCGTACACGAAAGATCGCCCCTCGATCCAAATTTATTAACCACCAATCCAATCGCCGCCTGTCCTATAATCGGAATTCCCCCCGCCGCTAAAATCCGACTCGGCAAGATTCTCTTCGTCCCCGAATATTTTATATTTGCATTCGAATTGCTATAATCCGTACACCTGAAATTATTATATTTCAAGGGAAGTTGCGAGTGAGCTAGACGCAGCGGATCCTCAGAATATCTCTGTGGAAATTTCTGCAAATCCGTGCACGTTTTCCGCTCATCAAATCGGAGCGGATCCTCCGAATATCCACGATAATCATGAAAATCGTAATCGTAATTGCGATCATAGATTAAATTATTTTCGGAACATCGGTGATACTCTTCTCTACAACGTTGAGGATACTTTTGCAAATTTTGCAGATTTTCCTCGCACCGGTAGGGATATTTTTGTATTTCGTGGGCTCGATCGGGCTCAAATTCTTGGACCTTGGATTTTTGTTTTGAGGTGTCTTGGGAACAGGATCGCGCGGGATATTTTGGAACGTAGACATCGCCAACGTATTGGCGGGGATAATTTGGAACTTCTTCGGGACAATGTGAAGGTCGTCTTAGAAGTGACAACTCACCGTTGATTGATTCGAGTCGTGGAGAGTGCTGACCGGGGTAAAGATTGTTCATCGAACCTGTCAGCTCTCCATGGTTCATTGCGATACTTCCGCCATTCATCTGCCAGATTTCAAAACAAATAGAAATATTATACAGGATGTCTACTCAAATTCTGGAAAAAATTCCCTGAAAATTCAAGGTTTTTTTTCCAGCTATCTTAAGTTTTGTCCAGGTATAATTCAAATATGTGGTTTTTTTTTTTTTATAATAAACTCGAAATATTTGTACAGTTTGATGAATTTATAATAAATAATGTTTTTTTCGCAGTTTTTAAGGATTCAATTGAAATGTTTCATTTAGAATGCGTTAAAAATTTATATTACAAGATATTCCTAAATATATAAGCACCATCGAATAATTTAATAATTAAGCAATACTGAAAAACATTACAATTGATTTCTAAAATTTGTCTCTAAAGTACCAAATAGTTAGATTTTGAACTAAAAATATCAGTTTCCAACCAAAAATTAAATAAATTTTCCGTTAAAATAATTAATTTTTCACACAAAAAAAACATGAAGATGAATTTCCTACCGAAAAAACGATTTTTCAACAAAATACTTCGATTTTGAACAAAATAGTTTGATTTTTCACTAAAAAAAAAAAAAATTTTAAACAAATAATTGAATTTAAAAAAAAATTCATTTTAACCATATAATGAAATAGTTCAATTTTCAGAAAAAAAATTCATATTAAAAAAAAGTTTTTTTAAATACAAAATTTTCAATTACAAAGGTAAATTTTCAACTGAAATAGTAGAATTTTAAACCAAAAAGGTGAATTTTCAACGAAATTTATGGAAGTTTAACTTTCAACCAAGTAGTTTTATATTCACCGTTGATAGAAAAATGTTCAAACAAGAAGATTAATTTTCTACGGTAAAAGACGATTTTTTAACAAAACACATCAATTTTTAACGAAATAGTTAAATTTTTAACTAAAAAAGACAAATTTCAACCAAATAGTTTAATTTAATACTAAAAAGATGAATTTTCAACTATATTTATGGAATATTAAACTGGATTAGTTGGATTTTCAACCAAAATGATAAAATTACTAATATTTGATTGGAATACTTGAGTTTTCAAAGAAAAAGGTGAATTTTCAAACAAGAAGATTAATTTTCTATAAAATAAAATAACGATTTTTGAACAAGAAACATGAATTTTCCACAAAATAGTTGAATTTTGAACTAAAAAAGACAAACTTTCAACCAAATAGTTGAATTCTAAATAAAAATGATAAATTTTCAAGAAGAAAAATTAATTTCTACCGACAAGACGATTTTCCAACTAAAAAAAATCTCATTTTTCAAACATAGAGAGATCAGTTAAATTTAAGTTACAAAAAGTAATTTTAAGCTATTAAAATGATGAACTTTCAAGAACAACAAAATATTTTGTAACAAGCAATAAAATATTAATTCCGAAAAAGATGAATTTTGAACGAAAAATATAGTAGCTAATATTTCAATCAAAAAAAGAATACATTTTTTAATCAAAAACAGTTTAATTCAATTAAAAAGTCGACTTTTCAACATTAATAGCATTTTTAACTATGAAAAAATTATTC
The DNA here is from genome assembly GCF_010883055.1 of Belonocnema kinseyi. NCBI lineage: Eukaryota > Metazoa > Arthropoda > Insecta > Hymenoptera > Cynipidae > Belonocnema > Belonocnema kinseyi. The sequence goes on along the minus strand of NC_046657.1, from coordinate 17,139,536 downwards.
CGTCAAAAGAGAAAAAATATTGCCTAAAAACTGATAAATTTTCAACAAAATATATGCAGTTTTAACGAGATACTTGAATTTTTAACCAAAAATAGAATACTTAAATTTATATTTCTACAAAAAAATACTAATTGTTCAACAAAATACAAGAATTTTCAACTACAATTCATAAATTGTAAACAAAAAATTGAAGTTAAATTTTCACATAAGAAAATTAATGTTCAACTAAATAGACAAATTATAAACTTAAATTCTGGAAAATTTACATCTTTGGTTTGAAAAAAATTGTAATCCAAAAAAAGTATTTTGAAAGAAAAATTTCATATTTAAAGTGATAAATTTTCAACTAAAATAATAAATCTTGTTGAATTTAAAACCAAAAAGATTAATTTTCAACTAAAGTAGTGATTCTTTATTCAACTAGATGAAGTTTAAGCCAAACAGATTATTTTTTAACAAAAGTCTTAAACTTTCAACTAAACAGTTTTGTTTTTAACCGATAAAATTGATTTTTTTTTTTAGATCAATTTTCTATAAAAAATTTTTCAACAAAAAGATGAATTTTCAAATAAAATAGTGATTCTTTAATTAACTCGAATAATTGAATTTTAAACCAAGACTAAGAACCAAGAACTAAAAAGGATCATTTTTTTACCAAAAATTGAATTCTTAGATTTTCAATAAAGAACATTACTTTTCAGCCACAGAAAAAATGTTAGAACAAAATAGCTCATTTGTAAACCAAAGAGATGAATTCTAAATTAAAATAATAAAACTTCAACCAAAAAAATTAATTTTTAATACGAGTTTTACTTTCAATCAAGTAATTAAATTTTCAATCCAAAAAAGATGAGTTCTGAAAAAAATGTAGTAGTTGATACAACAACCAACGGAAAATTTTTAATTTTTTTATCAAAAAAATCTGGTGTTAACTAAAAAAAGATGACTTTTCAACATGAGTTGAATTTTCAACTATGATAGATTTTTCAGACAAGAGAGAAAAAATTTCAAACAAACTGTTGAATTTTCAAGCTAAAAGATTAATTTTCTATAATAATTTTTATCTATAAGGAATTTTTAACAAAATATTTAAATATAGTTATATAAAGCTACGTTTACCAATTTTACACGTTTTTTACAAATCACTGCTACTCACTTTTATATTACAAGTTTTAGAAAAATTTAGAATGGTCTCTAAAAAATTCCCTGACTCAATAAAAATGTTTAAAACACTGAATTTGCCCGCCGTCAACTCAATAGAAATTTAAAAAACAAAAAGTTCCTTTTCAAATTCTGAAAAAATTAAATAACAAAAATTTCTTCCGTTTCTTTCGAAATTATAATTGTGAAATTAAAATCTTTTAGCAATTTGACGTTCTAACGGTTCAAGAATTTCAAAACAATTTATAAACAATTTATAATTGCTCATTTGGAACGAACAGTAAAATATTGCTAATTGTTAAAAAAATTGTTATTTTTTTAATTAACCAAACTTCGAATTTAATTTATGTAAAAAAAATCATTTGCCGAGCAAAAAAAATATATAAATTTTCAACTAAAGTTAAGCGTTTTCAATTTAAATGATAGATCTTTAAATGGAATAGATGAATTTTTAATAAAAGAGTAACTTTCAAACAAGCAGTTTTATTTTCAACCAAACAGATGCATTTTCAAGCAAAAATGGAGAAACTAAATTTTCAAATACAAAAATTAATCTTCAACCGAACAGAAAATTTTTTAACTAAAACGATGAAAAATTCAAATGAAATAATTAAATTTTTAGTTTGAAAAATAATGATTCTTTAACAGAAAAAAACTAATTACAAAAAATTAGTGATTTTTTTCCAAACACAGTAACGCATTTTCAACTAAAATGAAGAATCTCTACCTGGAATAGTTTAATTTTAAACCAAAAGATTAATTTTTAAGTAAAATAATTATTCTTTAACTAGAATAATTGAATTATTGAACAAAAATAGGAATTTTTAACCAAGAAGATTCATTTCTACCATAAAAGAATGATTTTAATTAAAAAATATAATATTTCAATCAAAAATTAGATAGTTAAAGTTGTAGTTGACAACATTAAAGTTTACCCAAAAAAAAAATAAATTTTCAACTAAAGTGATGGAATATTTACAACTGATTGGAATAGTTAAATTTTCAATAAAGAAAAAATTTCAAGAAAAAAGAAAACAAAAAATTTTCAACAAAATAGTTAAAGATTCAACTAGAATACTTACGAATTTTCAGAAAAAAATTAGTTTGAAGCCAAAGGAAAAACGATTTTTTAACCAAACTGTTCCTTATTTAACGCAAAGAAATGAATTTACAGTTAAAATGATGAATCTTCAAACAAAAAAATTAGTTTTTAACAAAAAAGTTTAACTTTCAACGAACTAATTAAATTTTTATTCCAAAAAGATTAGTTATGAACAAAAAATGTAGTAGTTAACATTTTAAGCAAAAAAGATTTTATATTTTAATAAAAAGCAGCTTGATTCAATAAAAAAACACGACTTTTCATCTAAAAAAAAGTTTACTAAAGAGAGAACGAAAATTGTAAACTGAAAACTAACTTAAAATTTTCAAGCAAAAGATACAATTTCAATCAAGAAGGTTAATTTTGTGCTACTGCTTTTATAAGAAAAAATATTTCAATTAAAAAAAAAGCTATTTTATTGAAAATTGTTTTTTTTTTTTTTTTAATTATAAATTTATCTGGGTAAGAAAAATTTTATCTTTCTTGAATAAGAATACAACTGTTTGGTTGAAAATTAAACTATTTTGTTAAAAATTGATCTTTTTGGATTAAAAATTCAATTTTTTTCGTAGAAACTTGTTTTTTTTTAAACATATTTTGATCTGGGAAAGTCTGGATTCTTTTTTGGATGAAAATTCAACTGTTCTTTTTAATTTTTTAAAAAATAAAATTGTATCTGTTTTAAGAAAAATTGTATCTTTCTTGGATAAGAATGCAACTGTTTGGTTGAAGATTAAACATTTTGTTAAAAAATCATACTTTTTGGTCGAGAATTAAACTGTTTTGTTACCAAATTTATTCATTTTGGTCAAAAAAATTCGTCTTTTTGGATTTAAAATTCAATTTTTTTTTGTAGAAACTTGTTTTTTCTTTAATTAGATTTTGATATTTAAAAGTCAACTGGAATCTTTTTTGTATGGAAATAAAACTATTAAAATTTTTTTTAAAAAATAAAAATTTATCTGTTTTAAGAGAAATTCCATCTTTTTTTGATAAAAATGAAACTATTTGGTAGAGAATTCAAACATTTTGTTAACAAAATTCGTACTTTTGAATGGAAAATCCAAGTTTTTCGTAGAAACTTGTTATTGTTAAAAAAATTCATATTTTTATCTGAAAAAGTCAATTGGAATCTTTTTTTGATGAAAATTAGACTATTTAAAAAAAAATTAATAAAAATGTATCTGTTTCAAGTGAAATTCTATATTTTTGGATAAAAATTCAACTATTTGGTTTAAAAATTCATCTGTTTTAGTAGAAATTTCATTTTTTTGTTTTAATGAAAATGCAACTTTTTGGTTAAAAATTATTATTCTCTACTTGAGTATTCAACTTTCTTTTTAAGATTTGGTTGAGTCACGTTTGTCAAGAAAGTAATTAACCCAGAATACTTTTAAATTCATTAAATTCTTTGGAATTATTTGATTTTTTCGAACATTTATTTTAAGAAAAATTTTATCTTTCATGGATAAGAATACAACGGTTTCGTGGAAAATTAAACTTTTTTTTAAACAGTCATACTTTTAAGTAGAAAATTTAATTTTTGTTAAAAATTTATATTTTTATGTTGAAAAATGAACTAAAATCTTTATTAAAAATGTATCTGTTTTTGTACAAATTGCATCTTTCTTGGATAAAAATGCAACTATTTTTGAGATAATTGAACTATTTTGTAAAAAATTTATCCTTTTTACTTACAAGAATTTGTCTTTTTGCATTGAAAATTCCAATTTTTTTTTCGTAAAAACTTTTTTTTTGTTAAAAAAAATCATATATTGACCTTAAAAAGTCAACTGGAATCTTTTTTTGGATGAAAATTGAACTATTTAAAAAAAAAAACATGAATTTTTTACCATATTTATGAATTTTCAAACTAAAAACGATCAATTTTTAATAAAAAGTAGAATTATTAAATTTTCAGTTAATTTGACGATAGAAAAATCGATGCAGTAAAAGTTATAAAGCTACTTTTATAAGAAAAAATATTTTGCAATAAAAAAAAGGTATTTTATTGAAAATTTGTGTTCTTTTTAATAAAAAATCTATCTGTTTTGAGACAAATTTTATCTTTCTTGGATAAAAATACAGCTGTTTGGTTGAAAAATGAATAATTTTTTTAAACAGTCATACTTTTTAGTAAAAAATTTATATTTTGATGTTGAAAAATAAACTAAAATCTTTTTTTGGAAGAAAGTTTAACTTAAAAAAAAAACCTTGTCGATTTTTATAAAAAATGTATCTGTTTTTGTACAAATTGCATCTTTCTTGGATAAAAATGCAACTATTTGTTAGACAATTTAACTATTTTCTTAAAAATTTATCCTTTTTAGTTACAATTCGTCTTTTTGCATTGGAAATTCCATTTTTGTTTCGTAAACTTATTTTTTATTTTAAAAAATCATATATTGACCTTGAGAAGTCAACTGTAATCTTTTTTGAATGAAAATTCAACTATTTAGAAAAAAATTCATCGGTTTTAAGAAAAATTTTATCTATTTTTGATAAAAATACAACTATTGTAAAATTTTCAAGCAAAAAGATGAAATTTCAACCAAGAAGATTAACTTTTAACCAAAAAGAACAAATTTCCAACAAAATAAATTAACTTTTAACCAGATCCATGCATTTTAAAACTGAAAACGATCAATTTTCAATAAAAAATAGAATCATTACATTTTCAGTTAATTTTTATGGTAGAAAAATTGATACAGTAATAGGTATGAAGCTGCTTTTACAAGAAAAAATATTGCAATTAAAAAAAAATGCGCGCGCACTAAAAAAATTCCTTGAATAAAAAAAAAATTCCCCTGACAAAAGGAAGAAAATTCCTAATTACCTGAGGCTGTACTTTCACTGTGCCGTAGGTTTTCCCACTAATCACATTATCTCCATCAAGCCACTCGCGCTGCGTCCGATATTCCGGCGTTACAACACCTCTCCGATCTGCAAATTAACAAAATCAAACACAAAAAGTTTCTCCAAACGTAGGATACTTTTTTCCCTTTCAACGGATAAAAAATTTGGAATACATTAAAAAGACTTCAAACAAATTCAAATAAATTTTAATCTACAAATTCCACGGCTTTTCGTAAAATTTGAGTAAATTTAGAGGGCTTGGCGATAAACGAGAAGAATTCGAAAAAATACATAACAATTCAAGGAAATCAAAAAAAAAAAAAAAAATCAAATGAATTAAAAACAATGTAAAAATAGGAAAAAAAACTTCACTGAATTCAGCAAATTGGAAATGAGCTTAGAAAATTTTCAGACTTCAGGATCAATCAATTAAACACTTTTAAAACATTTTAATAAAATCAACTAAATTGGGTAGAATTGAGTAAATTTAAACGAATTCAAATAAATTTTTTAAAAAATCAAAGAGAATTTCAAATAATGTAAAAGAATTCAGCGGAAATTTAATAAGAATTCAAAGTGAATTCCTAAAAAGAATGTAAAAACTCTTCAAATCTCTGAAACTCGACTCATTTCTAAACAAAAAATGTCACTAATGACTGCAAAAAAAGCAAAATAATCCAGATGCATTAGAAATAATTGAAAATTTTGAAAAAACTCCATGGATTTAAGTAAAATTTGAATTTTGAGAAATTTAAGGAAAAATGAGAAAAGCTTAGTAAAATGTAAGGGAATTCAAAAGAATTGGATGGAATACCAAAGAATTCAATTTAAGGTTAAAGACTTTCGGATCAATTTAATAAAAACTTAAAAAAAATTTTTTTTAAATAGAATGAATTAAGTAGAACTGAGTAAATTTTAAAAAATTCAGCGTAAATTAATAAGAATTCAAAGAGAATTCCAAAAAATAATTTCAAAACTCTTCAAATCTTTGAAAATCTACTAATTTCTAACCAAAAAATGTAACTGATGACTGCACAAAATTCAAAATAATCTAGATGAATTGGAAATAATTATAAAATTTGAAAAAATTCCATTGATTTCAGTCAAATTTAAGTGAATTTTGAGAAATTTAAGGAAAAATAAGAAGACTCGAACGAAATTCATAAAAAATAGAGGTGAATTAAAAAAAATAAATTGAAAACAGTATAGTATTTTGAAAAAGTTCACTCAATTCAGCAAATTTTAAATGTGCTTAGAAAAAATTTTAGGGAATTCAAAAGAATTGGATGGAATTCCAAAGAATTCAATTTAAGGTGAAAGATTTTCGGATAAATTAAATAAAACCTTGCAGAAAATTTTTAAAATCAAATGAATTGAGTAAAACTGAGTAAAGTTAAAAGAATTCAAATAAATTTAAAGGAATTCAAATAAATTTTTAAAAAATCCAAGAGAATTTCAAATAATGTAAAAGAATTCAGCGGAAATTTAATAAGAATTTAAAGTGAATTCCTAAAAAGAATGTAAAAACTCTTCAAATCATTGAAACTCTACTCATTTCTAAACAAAAAAGTTACAAATGACTGTAAAAAATTCAAAATAATTTAGAAGGATTGGAAAGAATTTAAAAAATTGAAAAAATGCCATGGATTTCAGTAAAATTTGAGTGAATTTGGAGAAATTTAAGAAAAAATGAGAAGACTCGGACGAAATTCATAAAAATTAGAGGTGAATTAAAAAAAAGGAATTGAAAACAGTATATTTTCATAAAGTTCACTCAATTCAGCAAATTTTAAATGTGCTTAGAAAATTTTTAGGGAATTCAAAAGAATTGGATGGAATTCCAAAGAATTCAATTTAAGGTTAAAGATTTTCGGATAAATTAAATAAAACCTTGCAGAAAATTTTTAAAATCAAATGAATTGAGTAAAACTGAGTAAAGTTAAAAGAATTCAAATAAATTTTAAAAAAAATCCAAGAGAATTTCAAATAATGTAAAAGAATTCAGCGGAAATTTAATAAGAATTCAAAGTGAATTCCTAAAAAAAATGTAAAAACTCTTCATATCTTCGAAACTCTACTCATTTCTAAACAAAAAAGTTACAAATGACTGTAAAAAATTCAAAATAATTTAGAAGGATTGGAAATAATTTAAAAATTTGAAAAAATGCCATGGATTTCAGTAAAATTTGAGTGAATTTGGAGAAATTTAAGAAAAAATGAGAAGACTCGGACGAAATTCATAAAAATTAGAGGTGAATTAAAAAAAATGAATTGAAAACAGTATATTTTCATAAAGTTCACTCAATTCAGCAAATTTTAAATGTTCTTAGAAAAATTTTAGGGAATTCAAAAGAATTGGATGAAATTCCAAAGAATTCAATTGAAGGTTAAAGATTTTCGGATCATTTAAATAAAACCTTTTAGAAAATATTTTTAAAAAATTAATTCAGTAAACTGAGTAAAGTTAAAAGAATTAAAATAAATTTTTAAAAAATCCAAGAAAATTTCAAATAATGTAAAAGAATTCAGCGGAAATTTAATAAGAATTTAAAGTGAATTCCTAAAAAGAATGTAAAAACTCTTCAAATCATTGAAACTCTACTCATTTCTAAACAAAAAAGTTACAAATGACTGTAAAAAATTCAAAATAATTTAGAAGGATTGGAAATAATTGAAAAATTTGAAAAAATGAGAAGACTCGGACGAAATTCATAAAAATTGAAGGTGAATTAAAAAAATGGATTGACAACAGTGTAAAAATATGAAAATATTCACTGAAATCAGCAAATTTTAAATGTGCCTCTGGAAAATTTTAGAGAATTCAAAAGAATTGGATGGAATTACAAAAAATTCAATTTAAGGTTAAAGACTTTCGGATCAATTAAATAAAACTTTCAAATGAATTTTAAAAAATCCAATAGAATTCGGAAGAATTTAAGTGAATTGAGCGTAAATTAATAAGAGTTCAAAGTAAATTTCAAAAAACAATTTCAAAACTTCAAATTTCGAACAAAAAAAATCATTAATAACTGCCAAAAATTCTTAATAATTCAAAAGAACTGGAAATAATTGAAAAACTTCTATTGATTTAAGTAAAATTTGAGTGAATTTAGAAGAATTTAATGGAAATGAGAAGAATTCGATGATATTCATAAAAAAATTAAGCCTAATTTAAAAAGCAATTAAGTGAATTGAAAACAATTAAAAATATAAAAAATACATTAAATTGAGAAGGTTTGAAATGAGTTTAGAATAATTATCAGAGAATTCAAAAGAATTTGATGAAATTCCTAAAAATTTAAGGTGAGTTTTATAGACTCAAAGATAAAATTTTTTTTGAATGTTGAAAACTCCATTAAATCGATGTGAATAAAACTGAGAGAATTAAGAAGAATTAAAAGAAATTCCGGATAAATTAATAAGAATGCAGGGCGACTTTCAAATGAATTGCAAAAAATATTTTAAAATCTCTTTAAATCTTTAAAACTCTACTAATTTCTAACCAAAAAATGTAACTAATGACTGCAAAAAATTCAAAATAATCTAGTTGAATTGGAAATAATTGGAAAAAATGCCATGAAATTCAGTAAAAATTGAGCGAATTTAGAAAGATTTAACGACAAAATGAGAAGACTCCGACGAAATTCATAAAAAAATCAAGGTGAATTAAAAAAAAAATGAATTGAAAACAGTATACAAACATGAAAAAGTTAATTAAATTCAGTCAATTTTAAGTGAGCCTAGAAAAATTTGCGGGAATTCAAAAGAATTTCAGAGAATTCAGCGTAAATTAATAAGAATTTAAAGTGAATTCTAAAAAGAATTTCATATCTCTTCAAATCTTTGAAACTCTACTAATTGCTTACCAAATAATAATTCAAATGAACTGGAAATAATTGAAAAAATTCCATTGATTAAAGTAAAATTTCAACAAATTAAGAGGAATTTAATGGAAATGAGAAGAATTCGACGAGATTCATAAAAAATGAAGCTAAATTTAAAAAGCAATTGAGTGAATTAAAAACAGTTAAAAAATATATAAATACATCGAATTGAGTAGGTTTGAAATTAATTTAGAAAAATTATCCGAGAATTCAAAAGAATAAAATTGAGAGAATTAAAAAGAATTAAAAGAAATTCAAAAAATATTTGGAAATACCTTGAAATTGTTTTAATCTCTTGAAAATACCTGAGAATCTTTTGCAATAAAATGTTTTTTAAAAAAATCCTCTGCATTACGTAGAATTTGAGTACAATTAGAAGAATTCAAGTGAATTCAAAAAATTCAAAATAATTCCACAGATTTAAATATTTGAAACTCTACGAAATGTCCTGATTTTAAAAATAAATTCTTTAAATTCCATTAAAATATTATTAAATCCCGTGAAATTCGATGAAATTTCGTAACATTTCCTCAAATTCTAGAAAACGTATTAAAATATTTCGGCTGCGCATGAGAATTCTGCGACTCTGAGAGATGCGCACTAATGTTGCGCGATTGTCAGAGATGCGCAGTAAAATTCTGCGCCAGTTGGTAATGCGCGAATGTATTTTCTAGACTTTTTGACACACTAGCAATTGGATAAAAGAATGTTTATCATTGGATTAGAGGTATGGATGAGGAAAAAGAGTGATAATAAAGATCTATGAGAATGCTGAGGAATTTATGTTTATTAATTGCGACAATCAAATCGTCGATTCCTTACCGATTAGACTGGGAGGTGCAGGTCCACATAAAACATAAAAGCAATTGCCACAAATGTTCCCCTGGCTGTAGGGATTGAAACTCTCTTGTCCTCTTTTACTCGTGAAGGATCCTTTGATCTGTCAAGAACGATATCTCATAATATCTTATGATAATTATCAAACTAATATCTCGTTTAGAGTCAAAACTCACATCTTCATTCGTCGTTTGGTTGCTGGTTGTGAGATACGTGTGAAATCCCGCCAATCCAAGGATACTCCAGACCGAAAAAAAGCAGACGACACCGACGACTACGCTGCCCGGCGATTCTCTCACCGCTTCCAGAAAAGGCCGACCGTCCCTCGTAACTAAAGGAATTCATTTCATCAATTTTGCCCCTTTGAAATTTAATAGCCGCTCTGCTAATTTTATACACTTACGCATAATGAGGTGCGTGATTGCACAGGCGAATATGAAGACACACAAGAATGCCAAGGAGACTATGAAGGCATAAAAATATCTGTAGTTTCTTCTCCCCACGCAATTTCCAACCCAGGGACAATGATGATCAAACCGTTCTAAAAAATCATTAACGTCCATCATCCAGGCTTTGGACTCACTTCAGAGATCAAAAATGATATAAATAGTGTCAAAAAATTCGGAAAATAGTGTCAAAATTGTGTTGTAATCTCTTTTTTAAGCCAAATTTCCCGTTTTTAGCCTAATATTTTTTAAGTATTGAAAATTAACTTGATTATTTAATTAAAATGCTATTATTTAGTCTACAAATTATTATTACTATTTTCGGATCAAAGTTTATTCTTTTCGGATGACAGGTCTAGTATTAAATGTTTGGTTAAGAACTAATTACTTGCTTCAAAATTAAATTATTTTGTTGAAAAATCAACAATTTGGTTAAAAAGTCATAATTCTTGCTGGTAAATTCGATTGATTTGTCTTGAAAAGTCAACAAGTTGATTGACATTTCTTTCCTTCTGAACTAACAATTTTTTTGGCTGAAAGTTCGACTATTCGGTTAAAAATTCGTCTTTTTATAAAAAAAAATTTTAATATTTCGTTGAAAATTGATTTTTTTTCTGAAAATTCAACTGTTTGGTTTAAAAATAAATTATTTTGTGAACATTTTTATTTATGGATGAAATAATATCAACCATCGCATTTTTTGTTAAAAAATCATCTCTGTAGATGAAAATTAACAACTCTCTTAAAACAAATTTTTTGATTTGGAACTTAATTTTTTAACTAAAAATTTAATTATTTGGTTGTAGATTAACTTTTTTGTTGAAAATTAAACTGCTTTGTAGAAAAATCTACTTTTGACTTGAAAAATTGATAATCTGCTTGAAAATTAAACCCTTTTCTTTAAAATTAATTTCTTTGTTGAAAATTCATATTTGGGAATTGCAAATTTAACTAATTTGTAGAAACATCTGGTTGTAAATTGTCTTTTTTTGTAGAAAATTCTTCGGAAATTTTTCGGATCAAAAATTCATGTATTTTGTTAAAAATTTGTGTTTTTGGTAGAAAATCAATATTTTTTTTATTGCTTAAAAATTTAACTGTCTGCTGGAAAATTAGTCTATTTTAGTTGAGTGCTTCATTGAAAATTCGTTTTTGTTGATTAAATCCAAAGGTTTTTTTATTTTAAATTAAAATATTTTATCTTGAAAATTATTTTTTGTTGATTAAATCCAACAGTTTTTTATTTTAGATTAAAACATTTTTTGTTGAAATATCAAGTATTACATTTAAAGGTTGAAAATTTTACTTTTTATTTTCAAAGTTCAAATACTTTCTTAAAAATACCATTTTTTAGATAAAGATTCATAAACTTAGTTAACATTTTTTTTTTTAAATTAATTTCTTCAATTGAAAATTTAACTATTTAGTTAGTAATTTTGATTGAAAATTAATTAATTTGTTGCAAAATTTAAGCATTTGGTTAAAAATTGAACTGTTTTGTAGACAATTATTTTTTTAATTAGAAATTAATTCTCCTTAGTGAAAACTTAACTACTCCATTTATAATTCTAAAATTATATTTTTTAGTATAAAAATTAAAATATTTGGTTCAAAATCAAACTGCTTTGCAGAAAATTCGTTTTCTCATTTAAAATGAATTTTCCTTAATAAAAATTTAAATAATTCATATTTGGTGCAAAATTGATATTTCTTAGTTAAACATTTGCAAATATTAGGTTCACAAAGTTAATAAAATTATATTTAAACTAAAATAAAATCCATTGTTGAAACCACTTGCTATAGATTTCTGTAATTTTCTCGAAAATTCCTCTTTTTAGGTAGAAAACTGTCAATTTTTGTTGAAAATTCAACTATTTGGTTAAAAATGTATGTATTTTGAGGAAACTTCGTCTTTTCTGGAAGAAAATTAATCTTCTATTTTCAAAATTTCTCTTTTTGGTTAAAATGTTTGGATAGTTTTTTTAAATTATTCTACTAAAAATCTTTCTCTGAAAAATCAACTATATTCTTGAGAATATTCAACTTTTTTATCTGAAAATTATTCTCTGTATAAATTTCATTTTTTGTATTATTTCTTTTTTATTGAAAACTAATTCTCCTTAATAAAAACTTTAATTTTTGGATCGAAATTTATCTTTTTTCTTTAAAAATTCCAATAGTACGTTAAAAAAACTTTAGAAACGAATAGAATATAAAACAAAAATTAATAAAATAAAATTTTAACTAAAATCACATCAATTGTTCAAACTATTTAGTTAAAAATTTATGTAATTTGACGAAAATTCGACTTTTTGGTACAAAATTAATCTTCTTGTTTGAAAAATGTACTGTTTATTAAAAAAAAAAATTTGGCTTGAAAAATCAACTATTTGGTTAAAAATGGATGTACCTTGTTAAAAATTTGTATTTTCTATAAGAAAATTAATCTTCTATGCTGAAAATTCATCTTTTTGACTTGCAAACTAAACATTTTAGATAAAATTGTTTTTTTTTATTTACTAAAAAATCTTTCTTGTTTGAAAATTCGTCTTTTAATTTAAAAACTTATTTCTTTTGGTAGAAAGTTAATCTTTTTTTGTATGTTAAAAATGCAAATATTTGGTTGAAAATAAATCTCCTGTGTTTCAGGATTCAACTACCTATTTTGTTGGAAATTTATCCTTCCTGGTTCAATTTATCTGGCTTTTATTTAAAATGAAAATCTTTACTTCGTTAAAATATCAAAAAAAAAAAAAAAAAAAAATAGTATCATCGCTGAAAAAAAAAGAAATATGATCATAAAAAAGGCAAAGAGAGTTTACATACCAACGCAATTGTCGCACAAACTGCAGTGCGAGGCCCTGGGCGGCCTGAATATTTTACAGGTGAAGCAGTACTTCAGTTTCACTGGCTGTCCTCGCACCATTATTTCTTTCGTCCGCGGAGGAGGTCTGTATGTTGGCGAGTTACCATTATTTGGCACTTCTGCAGCGAAAAAAATTGAATAATAAAACTATTTTTATAGAAATTTACCAATAAATACAATAAATGACAACCAAAATTACAGAAAAGTACAACCTTTTTCTATTACTCAAATGAATTTTGTACTTTTTTTTTTTCATTTCTTTTTTTTTTATTGTTGTATTTTATTGTATTTTTCATTTTTTTACAAGAATTTGCCAAAAAATTACAACTAAAGAATTTTGAACTACAAAAATTTACAGGAATTTACATATTTTGCAGCCCAAAAACTTTGTCTTTTTCGACCTAGGATGACAAATATTTAGAATATTAAAATTGAACAATTAAGAAAGAACTGATCGCAACAATTGAAATTAAAAGATTCGAAATCTTGAAGATAAAAATTTTTTCTTTTGAAGTTAAAAAATTGAGCAAATTAAGACGCTCAAAGCGAAATACATTATTATGAATTTAAAAGTTTTTAAATTAAAGATTGAAAAATGTTAATTCAAACGCTCAATAGTGTACGCGTAAAAAATGGAAACTTTTCGATAAAAAAATCTTTAATGAAACGCCGTTAACTGCAAAATTAAAATTTTTTTTAATGCATACATTGTACAGTTAAAAGATTTAGAAAAAATAGAAATCCACGCTATCATTTTCAATGATATGAATAAAACAAATAAAAAAAATTTATAAATTTTCAAAATTATATCATTTTAAGCAATTTTAAACTAGAAAAATTAATTTCTACATTAAAATTTTTTTTCAAATCTTTTTAAATATTCTCTTAAAAATGGTTTTTCAAAAAAAAAAGTAAAAAAACTACCTTAAATTCATGCAGATTCTTGTTTGAAAATTTTGGAAATGTTATTAAATATTCTTTCAAAATTAATTTTTCAAATAAAAATTATTGATAGATTTTCTAGGAATTTAGATTTAAATAAATTCAAAATTTTTAAAAAGCTTGTCAATTTTGAGTTCGAAATCTTCAAACATCTACATTGTCTTTTAAATCATTTGAAATATTTTCATGTTTCCAATTACTTTGAAATCTTTTTTAAACTTATAAATATATTTTTACCCTGCTCGCTTATTTTCAAAATTAATAATTGTTCAATTTTCATTTATTAATAAAAAAAAATGCTTAATCTTTTTAAACAATCTTTTAAAATTAAATTTTCAAAATAAAAAATCATTTTAAATTTTCCCAGCAAATTTAAGATTTTTTTTCATTTCCTTAAAACCTTTAAAGACCCTTAAAAAGCTTTAAAATTTTATTTCGAAAGCTTCAAAAATCCACATTTAGTTTTTTATTTTTCAAAATATTTTCCAGCATTTCAATATTTCAACTTTTGTGACATCTTGTATTTTGTTGTAAATATTTGTAATTTTCTTCAGTAATTTACGTAAAATTAAACGCGTTATTATGACGTCAAACACCCAAATTAAAAAGAGAGAAACATCTCGGTTAGGGATCGTCGATAATTTTTAACAAATTTGATTAAAAAGACATCTTTTTCGATCAAAAGTTCAGCTACTTAGTCAAAGATGAAGTATTTTGTTTAAAATTTATTAACTTTTTTATTAAAAATTCATCTATGGTTAAGAATTGAAATATTCCATTTATAGAAAACTAACCTTCATCGTTAAAAAAACATCCTTTGGGATAAATGTTGAAATCTTTTGTTGAAAATTATTTTGTTTTTAAGATTTTAATTTTTAATTTATCTCTTGTTGAAAATTTAAATATGTTTTGGAAAATTTGTTTTTTTTGTCTGAAAATCAATTTTTTAAACTAATTAAACTAAATCATGAAATTTATAAACTATTCCATTTATGGTTGAAAATTTATATTTTTAATAAAATGTTAATAATAGAAACTTTGCTGAAATAAAAAAATCTCGAATTCGGAAAATTGACAAACAACAATATTCTTGAAAAAAAAAAAAAAATAAAAAATAAAATAAATGAAATATTTTGATGAAAGACAATTTTTTGCAACATTTAATTTTTGTACATTATTTTTTGAACATGTCATTATTTTATTCTTCATAAATACATAATTTTAATGAGAAAACAATTTTCTTAATTGTCTAAATTTGGCAATTTAACAGTCTCGGATATTTTAAAAATCAGCAAATTTCTGCCGGGAATTTCCTAATTCGGAATTTTTATATTTAAGTAATTATATAATTTCGGGAACATTTTATTTCGAATATTTTATTTTTCGGGATTTGCCTCTTTTTTGATTAAAAAATCAACAATTCGATTTAAAGTTAAACTACTTTTAAAAAAAAATTTTTTTTCTATTCAAAATTCATATTTTCGATTCTTTAAAAATAAAACTATTTTTATGAAAATTTAAGTATGTGGGAGAAATTTAAATTTTGTGTTTAAAATATCATATTTTCGGGTTGAAAATTCAACTGTTTGTAGATAATTCGTCCTATTGGTTTTAAAATGCAACAATATTGTTCAAAAACAATTTTTTTTGTTTAATATTTATCCTGTTGGTCAAAAAATTAATTTTGGCTTTTGAAAATTCACCTTTTTGCTTCAAGATTTAACTATTTGTTTAAAATTTCGTCTTTTTTGGTTGAACTCAACTGTTTGAAAATTCGTTTCTTGTTGAAAATTAATTGTTTAAACTAAGAATTTCACCATTCGTTTTTTGGTCAAAAAATACACTTTTTTAGTTTACAATCGATCAATTTGGTGGATGATTAAATTATTTTCTTAAAAATTTGTGTTTTTATTTACAAATTTCACTATTTTAATTTTGGTTAGAAATTTATCAGTTATAAGTTAAAAATTCAAGAATTTGTTTGAAAATTGATTAAATTGTTGAAAATTATTATTTTTTTTTTTTGCTTCACGATTCAATTTTTTAGATAAAAAGTCGTATTTTTGGTTGAAAATTAGTTTTTTGTTCTTGACAATGATTGTATAAAATTAAAGGTATTTACATTTATGAACATAACAAAAATATAAATCCCCATTATCATTTTCAAGACTCTAAATTAAAAAATCAATTAATGAACTTTCAAATTTTCAAAGTTATATAATTTTAAGGAATTTTGAGCTAGAAACATCAAATATTGAACAATTGAAAAAATTTGAACTGGACACTTCCTAAATTAGAAATTCAATTATTTTCTTTTTAAATAGTTTAAGCATCCTTGGAAAATTTCAAAATCTTGAGATATCTAGAAGTTATTTTAAACTGATTTTAATTTTTAAATGATTTTGAAAATTTTTTCAGAACTTCTAAGTATCTGTCAAAATTAATTGAAATTTTTCTACAATTTTTAGAAAATCCTGCAATTTTTAGAAAATTTCTTAACAATTTGGATGCATAAATAAGAATTGAGCATTTATTATTTGTAGGCAAAATTTGAGAAATTTTAAGAGGTATATAGAAGTTTTGAAAAGATTTAAAACTTAATGTAAAACTTGAAATGATAGCTTAATATAAAACAAAATGTAGATTTTCGCAGATTTTAAACAAAAAATTAGATTCTTTTCAAGAATTGTGAAAGGCTTTATAAGAATAAAAACATTTTCTTAAGATTTCTAGGAAAATAAAATTAACTTTTCATTTTGAAAAATTATTTTAGGAGAATATTTAAAAAGTTTTTCCAAGATTTAAACAAAATTTTCAAAAAAGATTCTAGAAGATTTTTCGAAAACTTTCTAAAATTTGCATAATAATTTTTTATCTTTTTAAAACTCCTAAATATCTCTTAAAATTACTCAAATTTTTTCTACAAATGTTCATTTGTAAATTATAGATGAAAATTTTAAATTTTCACTTACAAATTAAACATTTTTCAAATACAATAATTAAAATTGTAACGTTCAAAGTTTAAAGGCTCTTCGAAATTTTAACGATTCCTGATTTTCTATGTCAAACAATTCAGTTAAAGATTCTTTAGTTTTAAATATTTGGTTTCAATTTACTTGTCTTAAATAAAAATTCAAATATTGCTAAATATTCAATAATTAATCTTTTTTTTAATTAAAAATTAAAGATTGAATGGGTTAAAAATGGAATATTATGCTGCATAGTCTCGTCCTCTAGATCAATTGTAGTAACGCTAGTTGCTCGATCCAACTCACAGAATTTTAAAGCCGCGCGCGCAAAATCAATTCTCCA
>NC_046657.1:17078391-17122030 GCF_010883055.1 Belonocnema kinseyi | reverse complement strand
CGAGCAACTAGCGTTACTACAATTGATCTATTCGGACGAGACGTATTTGCATAATTTCGATTGAACTTCACTTCAGGTAAGTTCGTTTAATCGTACAATTTTAGATTGAAACAATATTTATTTTTTCCTTTTAAAAGATGTTTAGAACTTTTAAAAGTTGGGAAGGAATCAAGAAATATTTGATACATTTTCGAAAATGTTTCCGACTTTTCAAATATTTGTAATCTATTTGAAACGTCTTAAACTCCAAATTTTTAATAAATAACTTAAAATCTTCTACATTTTCCCAGAAATTTTAAGAAAATTTGTTTATCCTCTTAAAAGCTTTCGAAATTCTCTTAAATTCTACTACATATTTCGTGAATTTGTCGAATTTTGGTTCGTTTTTATTTTGCAATCTTAACAAATTGAAACATTTTTCTTTAAAATATTCTAAACTATTTTTAGAAATTTTAGGAAATCGTTTGCTATATTTAAAAACCTTGTTCAATTTTCTCTTAAAGTTCATTTTTCAAAATTAAAAATAATTAAAATTTGCACACGAATATAAGAAAAATTCTTTGTTTTTTTAATCTTGTCAGACTTTTTAACCTTCTAATTTCTAAAAATTATGAAAATTTTTCCTGCATTTTATATTTATTCTGCAAAATTAAAAAAATGACCCTAAAATCTTTACGATTCTTCTTTGACTATTTTTGAAATCTTCTAAAATCTTTTTCAATAATCTCTTCAAATTAATTTTCCGAAATAAAAAATGATTTTAATTTTTCTTAGGAACCTGAAAAATTGTCTTTCATTTTCGTGAAACTTTACAAAAATCTTTACAAGTTTTAATTATTTTTGAATCATTTCAAAAATTTTGAATATCTTTTAAACTTACTCATTTTTTTCTAAAATTATGTAATATGGCAAAATTTTGCTTTAAAATCTTTCACACTTTTGAAAGATTTTAAGAAATAATTAAAAATGTTTTGTGATCTTTTTTCGATTTTCTCTAGAAATTCCGTACAAAACAATCATTTAAAAATTTTCCATGAATTTTAAGAATATTTTTTTCATACCCTGATAACATTCAATTTACATAAAAAATGTGTAAATCTTGAAAAATTAAAAAAAAATGGTCTCAAAGTCTTCCATATTGTTTTAACCAACATTTTAAAATCTTTAAAACTTAAATTTATTTAATGGAAATGATTCGATAAAAAACAGAAAAACACTATGATAAAAGAGTCCGGGGACGTCTGTTATGATATTTTATAGCATTTCCGAATTCAGTTTTTAAAAAATTTCATTTTTGTGGAGAAAAAGCCGGGGGAACTGTACCTCAGAAATTTAATAAAAATCTTTGAAATCATTAAGAATTCCTTAAAATTTTATTTGATTTATTTTTAAAATCTGTCTAAAAACTCCTTCGAATATTTATAAATCCTAGAAAATTCTACAAATTCGCTTGATATTTTTTATTTAAATTAAATTAAATTTATGAATTAAAATTTCCGTAAAAATAAAATCTTTGAAATATCTTGAAATTTAATTTAATATGATATTTATTTGCCAAAGTCCTCTCAAAATCTCTTGAAAGTTTTTGCAATCCTACAAAATTCTTTGTAATAAATTCACATTTTTCAAATTATAATATAATATAAAAAATAATTATTTTAATTTATAAGGATTGGTTGTAAATTAACTTTTCTTATTAAAATTACATTTTTTCGGGTTGAAAATTCAAACTTTCTACGGAAACTTCCGTCCTTTTGGCTTAAAAAAATAAAAAATCTGGTATAAAATTCAATTATTTGGTAAAAAAAGTGTTAGAAAACAAAATATATAAATAAAAAATTAATCAAATGAAATTTTCAATTTATTGGCACGGCCAATAAAATTTTTAAAATCGAGCTCTAAAGCTACACAATTTTCCATTTAAAGTAATAAAAAACTTCGTTGCAAATTAAAGCGCGCAAAATGATATACTTTAATTTTAAACTTTACAAACGGCCATAAAATTTTTTTATTTTTTATAAGTTATATAGTGCAAAGAAAATAAGAAAATTTAAAGCTAAAAGCATTAAAAATGGAACGATTAAAATTAATTTATTATAAACTGAATACTTCTTAAATAGAAGCTAAATTATTTGTATTTTCAGTAGTACAAAAATCGTTAAAATTTTGAACACTTTATTTCAAAATCTTGAAACATTTAAAGGTTGTTTTACATTTTTCAAATTTTAAATTATTTTTTTAAGTTTTTCAGAACTTCCAAACATCTTTTTAGATGATTCGAATTTTTCTCACAATTTTTGTTGTTGTAATTCTGCCAAATTAAAAAAATTCCTTTAAAATGTTCCACATTCATTTTTGACAATTTTGTACATCTTTTTGCATATTCTTTTGAAAGAAATTTCAAAATAGAAAAACATTTTTTATATTTTTTTAGGAAATGCTTTTTATTCTATTAAAGCCTTTCAAAATTCTTAAAAAGATACTAAATTTTTTGTTCGAAATTTGCCAAAATCTATATTTGGTTTTCAATTAGGCCGTGGACTATTTGCAGAGAAATTTTGGTATGAGTTTTGATTTTTTTCAAAACTTCTAAATATCTTCAAATTACTTGAATTTTTTCTAAGAATAAGAGGTGTTCAATTTTTTACTTATATATAAAAATTCAACAATATGACTTACAAATTAAATTTTTTTAAATAGAACAATGAAAATTGCAACGTTTGAAATTATTATTTTTTAAAGCTATTTTAAAATTAAAAATAGATAATAAATGTTCAATTGGAACAGTTTAACAGTTTAATTTTTCGCGTTCAAATCTCGAAATTCTAAAATTGTGATCTGATTCCGAATCGGCTTGTAAAATCAATTATTATTCACTTTTTAAATCCTAAAGTACAGTTCAATAAAAAATCTTTGATTTTTTATTTGTTGAATTCTTTAAAACTGCATTTTTAAATTCTTTAAATTCAAATGTAAGCTTAAAAATTAAAAACGATGTGTGATGGTGTGCCCTTGAAGGGCACATTTCCGTAAAATTACATAAAGAGCATACTGGGTGTTATAGACCCAAGGGTATTCGAACGCGTGATATGCTGACGGTATTCGATATTTTTTTTTACAAGAAAGTCAATTAATAATGTTCAATCTATCTAGTTTGAAGAAAAAAAGGTTTCATAACAGTTTTTGAAATTTAAAGTAGTTTAAAAAAATCCTTTTTGAACAAAAATTAAAAAATGACTCACTCTAAAAGGTTTCATCTCATTTGTTAATCTGGCGCTTCTTTTTTAAGCGCAAACAAGTCGCTGGGTGTTTTATACCCAGTATGTCCTTTAAGGATTAAATTAATCTTTTTGGGTAGAAAATTCATCTTCTTGATTTTAACTAAAAATTAACTATTTTTTGGTTGAAAATTCAACTTTTTTGTAGAAAATTCGTCTTTTTCGACAATTTGGTACAAAATAGAGTAATAAATCAATTGTGGTGATATGAATGATAATTTTCTCTCACCGATTTGTTGCTCAATATAAGCAGCTTCATCGGCTGTTGCACGAGGAATGACGCCAGGATCGCTGAAGCTTGTTCGAAACAAAGCCGACATCACGAAAATAAAAAGCAGACCACCAATCACTGGAATCGCTGGCGTTATTTGTGAGGCCAAAAATGGACAACTTAAAAAAAAGGAATTATTTTATACTACTTTTCGAACGAAAAGATTCTTTGAAAGTCTCAGATTCATATCTAATTTCGGACCAGAATTCCCTGGAGAGGAAATCATAATAAACTTATCTGCCAAAGATAATATTTTGCTTTCAAATATTATTCGCAAATCAGGCCTCGGACTCACTTTAGTGACCGAAAATAGTGCAAATAGTGTCGAAATTTTTTAAAAATAGGGTCAAAATAGTGTCATAAAATTTCTCAAGTATTTAATATTAATTTCAATGTTTATTTGAAATGTTATTCTTTAGCCTTTCCGCTTTTTCATATTTTTCTGGTGAAAAAATATATTTTGTTTGGGTTTAAATTTGTATTATTTGTTTAAAAGTTAAATTATTTTCTTGAAATTGGATTACAATATTTTTTACCATAACGAAGAAATTTTGTTGTTCAAAATTCAACTGTCTGAATAAAAATTAACATGTTTCAATTGAAAATTACATTTTTTTCTTGTAAATTCAACTGTTTGAAACGAAATTCTTAGTTTCGGTTCAAAACTTCAACAATTTGATAGAAAATTGAACTATTTAGTAAAAATTGATCTATTTTGTTGAAAATTCGTCTTTTTGGTAGAAAATCTTTTTTTTTGTGTTAAAAATCAAATATTTTGTTTCAAAATCGTCTTTCTTGTTTAAAACCAACTGTTTTTTTTACATTTTTTTCGTGAAATGTAAACTATTACAATTTTCGTTAAAAATGAATCTTTTTAGGTTGAAAATTTAACTCTTTGGTTCAAAGTGGAACTTTCTCAAAAGTTGATATTTTTGGTTCGAGATTTTTTTTTAGCATTTTAGCATTTTTAGGATTAAAAATTCAACATTAATTTAATTAATTTTTTTTTGGCTGACGAATTTTTTATTGAGTGAAAATTCAACTACTTTGTTAATAATTATCTTTTGCGTTTAAAAATTCCACTATTTAATTAAAAAATGTTTGTGATTTGTTAAAAATTCGTCTTTTTTGTACAAAACAATTAATCCACTTCCTAGAAAATTTAACTATTTTATTGTAAATGTACGTATTTTGTTGGAAATTAGTTTTGTTGGTTAAATCCAACTTTAGAAAAATATATTTTTTCAAATCTTTGTCGTAGAAATATAAACAATGACATAAAAATTCATCTTTTTAAGCTTTTTTATTGCAAATTTATATTCTCGGGTTGAAAATTCGACTGTTTTGTAGATAATTCGCCTTTTTGTCTTTGAAATTCAACCGTCAGGTAGAAAATTCGTTTTTTTTTTTATTTAAAATATATTCCCGCCAATTAAAATTTATCTAATGAATTTTTGGTTACAGAATGCAACTATTTCGTTTAAAAAGTTAGAAACGACAATAACATATACTAAAAATTAATGCATTTTGTTGAAAATTCTTCTTTCCTGGTAAAAAATTAATCTTCTTGATTTAAAAATTAACTATTTAGTTAAAGTATATGTATTTTGTAGAAAATTCTTCGTTTATGACAAAAAAATCTTCGTTTAAAATTCAACTAATTGGTTAAATATGTACGTAATTTATTGAAAATTCTTCTTTTTTAAGAAAAAAAAATAATCTTCGTTTAAAATTCAACTATTTGGTTAAAATTATACGCATTTTTTTGAAAATTCTTCTTTTCTGCTAGAAAATTAATCTTTGCGGTTTATAATTCAACTATTTCGTTAAAAATGTAGGTATTTTGTAGATAATTCTTCTTTTCTAGTAAAAAAAAAATCTTGTTCTTCTAAAATTCAACTATTTGATTCAAAATCTTTGAATTTTATTAAAAATTCTTCTTTTTTGAAAAAAATCTTCTTTCCTGATAAAAAAAAAATCTTCTTCGTTGAAAATTCAACAATTTGTTTTAAAAAGTTTTTTTTTTGTAGAAAATTCTACTCTTCTGATATAAAATTAATATTTGGTTTAAAATTCAACTATTTGGTTAAAAATTCATGTATTTTGTAGAAAATTCTTCTTTTCTGGTAAAGAAAAAGCTTGTTCTTCTAAAATTCAACTGTTTGATTAAAAATCTATGAATTTTATTGAAAATTCTTCTTATCTGGAAAAAAAATCTTCTTTCTTGATAAAAAAAAAATAATCTTCTTCATTGAAAATTCAACTATTTGTTTAAAAAAGCTTTTTTGTATCAAATTCTTCTCTTTTGATATAAAATTAATTTTTGGTTTAAAATTCAACTATTTGCTTAAAAATTTATGTATTTAGTAGAAAATTCTTCTTTTCTGGTAAAATAAAGAAAAATAATAAT
The DNA here is from genome assembly GCF_010883055.1 of Belonocnema kinseyi. Taxonomy (NCBI): domain Eukaryota; kingdom Metazoa; phylum Arthropoda; class Insecta; order Hymenoptera; family Cynipidae; genus Belonocnema; species Belonocnema kinseyi. The sequence goes on along the minus strand of NC_046657.1, from coordinate 17,116,071 downwards.
TTTCTTCTTCTAAATGTCAACTATTTGGTTAAAAATCTATACATTTTATTGAAAAATGCTTCTCTTCTGATATAAAAAAAATCTTGTTCTAAAATTCAACTATTTGATTAAAAAAGTAGGTTTTTTTTTGTAGAAAATTCTTCTCTTCTGATATAAAATTAATATTTCGTTTAAAATTCAACTATTTCGTTAAAAATTCATGTATTTTGTAGAAAATTCTTCTTTTCTGGGAAAAAACATCTTCGTTTAAAATTCAACTATTTCGTTAAAAATGTAGGTATTTTGTAGATAATTCTTCTTTTCTGGTAAAGAAAAATCTTGTTCTTCTAAAAATAAACTATTTGATTAAAAATCTATGAATTTTATTAAAAATTCTTCTTTTCTGATATAAAAAAAAAATCTTCGTTTAAAATAGTACTATTTGGTTAAAAATTTAAGTATTTTCTAGAAAATTGTTCTTTTCTGGCGAAAAAAAAATTTCTTCATTTAAAATTCAACTATTTGGTTAAAAATGTATGTACTTCGTTCAAAATTCTTCCTCTCTGATAGAAAATTAATCTTCGTGGTTTAAAATTCAACTATTTTGTGAAAAATTTATGTATTTAGTAGAAAATCCTTCTTTTCTCGATAGAAAATCCTTCTTTTCTGGATAGAAAATCTTCTTTCCTGATAAAAAAAATAATCTTCGTTGAAAATTCAACTATTTGTTTAAAAAAGTTTTTTTTTTTAGAAAATTCTTCTCTTCTGATATAAAATTAATTTTTGGTTTAAAATTCAACTATTTGGTCAAAAATGTATGTATTTTATTGAAAATTCTTCTTCTCTGATAGAAAATTAATCTTCGTGGTTTAAAATTCAACTATTTGGTTAAAAATCTATACATTTTATTGAAAAATGCTTCTCTTCTGATATAAAATTAATCTACTTCGTTTAAAACTCAATTATTTGGTTAAAAAAGTATGTTTTTTTTGTAGAAAATTCTTCTCTTCCGATATAAAATTAATATTATGTTTAAAATTCAAATATTGGGTTAAAAATGTATGTACTTCGTTCAAAATTCTTCCTCTCTGATAGAAAATTAATCTTCGTGGTTTAAAATTCAACCATTTTGGTTACAAATTTATGTATTGTGTATAAAATTCTTCTTTTCTGGATAGAAAATCTTCTTTCCTGATAAAAAAAAAATAATAATCTTCGTTGAAAATTCAACTATTTGTTAAAAAAGTTTTTTTTTTTTTTTTGAAAATTCTTCTCTTCTGATATAAAATTAATTTTTGGTTTAAAATTCAACTATTTGGTTAAAAATGTATGTATTTTATTGAAAATTCTTCTTCTCTGATAGAAAATTAATCTTCGTGGTTTAAAATTCAACTATTTGGTTAAAAATCTATACATTTTATTGAAAAATGCTTCTCTTCTGATATAAAATTAATCTACCTCGTTTAAAATTCAATCATTTGTTTAAAAAAATATGTTTTTTTTAATTCTTCTCTTCTGATATAAAATTAATATTTGGTTTAAAATTCAACTGTTTCATTAAAAATGTATGTATTTTGTTTTAAATTCTTCTTTTCTAAGAAAAAAAATCTTCTTCGTTTAAAATTCAACTATTTGCTAAAAAATAATGCATTTTGTAAAAAATTCTGCTTTCCTGGCCAAAAAAGTATAATCTTGTTCTTCTAAAATTCAAATATTTGGTTAAAAATTGATGTTTTTTGTAGAAAATTCTTCTTTTCTGGCGAAAAAAATTTTTCGTTTCAAATTCATTTATTCGGTTTAAATTATACGCATTTTTTTGAAAAATTGTTTTCTGCTACAAAATTAATCTTTGTGGTTTAAAATACCACTTTTTGGTTAAAAATGTATGTATTTTGTTTTAAATTCTTCTTTTCTGATGAAAAAAAATAATCTTGTTCATTTAAAATTCAAATATTTGGTTACAAATCCCGTATTTTGTTTTAAATTCTTCTTTTCTATGTAGAAAATATATCTTCTCGAATGAAAATTGATCTTTTCGGTTAACAATTTAACTATTTGGTTAAAAATTCAACTCTTTCGTTGAAAGCTCATGTTTGAAAAATCTTTCTTGGTTGAAAACAAAATTTTGATTTGAAAATAGTATCTTTAGTGCATTTTTTTAATAATAGAAAAATACTGTCATCGCTTTTAAAAAGTGTGAAATAGTTTAATGGCTAGTCCGAGGCCTGGCAGATTTGCGAAGAAATTAAATTTTACTTTTAAAATTATTTGGATTTAAAAGCAATCCATTTTTTGTTAAATATATTTATATATTTTTTTAATTGCCAAGATGAAATCTTACTCAAAGGCGAAAAATAATCCACTGGTCCCGGCAATTAAGCAAACTGTGACGTAGAAAACTCCAGTTTGTGGTGCCATCATTAACCTTCCATCGCAGCAAAATCTGTTCTTCCCGGGAAATAATTCCCACTTCCTGGTGACGTGAGGCATTTTTGTGCCTTGCAGTTTTTCTCTCCTGCAAAGAGTAAAAAAGGTCAGATTAGAATTTTTAATTTGTAACTTTGGCTGATTACGAAATTTCCAATTATTTTTAATTAAAAATCTATAGTAGCTCTTAAATTTCTCTTTTAAGACACAAAAAAAATGTATAATTGTTTCCACCATGAAAAATCTGAAATGAACATCACAAATTCTTACTCTACAATTTTCTAATTTTAAAGGAATCTAGAACAGTAGAATGTAATAAAAATTCATAAAACTTTTAAATATGTAATTCAAGGTGACGTATCATTGGAAAATTTTAATTCAAGGACGACTTTTACAACATTTTAAATTGTAGAATGAAAGATTATATTTTGCAAACACGAGTTTAATCAAGGAAAAAATAGCCGCTCATTTCCCGGTCCGCAAACATTTTTTCACGGTACTTAAAATTTTAAAATTCGAAATCTTGAAACTAATGTATTTTTTATTTTTATATATTAAACAGTTCAAATATTTTTGATTGAAAAATATAAATGTTAAAAATAAAAAATTTCCCTCTTCCGATTCAGAAATTTGTTGTTAATTCTTCCCTTACACTCAATAAAAACTTTACAAAGGAAAAATGCAATAAAAATTAAAAACTGAAACTTCCAAGTTTAAAAATAAATAAAAATGTGAAAAACAAAAATATTCCTTTTTCAATTCGGAGAAGAATTTGATACAACAGTTTATTCCCTTTCTTGTGAAATTAGAATTAAGGAATTGAAACTTTTTTTTATAAATAAAGGTGCAATTTTAACGATTCAATTCTTTCTTTTTAAAACAATTTATAATTTGACACAAATTAAAGAATTCTGAGGTTTAAAAATATCAATAAAGATACCCCTTTTCCATTTAAAGAAAAATGAAAACGAAAATTGCCTATCTTTCAACTCAATAAAAAATCTTTTTAAAATAAGGTAAAAAATTATCCTTATTCCGATTAATAAAATACTAACAACATCCTGTTATTATAAAATACTGAAAACCAAAATTTCCCCCCTTTCAAATCGATAAAAATATTAAAAATATTAAATATCCCTCTGCCAATTCGAAAAAATTCTGAAAAAATTAAATACCAAAAATTTTTTCTTTTACGCGAAATTATTTTATGTAAACAAAAATTTAACATTTTAAAAATTAACAAATCAAAATTGTAACGATCAAAGTTTACAAGTGGCAATCTGAAATTTTAACCGTTCAAGAATTTCTATTTCAAACAATTCATGAACAATTTATAATTGTTTATTTTAAACGAACATTCAAATATCGCCAATTGTTAAAAATTGCTCCTTTTTTTAAACCATAAATTTTAATTCTAATTTAATTTCGGTTAAAAAAATAATTTTCCACCAAAAAAAGTATATAAATTTCTAACTAAAGTTACGAGTTTTCCATTAAAATGATAAATCTTTAAATGGAATAGAGGAATTTTAAACTAAATTCAACTAAGATTATGGAAAATTTAATTGAAATAATTACATTTTTAGTTAAAAAAAAAACATAATTAAAAAAAAATGAGTAATTTTTTTTTAAGTAACGATTTTTCAACTAAAGTGACAATTCTTTAGCTAGAATAGTTGAATTTTGAAACAAACAACTAAGTTTTTAACTACAGTAATTTTATTTTTAACTAAAATCTGAATTTATAACCAAGAAGATTAATTTATACCACAAAAGACTAATTTTCAGTTGAAAAATATAATTTCCACCTAAAATTAAATAGATAAATTTGCAGCTAAGAAAGTTAAAGTTTAACAATAAAATTGAATCTTAAACTAAAATTGTGGAATGTTCAACATTTTCAATAAAACAAAAAATAATTTACAAGAAAAAAACAACAAAATTTTGAACTAAATAGTTGAAAGTTGCAACTAGAATAGTTAAATTTACAGTAAAAATTAATTTTCAGACAAAGAAAAAAATGAATTTTTAACAAAATTATTTATTTTTTAACCAAAGAAATGAATTTCTAATTAAAATGATGAATCTTAAAAAAAAATTCAACAAAGGAGGTTAATTTTCTAACAGAAGAACAAATTTTCAAAAAAATTTACGTGAATTTTCCCCAAGATATAACCAAATTTAAATTTTAAGTTCAAATAGTTTATACAACAATTGATAATTTCTCATTTTAAATGAACAGTCAATGCTAAATGTTATTTTTTTTAAATTAAGAAATTTTAAATAAATAGGTTAAAACAAGAATATTTTTTAATTTTAAATGAAAAATAATTTATGAAATGTATTAAATTAAGGTTTTTAAATTGAAACAGTTCAATTTTCAACCTCAAAATCTTTAAATTGTTTGATTTTGAAAAGATTCATAATCGTCTTGTAAAATCAATTCTTTTGTAATTTTTAACACTCGAAACTGAGTTCAGTTTGAAAATTATTATTTAATAATTAATTAATATTTACAGTTCATTAACAGTCAACAAATTTGGAATTTCCTCATTTTCTCGCCCTTTCCAGCTCTATTTGTCAAATATAAAATAATTTTTAACATTTTCTGGAGTATAAACCCATGAAACGTACAAATTTCAAAATAATCAGAATTTGAAATCAGCTGATATCGATAACCTTCTAAATCCAATTTTTCTGTTAAAAAAATTCAAAAATATTTTTATTCTTGGCTCTCGATTTAAAAGAGCTTCTCAAACATCAAATTATACAAAACTAAACGAAAATTGCTGTCTCAATAGGTTAAAAAGAATAATGGAAATTTTCCTTGTCTCTACCTAACCTAACCTAGTAAAGGAAGTGAGTTTTATAAATAATTACAAATTCAAATCTTGGATGAAAATAATCTAAATTCACAATAAAAATGAAATAAAATAGCTAAAATAATGACTATAACTCTAAAATATTCCCCTTCATTCCCTTATTAATCAATTTCACCAATTCCTTCAAAATGGAGTAAAGGAATGCAAAAGTGTATCAAAAGTACGAAACATAACCTAACTACTTACGCAAAAGTCGTCGTAGAATCCACAAATTCGAATTTCAGTAAAAAAATCCAGGATTCTGGTCAACTTAATCTGATTCTTCCGATAATCTCCAGGCAAATTTTATCGGATCTAAGATTGATCCGCGACATTCTTCCACTTGAAAAATCGATTACTGCTCACGTCTAAGCACTTGTCAAGCAACTTCTCTTTTTGAGGTTAGAACTTCACTGAATGCTTGGATTCTTCACCTTCTCCGAGGTCACCGACTTCCAAGTGCACGTTTTCGGTCACAGTCATTATTTCCCGAAATAAAAAAAAAACCCCCGCACGAAATAAACTAAATTTGTCGTTGAAACTAGGTCAACAGTAGATGGATTTCTTTGCAAATTCTATTTGCAAACGGCTCATAGACGTTCACATAACGTGAAACCACGAAAGACACTACATCGTCGAAAACTGAAGAGACTTTTCACGATAAATCAGCCGACCCCCGATGACACCGCTTTTGATTATATTTACAGGAAACGATCGTGAACGACTTGGCGTTTTACGGTTTTACGTGCGAGCGATGCCAGCTCCACCTTTTTAGAAGTTTAAACTCACGTGACCCACCATTTAAAAATGACGTTTCACGAATTTTCCCGCCAAAACACCGTTCAGGTGTTTTTTAGTTTTTCCTGAACTTTGCAATTGCAGTAGTTTTATTGCTGTATCATTTTTAAGAATTTGCTAACTTTTATTTCATGAAAATAATATTTTTTCAAGTTTAATCAAAGTCTATTAAAATTATTATTAAAATATTTTCACTTACATAATTTCTCTAACCAATTGCCTTATTACTTGTCAAATCCTTCTCTAACATTTCCCTCGGTCCCTATTTCCTCTTTCCACATATCCCCTTATTTTTCCTACTCTCTGTATCTTCACTTACCCTTACCACCATCCTTAACTCAGATTCCCTTCCCATACACCGCCTTCCCACACCCTCTCATTTCCTGGAATTTCCACTACTTCCTCTTCCCATAAGACCCCTTATTTTTGCTACTCCTCATCCACTCTCATACCATTACTCTCATCCGCAACTCGCCCTCTTCCTCACCTCATCCGCACCTCACCTCATCCTCACTTCCCCTCTTGCCTCATGAACACACACGTTTTCAGCTTGTACGCTCCTAATTTTCGCTCTCCACACTTCCCCAATCCTCATTTGGCCTCATTTCTCCTCACTTCCCATAATTCCTCACCCTTCATTTCCTCACCATTCGTCTCCCTCATTACCCCTTATTTCCACTAGCTGTCATCCCCTCATTTCTTCATCTGTTCATTTTCTACAATTTCCGCTACTTTCCCTCATATCACTTTCCCTAATTTCCGTATTTCCAGTCCTATATTTTCTACCCACTCCCTGTGCTTCACCTACTTAAGCTATTTCCTATCACCTCAGTTCCCTAATTACCCTCCCCTTATTTCCCATAATGCACATACTTCCCCTTTTATTATTTTCCCTCCCACACTTCCTCTTCCTTCATTTTCCCCTATCTAATTTCCTATAACTAATTCCCTTTCATTTCCCTTACTTCCCTTACTTCTCTCCTCATTTTCCTTTACTTCTTTCATGTAAGCTTGGTTGAAAGTAGAACTGCTTTGTAAATAATCCATTTTTTGGCTGAAGGGCCAGCTCTTTAGTTGAAAATTTAACCTGCTGAAAAAAAACAATGATACAAAATTAGAATTTTTTTTTAAAGAAAAACTGTACATACAAAAATTTGTCACCATTTTTTAAACAATAGGAATTTTGTTAAATATTCTAATGAAAAAGGGAACAGAAGATTTTAACCGATTTCAATTTTTTTTTCGGATGCTAAACCACACATTTTTTCCTTGCTCAAATGGTTCGATTGATTTGAGCATTTTCACTTCTTTAAAAAATTATAAGATTTTCAGGTTTAGATGCAACTTTTTATTAAGATTTTTATTTGTTAATGCGAAACGACGTGTATTTATTTAGAAAGTCTATCATTTTTATCTCCATTTTTTAAAAGAATATGGAATTTTTATTATCTATCAAATTGTAAAATCGTATTTTATAAATATAATTTTTGTAACAACTGACATCCGCGGGAAATAAGGTATTAAGTTAAAATTTTGTGAAAATCAATGTTTTTACGGTCCTTAATTTTGAGAATAAAAAAAAAGTATTTTGTGTCAAAAAAAAAGAAATCTTTATAATCTCCGAATCGGGTAAGTTTAATATTGCCTCAAACCCATTTTTAATGGAAAATGTCAATTCGGAATTTTTAAAATGTTCAATATTGCTCAATTTTATTGCAGAAGTTTTCTGTAAAAATGTACCAAATCCCACTTTTGTGGATCTATACAAAATATTAATTTGGACAAAAATATGGAAACAATGTTTTCATTCTAAAAACAAGGTTATCGCCAATTCTGAATTTTTTCGGTTCATAATTTTTTTAAATCGCAAAATCATTACCTGAGTATTAATTTGCCAAACAAGTAATATGATATTTTTTAATATCCTTTTTCGTGGAAAAACGCACTATTTTTAACATCATCCTGTTTTTCACAAACAGATTTATTTCCTATAAATGTTATTAATTTTTTTTATATTGTAGTCAATTATAGTTAAAATTATAAATACAAACGAGGTTTCTTTTTCACGAAAAACATGACAAAGCTGAAAAAATCAGTTTTGTCATCAAAAAGACACGAAAAATTATTATTTGCATAATTTTTTAAGATTATTGAACGAAATGAAATTTATAAACATTTTGGAAAAATATTTAAAAGAAAGCCTTAAATAGAAATCATTTTTAATTTTTTGAACTGGAAAATCGATACCATGTGACAAAACTTCCTTTTCAGTTCAAAAAATTTATATTTTTAATGAAAGAGTTTTGTAAACAAAAGTATCATTTATTAATTAAAGAACAATTATTTAACATACTATTATTTTAATATTAATTATAACAATGTTTAATTCATATTATTTTTTATTTAAAAAATTGTTAGAATATTAAAATGAATCAAGAATTAGTAAAATTCATAAAAATAATTCAAATTTATTAATATTTAACATTATTGAAATCGATAATAGATTAATATTTCTTTCACAAAAATATATTTCTCCTTATATTGTTTCATTCAAAAAATTTAATGTTAATAAATAAAAAAATCGGTGTTTTTTTCAGAAAAATGCAAATGGTTTTGAAACAAATTTATAAAAGTAAGTATGAAGTGATTAGAGTTATGTGGAAAAACTAAAATATTAAAAAACGTCCATTAAGGAAAAAAAATGTTTTAAATGTTTTGTATTAAAAAATATTTATATTTTTAGTTAAAAATATTAAAATGCATAAAAAATTTTTCATTAAAAGCATCAATATAAGTGCAGTTAATTAAAATAATTAATGGGACGACTGAAAATCCTAAAAAATAAATATCCCGACACTCTAAAACTGCCAAACAATTGATAATATTAGCGAATTTATAAATTCCTGAATAATAAAGTTTCCAACAAAAAATCGCCGAATTATAAAATATCTGACACTGTAAAATTTCCGGCACTATAAAATTATCGAATTTAAACAATTAAAAATGTTTTTGTAATAAATTATATTTATTCATTAGAAAGACAATATTAAAACAGTTGATTACAATAATATTTTAATGTTTAATGTATTTAAAAAATGTATTGTCTGAACTTAAAATAACAATAATTTAAAGAAAATGCTATGCACATTTTCAAAATAAAAATTGACATTGAGAAATTATTGTTTAAATCATTACTATTTTTAAATTAAACAATAACTTTAAAAAATACATTGAACATTCAAAAAAATTATTTGATCAAAATATTGAATTATTGTCTTTCTAATAAATAAATAATATTAATTTCAAAAAAATATTTTTTTAATTGTTTAAATTCGGGAATTTTCTAGTGACGGGAATTTGATAATTTCGAATGTTTTAAAATAAAAATAAATGTAATAAATAAATTGGGTAATATTGTAAATTGCTGAGGAATTTTCCAATTCAGGATTTTTATATATCGGAAATTTTGTAATTTCTTGAATTTTCTATTTTGAATGGGACGAATAATAAAGCCCTAAAAATAAAAATACGGACACCGTAAAATTTCCGAATTGGAGAATTCCCGAACGGTTTATAATGTTACCGAATTTAAAGAATTGTCCTGTTTTTATAAAAATATTTGATCATTTTATTTTTAATAAATAAATCATATTTATTGAAGAAGTCTTTCATTGTTTAAATTCGGGAATCTTCCAATTTGCGTAATTTTACAGTGTCGGGAATTTTATTTTTCGATATTTTTCAGTCATTCCAAAATCTTTAACTGAAACAAAAGTGATAAAAAAAGAATTTTTAGTATTAAAAAATTGTTTTTTTTAGACATTTTCTTTTATTCTGTCCCAATATTATAAACTTTCGGGGATTTTATTATTCGAGAATTATACAGTGTCGGGATTTTTATGTTTTGACAACCTTATCATTGGGAATTTTTTTATTCGATAATATTATAAATTTTTTCTGAAATTATATTACACGGGAATTTTCCAATTCGGTAATTCTACAGTGTCGGGAATTTTATTCTTAGGTATTTTACATTTATTCAAAAATCTTTAACTCAAACAAAAGTAACAAAAAAAAAGCTTTTTTTAATTTAATTTTTTTTTAGACATTGTCTTTTTTTCGTTTATATTATAAATTATTCAGGAATTTTATTAGTTGGGAATTTTTCAATTCGTCAATTTTAGTGTCGGGAATGTTATTTTTCGTGATCCTTCAGTTGTCCAATAGTATAAACTATCGGGAATTTTATTATTCGTGAATTTTACAGTGTCGAGATTTTTAAATTTCTACAATTTTATAATTTTGGAAATTTGATCATTCGGGAATGTTGATTTTTGGGATTTTTCATTCATTCCAAAATCTTAAACTTAAAAAAAAGGAATAAAAAAATAAATAATTGCATTAATTTTGTATGGATTGTTTTTATTTAGTAACATTATAAAGAATTTTAATTATCGACAATTTGATTAATTCTGGAATTTTCTATTTCAAAATATTTTCTTTTTTGGGATTCTTCAGTCGTCCCAAAATCTTTGACTTAAAAAAGGATAATAATAACAAAAAGAATTTTAGTTCAAAAAATTCCATAAATTTTGTTTAGAAATGTTCTTTAATTCAGTCATTTTAAAAACTGTTCGGGAATTTTTCAGCTCGGGATTTTTATATATTCGCAATTTGTTAATTAAATTTTAAAGTGTCGGGAATTTAGGATCAAAGTTGGATTTTTAAAAATATTTATTACTATGAAATGACAACAATAAAAAAATCTGTAAATAATAAACACCAACGTTTCGGCACTCATGCATCACCTCATACAAGATGCTGTATATGAGTGCCGAAACGTTGGTGTCTATTTTTTACGGGTGTTTTTTTGTTGTGATTTGATAATAATAAAAATAAAAAAGAGAAGGAAGGGAATTTTCTTTCCTTTTTTAGGAGAAAAAAGTGTTTTTCTTTCATTTTTTTTTTCAAATTTCAATAGGAACATTTTATGGCGGTTATCCAAATTTGGTCCTCGGAATCTTGGTTTTATTTTCAACAATCCTGCACAATAATTTTATTATTGGACGTTAAATAGGATTTTAAGTTTGATTTTAATTTCATTTAAATTTCTCTAATTTTAAAAAATTACCATTAAAAAAATGTTATAACAAAATTTGCATAATTTCTTTTCTCGAAAAATACAAATGTTTTTTCTAAAAAACTTTGATAAAAGTGAATACAAAGTGATTATAATTCCGCGGAAAAATGTCCTAAACTATTACCACTTCTCCCTTAAAAAAACTACCACAACCCAACAAAATAAAAACGGCTCTTAACAAATTAAAAAAAAATGAATTGATCTTCTCTATCAAATTGACACCGGAACACGCTATTTGGATTAGGAGGGTGGCATATGAAGAAGGGATAAGATGATTTCTCAGGATTGGCCCGTCCCCGATCGAGACTCTCCTCTCTCTCTCTCTCTCTCTCTCTCATTTCTTTTATAAAATCCAACAATAAAGAAAACGAAAGAGAGAAAGAGAGAATGAGAGAAAAAATGAGCCAAAGTCTAAAGAGCGATTGAGAGAAAAAGGAGAAAAGGGCGAGAGAGTGAAAAATCGTAAGAGTGATAAACAAAGAGAGAGTGAGAGAGTTAGAGGAAGAGAGAGGTGAGAGAGAGAGACGGACGGACGCAAACGCTGAAATCAGCTCGGTGCGATCGATGCGATAAATGGATGCGTGCGATTGGTAGCCGGGAAAATCGATGATGAACAGGGGGCACCCTTCCTACTCACCACGCCGAGCAGAGCATGGAGCAAAGACCGAAATATCGATTTTTAGGCCCCTACAGGACGGTTCGTTCGATGCTCATACCTGCCCCGTACCCCCGGCCCGAAGCCGCCTTTCAAAACACTCACGACGCGCGCGACCCTGTGAATTGCGAATCGTTTCACTCGTTGCGGAAAAAATTATTTTTATTTACAAACCCGGGAAATCATCGAAATCTGGAGAAAGAGGAGAGTGCGGGAAAGGTGGGGATAAGGGAGACTGGCCAGGGCTGTCCCAGGATGACGACAGGTAAAAGACAAAAGGAAATCGAGAAAATCGCCCTCACTCTAGGAATATTTCGGGAATGATCTTTCGATCCCGGAAGACAAAAAAAAAGTTTAGATCGTTTGAGGGAATAGTGGTGATTGTTTTTAGAGAAGATCATTATTTTTACTTCTCACGTGGTCAAGATTTTTATTTTTTATTGTGTGTTTTTGTTTTTTTTTTTTAGAAATCATTATTTTATGTTTGGTTTAGGGGCGGTTTTATTTATTTAGCTAAGTGTGTATGTGTTGTGGTGGGAAAGTAGTTTCTTTTTCAAACAGTTTAGTCTCCAACACTTTTTGCGTTTCGGGATATTTGAAGAAATGATGTTTAGAAGAAATGCTTTTATTGATTTTTTATGTGCTATGAATTGAAATGAGAAAAATACTAGAGGCCAATTAAATTTAGAAGAATTTTTTGTGAATGATCTTTCGATCCCGGAAGACACAAAAAGAGTTTAGATCGTTTGAAGGAATAGTGGTGATTTTTTGTCATTGTTTAGGTGAATTTAGAGAAGATCATTATTTTTACTTCTCATGTGGTGATTTTTATTTTGCATTGTGTGCTGTTTTTTGAAATTATTTTATAAAGGTGATTTTTATTTATATAACTGTGTATATTTTGTGATAGAAAATTAGGTTGTTTTTCAAAAATTTTAGTGTGGAACACTTTTTGCGTTTTAGAATATTGAAAGGAATGGTATGTTTAGAAGAAAATTTTTGGCGATTTTGGTTGAAACTGTGCAAAAAATATTGTGGTAGTAACATTTTAGAAAAATTGGTTTAGATTTATTGAATAAATTAGTCTTCAATTGGTGATTTTCATTTTATATTTTTTTCAGAATTCTTTTTAAACATTTTTACTCCAGGGATGATGTTCATTTATCTCTGCAAATGGTATAGGTCTGTTTAAGTTTTGGAAAAAATTCCTTTTACTTATTATTTTTTATTGTTTGGGTAACATTTAAAAAAATTTTTAAATTAATTTGTTCTGTGCTAAACGTTGAAAATAATCAAATTTTTCATCTTTGGAATATTGAGAAAAAATTTTTTGGGGAAACAGAAACTACAATGAAAAAAAAATTTGATTGGAAATTTAACCACTTTGGTGAGAATCAGTTTTTTTTTTTAAATTTGTTTTTTTTTAGTTTAAAAATAATTTCTTTATATGAAAATTTAACTATTTTTACAATTTTGTTTTACTTTTGCTTGAATATTTATATTTTTTGTTGAAAATCATTCTTGTTTACATTTTTTGCAAATTTATTAGTTTTTATTGAAAATTTAGCTTTTTTTAAAAACTATGTAGTGGGAAATTCATTTTTTTTAGTATAATATTATTATTCTTGTATGAAATTGTAAAAATTTACCAATTTTGTTGTCATTTTTTAAAATTAATTTGTTCTATTCATTAAACATTAATTTTTTTAAACTGAATATTTACCTACTGTTTGAAAATGGTTTTTCTTAGAAAGGGTTTTATTAATTTTTGTGTGCTAAATGTAGAAATTAATAAAAATTGTCATCTTTTGAATGATTAGAAAAAATTGTAGGCGATTATTTTTTTAAACTGAGAAGAAGATGCTTTTAGAGAAATTAGTTTCAATTTATTTAATTAATAATTAGTCTTTAGTTTCTTTGAAGATTCTTCTCTTTCGTTTTAAAAAAGAACTGGTTTGTTAAAAAATGGCCTTTTTTTCTTAGTTAAAAAGTTAATCTTTCAGCTGGAAAATTAACTATTATATTTTTGTTACAGAATTTATCTTTTTAATTGTTTTTTTTAATTCTTTTTTTATCAGTAGGGAGATTATTTGAACGCCCAATAAATAAAATGTATTTTTTGTTTTTTCTTATCTATTTATTTTTTTGTAAAGCTTCAAAGCGACTTGTGGAAAAAATTAATTGTAATTATTTTGTTGCGTCCATTTCTTCATAACGTTAATTATTTTTTATTATTTCTATGTTATAATCTGGAGTGCGTACAAAATTATTAAAATTCTGCTGTGGGTGGTAAACTTTAATTTTTTAATATTTGGAATAAAAATTAATAGTTTATTATTACAAATGCTATTTATCGTAAAATACAATTGTTTAATATTTACTTGAGATATAGGACTGTCTAGGGTACAATAAAATTATATTTGATAAAAAAAACATTGCAAATACTAAATCATTGAAAATTTACAATTTATTGAATTGATCATTTTATTCAAAGTAAATATTATTCTCAACTTTGTTCTGAGATCTATTCACAAGAAATGGTCGGATCAAGAATTCCGTAACGGAAGTGGGTAATTGTCCACCTGGTGTTTCCAACACGTTGAGTATTCTGTAGATGGAGAAACCACCTTTGAATGTAGTCTTCCTCAGCTAAATATTTCAAGAAATTCAATTTTCGTCCAGGCAATTAATTTTTTCAGAACTTATCAAATAAAAATTAATTGGATTTACAAGAAAATCTAATGATTTGAGATTCATGAAATGTGAAGAGCATTCATAAATCCTTATCTTAATCCTTTGTTTACTTTTGATTCTTTGAAAATCGTAAAAAATAACTTAAATAAATAAATAAATAAAACTTAAAAATACTTATTTTAATTTATTTTCCAAATTTATCTAAACAAACTTTTAAGACCCTAGAAATATTTGATATCCTTGAAAATTAAAGAAATTCTTTAAATCTTCTAAAATTCCTTGAAATACCTCTATTTTTTATTATACCATTACCCGTAAATCCATGAAATCCTTAAAAATTCTTCTTCTTTCCCTTGAAATTACAAAAAGAAAGTATTTGTTCATCCAAAAAGATTAATTTTCTATGAAAATAGATCAATTTTTAACTAAAGAAATCAATTTGCAACTAAAGTGAGTAATATTTAACAACAAAAAAATGAATTTTCAAACAAGAAAATTAATTTTCTACCAAAAAGAAACATTTTCAACTTAAAAAGTAAATTTTCAGCCGAAAATGGAATAACTATATTGAACAAGTTAAAGAAAATTATTTTGTAACAAAATAGTTAAATTTTCAACAAAAGAAACGAATGTTCATTTCAGCATCTTTATTAGTTAACTATTTTCTTGAATTTTTACTAAAAAGACAATTCTTAAAATAAAAAAAAAATTTCAACCAAAAAAAAAAGGATTTGCAACAAAATAGTTAACAAATTTGTTGAATTTTTATCCAAAAAATGCATTTTCAACAATAGTGATGAATCTTTAATAATAAAAAATTAATTTTGGACTAAATAGTTTAATTTTGTACTATAAATTATCAATTTTTAGCCAACAATAGGAATTTTCAATCAAGTGAATTAATTTCTACCAAAAAAGACGATTTTTAAACAAAATACATCAATTTTGAACCAGAAAAAGGTAAATTTTCAACCAAAGTAATAAATTTTAAACCAAATACCTGATTTTTTAACTAAAGAAAATACATTTTCAACCAAATAAGAAAAAGTTTAATTTTTCGTTAAAAAATAAATTTTCAACCATTCAAAAACCAAGCAGTTGCACTTTTAACAAACAAAAAAATGAAATTTCGACAACACATGAATTTTTAAAATAAAAAGGTGGATTTTTGTTTTTGACAAAAATGTTGAATCTCGAACAAAATAATCAAATTTTATGTTTAATCATTTTGAATCTTGGGAAATCTTTTAGAATTCCTAAAAATATACTGAAAAATTTCCCTTGGCAATCGTAAATATCCATTAAAGTAAGTAGAGATAATTTGAAATCCCTTGAAATCCCTTAAAATCCCTGGAGATTCAATTAAATCCTCTAAATCTTTTAAATTTCCTTGAAATAATTTAAAAACCATTGAAATTGCTAAGATTCTCTTGAAATTCAATTAAATTTTTTTCAAAGTCATATAAAAACCCTTCAAATCTTTGAAAATTCTTCACAGTTCAGCTTCTTCTTTGGAAATCCTTAAAAATCCCTTTTCTTTCCCTTGAAATCCCTTTAAATCTTTCATTTTTAAATCGTAAAAATCCATTAAAATAAGTAGAAATTATTTGAATATACTTAAATATAAATTAAAGGGAACTTATTTATTAAAGTTCTCTAAAAAAACGTTAAAATCCCTAAAAATCTTTAAAATTTTTGAATGTTAGGAAATATTTGAAATCCTCTAAAATCCCTTGAAATATTTCGAAATCTTTCGCAAATTTATGAAATCCTTGTAAATCCCATGAAATTCGAACAAAAACGTTTTTTTCTATCAAGCAGTTTAAGTTTTAAATAAAACTTTTGTTAAAATAATTTTTTTCGAGTTTTTACCAAAAATATTATTTTATAATAAAGTTGAATTTTCAGCTATAAAAGATAAATTTTTAATGAAAAATAACAATTGTCAACTAAAATTACGAATCTTCAAAAAAAAAAATAATTTTCAACAAGAGCTGAACATTAAACCAAATAGTTGATTTTTTTACCAAAAATATTATTTTTGAACTCATTGTTAGAAAATTATATTTATACCAAAAAAGGTGAACTTTTCACAAAAAATATAAATTTTGAATGAAATAATTGAATTTTTAACTGAAAATGATATAAAAAATTATAAACAACTAGTTCAATTTTATACCAAAATATTTAAATTTTTAAGTAAAAAGTATTAAAATCCCTCGAACATCGGTTAAAGTGAACTGATTCATTAAAGTTCTTTAAAAAAAGTCCTAATCCTATGGATCCCTTGATATTTCAAACCCTATTGAAATCCTGCAAAATTCTTTGAAATCCCTTTAAATTTTCTAAATCTCTTGAAATTAGTCGGAAGCCTTAAAATTCCTGGAAATGTTTGCAAATCTTTGAAATCCTCTGAAATCCCTTCAAATATTTCGAAATTTTACGAAGTTCTTTGAAATACGTGGAAATCGGAAAATGCGTTGCAATCCATTGAAGCTATTAAAATATTTAAACTCTTGTAAAATTGCGTAATTTATTTCTGGTTCCTCTATCTTTTGCATCAATTCTTTCAATATTTTAGCATTATTTTCTTATACTGATTTTTCTAGAATCGGGGAAAAAGTTATAAGAAAATCATTATAGATGTATACCTTCCCTAGCGGACCGCGTGACCCACGTAGAGACTGTTCCGTTCACTGGGCACGCTAGGGCGTATTTTCCTCCTTTTTCAAATTTATTCAAAATTTCACATAGAACTCTACACTCTTTTGATCTTTTTACACATTTTTATTTACGTATTTGTATTTATTTATGTATTATGCACTAGCCATGTTGCACGTTGATTTGCAGCACACAGCTTATAATAATTTATTTTTTAACACACGTATACATACAAATACGTAAACATAAATGTGTAAAAAGAATAAAACAGTATAGAGTTAGATGTGAAATTATGAATAAATGTTAAAAAGGGAAGAAAATATGCCCTAACGTGTACAGTAAACCGAACGGTCACTATATGGTCACGCTGTCCGCTAGGGTTTAATCGTCAAAAAATCAAATTATATTTTTATTTTTGCAGAAAAAATGTCTATCGCCGCTTCAGAAAACTATCAGCTGAAATGGCACAGCTACAGTGCTCATCTTCACAGTTCTGTTGCAACTTTGCTCCACTCTGAATCTTTTGCTGATGTCTTATTGGCAACGTCATGCGGAAGACATGTGGCTGCTCACCGATTCGTTCTTGCCGCTTGCTCTTCGTATTTGAGCCACATTTTTCAAACTTGCCACTTTGGGGCCAACACCAATTCACCCTACATTGTGGTAACTATTTTTTTTAAATTTTAATCCCAGCTCACCCTAGCGGCACGCTAGGGATATTTTCATCATTTTTCACATTTATTGACAATTTCACATAGAATCACATTGAATATCACTTTTTTTAGTAACTAGTTACAGTTACCAAATAAAGTAACTTCAAGTTACCTGAAAATTTACTTTTTTCACTTTCCTAATTTTTAAATTTAAAAATCAAAATAACTAAGGTGATAATTCATAAAATAGTATGTTGTGTTATTAGGACCGAAACCGTCTTTTTAACATAGTAGTTCAATTTTCTACCAAAATATTTGAATTTTCTACCTAAAAGAAAAATGAATTTGAAACAAAACAATTGAATTTTCAACTAAAATTGTCGATCTTCAACTAAATAATTGAATTTTTTAATTTTCAAACAAAATAGCTCGAACCTTTACAATTTTTTTTTATCAAAAGAGATGAATTTTAAAACCAAAAACAATACTTTTCAAACTAAAAGAACACTTTTCATCAAAAGAGTTGAATTAAAAAAAAAGTCGTTATTTTTCAACCAACTGGTTGAGTTTTATATGAGAAAAGTTGAATTTTTAACAACATGAATTTTTAAACAAATGGTTGATTTTTCATTCCGAAAATATTAATTAGAACAAAAAAAAAATTAATTTTTCAACCACATCGTTGAAATTTGTACTATTTTAAAACCAAAAATGTTAATTGTTAACAAAAGAGTTAAATTTCCAACAAAAAAGTTATTTTTCAACCAAATAGTTTAGTTTTCTGAAAATACGAATTTAAAACAATATAGTTAAATTATTATTTAAAGGTATGAATTTGCAACTAAAATTATAAATCTTTAACCAAACGACCGAATTTTCAACAAAAACGTATGTTTGTTTGCAACCAATTAGTTAATTTTTACCCAAAATATTTGAATAAAAAAAACATAAGTTTTCAATCCAAATAGATGAATTCTCAACGAAGAATATAATTTATTTTAAAATATATTTTACATTGAAATCAAACACATTGGAAGTCAGCAAAAAAATACGAATTTTCATCAAAATAGATGTATCCTGAACCAAATCAGATTAATTTTGTACCAGCATAGTTGCATTTTCAGCAACAACAAACAAGATTTTTTAATTAAAAAAGATAAATTTTCAAACTAAAAATAGCATTTTGAGCTAAAAAAAAATTTTCCTGCAAGTTATTGAATTTTTAACAAAGAAGTTACTTTTCAACCAAATAGTTGGGCTTTCTACCAAACTAGTTAAGTTTTTTTGAAAATACATCCATTTTCAACCAAATACATGAATTTTCAACCAAATAGTTGATTTTTCTTAAATTAAATATCAATTTTCAACAAAAAAGTTACTTTTTAACCGAACAGTTGGGTTTTGCTACAAAAATAGTTAAATTTAAAAAAAAAATACACAAATTTTCATACAAATAGTTCATTTTTAATATCTAAAATATTCATTTTTAATGGAAAATCTAATTTTTAACAAAATATTTCAATTTTCCACAATTTTCAAACCAAAAAGAAAAATTTTCGATAAAATAGTTGGATTTTCAAGCCAAAAGGATGAATTTTCAACCAAAAGTTACTTTTTAACCAAATAGCTGGACTTTCTAAGAAAATAGTAAAGTTTTTTAAAAAATATCATCCAAATTTTCTGCTATTTTCAGAGCAAAAAGACGAATTTTCAAGAAAAAGAGTTAAATTTCAAACAAAAGTTCATTTTCAAACAAATACTTGAATTTTGTACAAGAAAAAAAAACGAATTTGAAAGAAAATAGTTAATTTTTCATCTAAATAGTTTAATTTTCAACAACAAAAAAAAACAATTTTTATGAAAAAGGATACATTTAAAAACGAAAAAGCTAATATTTGCACCAAGAAAGAAAAAATATTTCTAAATTGTTTTATTTTCAAACCAAAAAGACGAATTTTATATTAAAAAGTTACATTTTTAAGCGAAAAGGATGATTTTTCAATGAAAAAGTTACTTTTCTTACTAGTTACTTCAACCAAACAATTGGATTTTCAACAAAAAAAGTGAAATAAAAAAAATGCATACATTTTCAACCAAAAAGTTGAATTTCACACCATTTTCAGATTAAAAGGACGAATTTTTAAGAAAAAGAGTTAAATGTCCAAAAAGAATTAATTTTCAATCAAATTTTTGAATTTTGTACAAAAAAAAAAAAAAGAATTTGAAACAAAAGTTAATTTTTCATCTAAATAATTTAATTTTCAACAAGCAGAAAAAAGACATTTTTTACCACAAAGGATAAAATTTATAAAACGAAAAAGCTGATTTTTGAACCATGAAAGAAAAAAAGTCTTATACATTGTTTAAGTTTCAAACCAGAAAGACGAATTTTCTATAAAATAGTTAAATTTTCAAGCCAAAAGAATGAATTTTCAACGAAAAAGTTACCTTTCAACTAAATAGTTGGACTTTAGCAAAAAAGTAAAATTAAAAAAAAATTGTCAACCAAAAAGTTGAATTTTCTACAATTTTCAGATCAAAAAGATGAATTTGCAACAAAGAAAGAGATTTTTTACCAAAAAAGTTCAATTTTCAGCCATCAATTTTTCGACGAAAAATTTAACAATTAATATTAATACAACCAAAAAAGATTTTAATTTAAAATCACAGTTGAATTTAACCAAGAAAGAAGAATTTTCAACAAAATAGTTGTATCCTCAATTAAAAAAGATTAATTTTCTACCCATAATTGACGTATAAAAAAGCACAAAAAACTTTAAAATAACTCAAATTAAAGTTCGGAATTACTACAAAAATGATAACCAAGTTACATTACAAGTTACTTTTTAAAGTAGTAGCAAACCTATTGGGAATGGCTAAACTTCGTTACACCACCTGGTGACAAAAATCCGAACTAGAAAGAATAGGTAGAATTTTAAAGATGCATTTATTGGATACCAAAAATAAGTCTTTATCGGCACCTCAGGGGTGTAGATGAAATTTACATTATCTAAAATAAAAAAATATTTTTTTACAGAAATATTTTTCTAAAAAAACAAAGATCCTTAATTTTAGATTTTAATTGTTAGGTGTACATTTTATTTTTACGAATTTTAAAATGCAGTTTTAAAGACTTAAGCCATTAAAAATTAGGAGCGTTTGAAATAGAAGATTTTAGATTAAAAAAAAACATTTTTAGTTGATCAACTGTGAATATAAGTTAATAATGATTTTAAAAATTGAACTGTTCTATAAGATTTAAAAAGTAAATAATACTTAATTTTAAAAGACTATTCGAAATCAGAATTTCCAGTTTCTAACGTTAAATATTATGGAAACTATTTCAATTGGAAAGTCTTATTAGTTAAACACATGTAAATGCCCAATTGAAACTTTATAACTTAAAAATAATATATTCATAATTAAAATCTTTTATTAAATTTCACATATTTATTCTAAGCTATTCAATTAAAAATATTTGAATTAAGAGAAATAAGAATTACTTAATATTTAAAAATATATCTGTTTATTTAAAATCAGTAATTGTAGTTAAATATTAAATAATAAATTTTGAACGTTACATTTTAATTGCTCTATTTAAAAAATTTAATTTTGAAGTCAAACTTTTGAACTTCGATGTACAAATAACAATTGAATACATATTATTTTTTTAAATCAAGGAAGTTAAAGAAATATTTAGAAGTTTTGAAATAATTCAAAGTCAATTTAAAATTTGTAATGATTTGAAATAATTTAAACAAAGTGCCTACGTGTACCGACAAAATCCGGCTATTAGTAATACAATTTCAGAGTAAATAGCCCACAGACTAATTTAAAACAAAATGTAGATTTTGGCAGATTTTAAACACAAAATTTAAAAGCTTTTTACGAATTTTGAATGGCTTCAGAAGATTAAAAAAAAATTTAATGTGAAAATTGAAAACGATTTTTGTTTTGAAAAGACAATTTTGAGTTATTGTTTAAAAAGATTTAGAAAGATTTACAAAATTATGAAAAAATTAATGTAGAAGATTTTAAGGAAATTTATTTCATTTGGAAGAATTAAAAAAAAAATTAAAAATTGGATTCATTTCACAGGATGTTTAATGCAGATGTTTCAAGAATTTCGAATAAGATTTGAAAGCATTTTCAGGATTTCTTAACCGTTTAAAATTTTAATAATTTAACTTTTAATTTAAGAAGTGTTCAGTTTATAAGAAAAATGTAATCGTTAATTTTTAATGTCTCTGGCTTAAAATTGCTTTAAATTATATAATTTTTCAAATTCATTGATCGATTCTTTAATTTATACTTTAGAGCATTGACAATGTTAACGTGAATTTATATTTTTAGAACTGGATCTTCATCTTTGAACTCTACAATTTATAAAAGTTAAAAAATTTATTTTTCAGTTCAACTGATTTAGTTAAAAAAAAAGCAATTTGAATCAAATTTAAATACAAAATTACTGAATGTTAAGACTTTTAAACTTCAATTTAAAAAATTTGAAATTCGAGAGTTCTACTTTGAGTGCTTTCATTTGCAGCTCAGTTTTTATTAATTCAAATGGAAAAATTGTTAGCTTTAAAGTTCATTTTTTTAAATTTCATCGCTACATACATTAATTAAAGTTTATTTAAACATAAATTCATTGAAAGTTACACGAAATAGTGAAATAATTGTTGCTTTTTTTTAAACCTATTTGACAAAAATGTATTTTTTTACTGTATAAGATGGAAATTCCATCTAAAACTATTTGTTTTTGATGAAGATTTTTTTTAGTATTTAATAATTATTTTATATTTCACAAAACTATCGTAAAAATACTTTTATGTAAAAATTAATTTACATCTTTAAAATTTTACCTACTCTTTCTAGTTACAGTTTTCAACGCCAGGTGGCGAAATGGTAGACCACCATTCCCAAAACCTCAAAAGTTACAAATAACATAATTTTTCAGTAACTTACTTGTAACCAGTTTCTGTCCAATACTCTTTTTGACAACGAAATAAATACAAAACATAACTACTATTATTCTGTAAAAAAATATACAAATAGTGCTGAGTTTTATGTGAAATTGTGAATAAATGTGAAAAAAGATGAAAATGTGCCCTAGCGTGCCCAGCAAACGAAACGGTCACGCGATACGCTAGGGCATCGAATTTTTTTTTTGTAATAAAACAAATTTTTTCAGGTGCTCCCAACCGAGATTGGTTACCGAACCCTGAAAATTTTGATCCAGTACATGTACAGTGGAGAAGCAACCGTGACAAATGATCAACTCGAGGGTGTCCTGAAAGCCGGAGACATCCTCAGAGTGAGAGGACTCTGGAGATCGAACACCGGAGGCAGTAAGAAGGAAAATATCCAATCCAACAACCAGAAAGTCGAACGAGACAAGCGGGAACCGCCCCCCTTAACCGGACAAATCCAAAAGATAAAACTCGTTCAGCCAGCAGAAAAAACCGCCCTCGAAAATGTCCCTCAGGCTACAACGCCTCAAGCTAATCTCCAGAGCAGCGCTCTTCCGGCACAGAATAAGCCACTCGAGAGGAAAAATAGCGAGAGGGAAGAAGTTGAGGAGGAGAAAATCGACGAAATTGATGAGAAAATTCTCTTGGAAGAACCGAAAAATGCGGACCATAGCAAGCACAAGGAAAGTGTCGATGTCATTCCAAAGAAGAGGAAAAGTGCGGCTGATTCCGAGTCTACGAAGTCGAAGAGCGAAAGTGGAGATAATGTAAGGGGCCCTTCCAGTCAAGGATTCATCTTTTTAGTTTGAAAATTTGATCTCTTCTAGTTCCAAATTCAACAATTTCAATGAAAATTGCTATTTTTTCATTGAAAACTCAACTATATTTTTGAAAAACCACGTATCTGGTTAAAAAATCGATTTTCTTTGTTTAAAATTATCTTTTTCCGTGAAAGTTTATGTTCTTGTTTGAAAAATTGTTAGAAAAATATTTTTTTGTTTGGTTGAAGCTTCATCTTTTTAATTAAAAATTTATTTCTTTGTTTCGTTTTTTTTTTTGCAGTTTTCTTGGAAAGTTAATCTTGCTGCATAAGAATTCTTTTTTTCGGTTAAAAATTATTATTTTAGTTGAAAATTTATCTTTTAGGTCAAAATAAAGTTATTTAGTCGAAAGTTAAATTCTTTTGTAAAAATTAATTTGTTCGTTCGAAGCTTCATCTTTTTAATTAAAAATTTATTTCTTTGTTTCGTTTTTTTTGCAGAAAATTGTTTTTTTTTTTTTAATTCTTCTTTTCGGTTAAAAATACAAGTATTTCAATTAAACATTCATCATTTAAGTAGAAAATATGTCTTTTAGGTTGGAAATAAAATTATTTGGTTGGAAGTTAAACTCTTTTTTAAAAAATTAATTTTTTGTTTGGTTAAAAATTGATCGTTTCAGTTAAAAATGTATCTGTAGAAAATTAACTTTGTCTTGGAAAGTTAATCTTGCTGTATGAGAATTCTTCTTTTCGCTTAAAAATTATTATTTTAGTTGAAAATTTATCTTTTAGGTCAAAATAAAGTTATTTAGTCGAAAGTTAAATTCTTTTGTAAAAAATTAATTTGTTCGTTCGAAGCTTCATCTTTTTAATTAAAAATTTATTTCTTTGTTTCGTTTTTTTTGCAGAAAATTGTTTTTTTTTTTTAATTCTTCTTTTCGGTTAAAAATACAAGTATTTCAATTAAACATTTATCATTTAAGTATAAAATATATCTTTCAGGTTGGAAATAAAATTATTTGGTTGGAAGTTAAACTCTTTTTTAAAAAATTAATTTTTGGTTTGGTTACAAATTGATCATTTTAGTTAAAAATGTATCTGTTTGTAGAAAATTATTTTTGTCTTGGAAAGTTAATCTTGCTGCATAAGAATTCTTTTTTTCGGTTAAAAATTATTATTTTAGTTAAAAATTTATCTTTTAGGTCAAAATAAAATTATTTAGTCGAAAGTTAAATTCTTTTGTAAAAAATTAATTTGTTCGTTTGAAGCTTCATCTTTTTAATTAAAAATTTATTTCTTTGTTTCGTTTTTTTTGCAGTTTTTTTGCAGTTTCTTTGCAAAAAATTGTGTTTTTTTTTTTAATTCTTCTTTTCGGTTAAAAATACAAGTATTTCAATTAAACATTTATCATTTAAGTATAAAATATATCTTTCAGGTTGGAAATAAAATTATTTGGTTGGAAGTTAAACTCTTTTTTAAAAAATTAATTTTTGGTTTGGTTAAAAATTGATCATTTTAGTTAAAAATGTATCTGTTTGTAGAAAATTATCTTTGTCTTGGAAAGTTAATCTTGCTGTATGAGAATTCTTCTTTTCGCTTAAAAATTATTATTTTAGTTTAAAATTTATCTTATAGGTCAAAATAAAATTATTTAATCGAAAGTTAAATTCTTTTGTAATAAATTAATTTGTTCGTTTGAAGCTTCAGATTTTTAATGAAAAATTTATTTCTTTTTTCAATGTTTTTTTTTAAATGTCTATTTTTTGTAGAAAATTGATTTTTTCTTTGAAAAATCTTCTTTTCGGTTAAAAATACAAGTATTTCAATTAAACATTTATCATTTAAGTATAAAATTAATCTTTCAGATTGGAAATAAAATTATTTGGTTGGAAGTTAAACTCTTTTTTTTTTAATATTAATCTTTTGTTTGGTTAAAGATTAATCGTTTTAATTACAAATTTATTTCCTTGTTTCGCGTTTTTTTTAAATCGATTTTTTTTTTAGGAAATTGTCTTTTTTTTTTAAAGTTAATTTTTCTGTTTGAAAATTATTATTTTCGGATGAAAATTCATGTGTTCCAGTTAAATATTTATCATTTAAGTTGAAAATTCATCTTATAGGTTGGAAATAAAATTATTTGTTTGGCAGTTAAACTCTTTTGTTACCATTTTTTTTTTTTTTTTTGATTGCTGAATCATCTTTTTAATTAAAAATTATCATTTTAGTTGAAAATTTATTTTTTAAGTTTAAAATAAAATTATTTAATCTTAAGTTAAACTCTTTTCTAACAAATTAATTTTTTGTTTGATTAAAGATTGATCGATTAAATTAAAATTTTTGTTAGAAAATTATCTTTTTGTTTGAAAGTCACTCTTGTTGTTTTAAAATGCTTTTCTTTCGCTTAAAAATGATGATTTTAGTTGAAAATTTATCTTTTAGGGTGGAAATAAAATTATTAGATCAAAAGTTCGATTCTTTTGTAAAAAATTAATTTTTTTGTTTTGTTTGAAGCTTCATTTTTTTAATTAAAAATTTATTTCTTTGGTTCTCGTATTTTTTAAAGATCGATTTTTTTTTGTAGAAAATCATCTTTTTGTTTGAAAGTTAATCTTCCTGTTTGAAAAATCTTCTTTTCGCTTAAAAATTATAATTTTTGTTGAAAATTTATATTTTAGGTTAAAATAAAATTATCTGATTCGAAGTTAAACTCTTTTGTTAACATTTTATTTTTTTGTTGTTAAAGATTGGTCATTTCAATTAAAAAATTATTTCTTGGGTTCGCGTTTTTTTTAAAGATCGATTTTTTTGTAAAAATTTTATTTTTTCTTTGAAAATTCTTTTTTTCAGTTAAAAATTCAAGTATTCCAGTTAAATATTTATGATTTAAGTTAAAAATTCATGTTTTAGATTAGAAATAAAACTATTTGTTTGGAAATTAAACTCTTTTTTAAATATTAATTTTTTTTGTTTGGTTAAAGAATAATTGTTTTAATTAAAAATTTATTTGCTTCTTCGCGTGTTTTTTTTTTAAAAGATCGTTTTTTTTTGTAGAAAATTATCTTTTTCTTTGAAAGTTAATTTTGCAGTTTGAAAATTCTTCTATTCAGTTAAAAATTCAAGTACTCTGGTTAAATGTTTGGTTGGAAGTTAAACTCTTTGTTACAGTTTTTTTTATGATTCATTTTTTAAATTAAAAATTTATTTAATTTCAATTAAAAATGTATTTCTTTGGTTCGCGTATTTTGTTAAAGGATTGAATTTTTTGTAGAAAATGGATTTTTCTTTGAAAATTCTTTTTTTTTGGTTACAACTTCAAGTATTCCAGATAAATATTTATCATTTAAGTTGAAAATTTATCTTTTAGGTTGAAAATAATTTTATTTGATTGGAAGTTAAACTCTTTTTTTTAAATATTATTTTTTTTATTTATTTTTTGTTTAGTTAAAGATTAATTGTTTTAATTAAAAATTTATTTCCTTGGTGCGCGTTTTTTTTTTTAAAAGATCGTTTTTTTGTTGCCAAAAATTATCTTTTTCTTTGAAAGTTAATCTTGCTGTTTGAAAATTCTTCTTTTCGCTTAAAAATTATGATTTTAGTTGAAAATTTATCTTTTAGATTGGAAATAAAATGATTTGGTCGAACGTTAAATTCTTTGTAAAAAATTAATTTTTTCTTTGATTGAAGAGTGATCGTTTTAATTAAAAATTTATTTCTTTGATTCGCGAATTTTGTTAAAAGATCGATTTTTTTGTAAAAAATTATCTTTTTCTTTGAAAGTTAATCTTACTGTTTGAAAATTCTTCTTTTTGGTTAAAAATTATCATTTTAGTTAAAAATTTATCTTTTAGGGTGAAAACAAAATTATTTGTCGGAATTTAAACTCTTTTGTAAAAAAGTAATTTTTCTTTTGTATGAATCTTTATCTTTTTAATCACAAATTTATTTATTTGGTTCGTGTATCTTTTTTAAAGCTCGATTTTTTGTGTGGAAAATTATCTTTATCTTTAAAAGTTAATCTTTCTGTTTGAAAAATCTTCTTTGCGAGAAAAAATGCAAGGTTTCCAATTAAATATTTATAATTTTAGTTAAAAATTCATCTTTTAGCTTGAAACTAAAATTATTTGTTTGGAAGTTAAATTATTTTGTTAAAAATGATTTTTTTTTGTTTGGTTGATGATTCTTTTTTTTTAATTAAAAATTTATTTCTTTGGTTGAAAAATGAGATGTTTGATGAAACGTTTGTTAAAAAAATTACCTTTTTTAGTTGAAAATTATTCTTTTTTATACAAATTAATCTTCTTGGTTGAAAATAAATTTGTTTTCTAAAAATTCAATTATTCTAGTGAAAGATTCATCATTTCAATTGAAAATTCATCTTTCTAGTTTAAAATTTAACAATTCCAGTTAAATATTTACAATTTTATTTGAAAATTGATCACTTTGTTTCATAATATAACTATTTAATTAAAAATTTTTTAAAAATTCTGATCAAAAAATTTTCTTTCCTACTAAAAAGTTTATTTTTTAACCAAATAAACAAATTTTCAACCAAAAAAATCAATTTTCAACAAAAATTTTAATTTTCAGCTAAAACTTTTGATTTTTTACTAAATTGTTTAGTTTTTGTAAGAACAAAAAATTAACGTTTTGCCAAATATTTAAATTTTCAAATAAATAGTTTATTTTTTAAACAAAATAATTGAATTTTCAACCAAAAAATGTAATTATCAAACAAAAAGTTTAATTTCTTGCTAAAATGTATTAATGGATATTTGAAATTTAATTTACATTTGGTAAATTTTAAATATAGTTACAATTATTCAAAAAGGGTAAATTTTGAATCAAGAAGATTAATTGTTTACCGAAAAAGACGAATTTAAAGGATAAATTTTTAATTAAAAATATCAATTTTTACCCGAAATGGAATATTAACTTTTTCAGTTAAAAAAATTAAATTTTGGAAAGAAAAGCGAATGCTTGACAACATAGTTCAATTATCAGCCGAAGAGATAAATTTTTAACTAAAATGGTCAATCTTTAACAAACAAACAAATTAATTTTTAACAAAAGAGTTGAATTTTCCATTAGGTAATAGAAAGATGAAATGATTTAAGCCCAGAAGATTAATTTTCTACCGAAAAAGTCTAATTTTTCAATCAAATAGTTGAATTTTCAACTAAAAAAATAAATAATTAAACAAAAGTGTAAAATTTATAGCTAGAAAAATAAATTCTTTGCCAAAAAATAAATAGTTCAATTTTAATTATCAAAATCAATCTTCAAACTAAGATGATACGAATTTTCAACTAAAAAATAAATTTTTAATAAATTAGTTGAATTTCGAACCAAGCATTTGAAGTGATTAAAAGTGATTTTTAAACTTTTTAAATTATTATTAAACTGTACGGTTGCAGGGCAATTTTTCCAAAAATTCGCAAACTTTTTCAAAATTTATTATCAGGAAACGTACTAAACTTTAAAAAGCCTAGTTTTTCGCGCGACCCCCTCCTTCCTCCCTAGCGCCACGCGTGAGCATAGAAAGTTAATTTTTTGATAAAAAAAATTATATTTTCGGGTTGAAAATTCAACAATTTGTTAGAAAATTAATGTTTTTGTTAAAAATTAAACTATTTATTTTAAAATTAAACGATTTCGTAAACAAAGAACTTGATTGCAATAATAACCGTTTTGTTCCGACGATCCGCTAGGGCTAATTTTCACATTTATTCACCATTTTTCCCCTTGACAGGAGTTGAATTTGGATCTTCTCGTGAAGGACGAACCGATTGATTGGGACGAGTCGATGGATCCTTCGGATTCACTCACGATCGATCATGACATTGACATTAAGCCCGTGAGTCTTGCCTTAAATTTTAAATAGTTCGAAAAAATATTCCAAAAATATTTTTGATAATTTGAAATCAAAAATTGGAAAAAGAAAATCTTACCACTTTTTTTCCTGATTCCAGG
Source organism: Belonocnema kinseyi (assembly GCF_010883055.1). Lineage (NCBI taxonomy): Eukaryota > Metazoa > Arthropoda > Insecta > Hymenoptera > Cynipidae > Belonocnema > Belonocnema kinseyi. The sequence goes on along the minus strand of NC_046657.1, from coordinate 17,086,500 downwards.
AAATCGTACACAGTGCGGACGAGGATGGAGACATCGAAGAAGAGGAATATACACCACTAACATGTGATATGTGCAGCCAAACTTTTAACAGACCTTCCGATTGGGTTAGACACATAGAATTCACACACGCCGACATGACAGAAAATCGAAGAAAAAGGCGAAAGGTACTTTAAGAGTCATTTAAAAATTACTTCACGCTATTTTTAAGACGTCAACACTCCCCTTCTTCACAACTCTTCACTCAAAGCTTAAAACTTCCGCCCTAGCGTGCCCTTCTGAGCACGCTAGGGCATATTTTCATCCTTTTTTGCGTTTATTCAAAATTTCACATAGAACTAAACACTATTTTTAATCTTTTTAAACATTTTTATTTATTCATTCATATTTATTCCTGTGTTTAAAAATTAAGAATTAAAATCTGTGTGCGGCAACACATAAATATAAATTAATATAAATGTGCGCAAATATCAAAAGTGTTGAGTTTTATGTAAATTTGGAATAAATATAAAAAAAGGATGAAAATATGCCCTAGTGGGCCAATTGAAGGGGATGGTCAATTTATGGTCATGATTTACTAGATACGCTAGGGAATATTTTCATCCTTTTTTGCGTTTATTCGCCACATTTTTGAGTGACATTTTTTTTCTTGGATTTCATTTGATAAACGACTAAAATGTAACATAAAATATACAAAAATAATATTTTAATAGACTTTTTATCTTAAAATTTTAGTTCACAGAACAGGTTGAATTTTCAGAAAAACGAAAGAATTAATTTTAGAACAAAGATACTTGTATTTTTAACCAAATTGTTGATTCTTCAAGCCAAAAAGACAAATTGTTTAGAAAATATTTAAATTTGCAGCTTAGAACTTTTGTACAGAACTTATCAATGAAAAATTTTATATATTTGATATTTCAACGAAGAAAATATTTTAGTTTTCAAATCAAAAATAGTAAAATATAAACAGAAAGAGGAATTGTCAACAAAATAGTTGAATCCTGAATCAAAATAGATTAATTTTCAATCCAAAAATTACATTTGTAACCACATAGTTGAATTTGCAGTTTAATAAAAGTATTTTCCAACAAAACAAAAAATAACCCATTAATTTTCAATAAAATAGTCAAATTTTTTTTTAATAATTGAATTTTTAAACTACAATGATGAATTTTCAACCAAATAGTCCAATTTTCAAACAAAAAGTTTTTTTCTTTTCAATCAAAAAATTACGCAGCACGAAGTAGTATAAGGAGACATCACTCCCGGAAAACTTGGACGCGTGAATTCGAATTTAGTTCGTTTGCATCCCTCGTAGCGCCTCTTGCGAAAAAATGCGAAACCGAGAACTTTTTCAAAATTCTTTGCTTTTTCCTTGTAAAATTTTTTATTTCAAAAAATTAATATTAAAATTCCAGCATTTTAATCTTGTGATACTTTTAATATAGAATATTTTATAAACGGAATAAAACAGTATTTCATATACAAATTTAAAATTTTCAAATTTATTAAATGAATCCAAACAAAAAAATGTCTTTTTTAAAAAATATTGAAATTTATACAAAAAACTATGAGTTTTAAAACGAAAAAATGAATTTTCAACAAATAAAGATTTTTAACTCTATAAAGAAAGTTTATATAAATTGTTCAACCTTCAAGCCAAAAGACGAATTTTCTCTACAAAAGTTTAATTGTCTTTACAAAAAAATATGACTTTACAGAAAAAGATTAATTTTCCACCAAACTGATGCATTTTTATCCAAGAAAAATGAAATTTGAAACTAAAAATTTTTTTCCAAAAAGGCGAATTTTCAACTAAAAAATATCAATCGTAAAAAACGGAAAAGTTACATTTTCAGTTTAAAAATTAATTGTAAACAATAAAAAATTGTATTTGCCACTAAACAATTAAATTTTCAAACATACATAAGCCTTTAATCAAACAAATACATTTTTAACAATGTAGTTTAACTTTTAACCAAGTAGTTAATTTTCCAATTAAAAAAGATTAATTTTCAACTTAAAATATAAATCTTTAACAAAAAAGTAATTTCTTAACAAAGTGATAGAAGAAATTTAATTTTTTCAATGAATATCTATCTTTTTGGTTAAATATCATTCTTCTTTGCTTGAGTATCAAGCAAATGAATTTTCAATCTAAAATGACGAATGTTTAAACAAAAAGGACGACTTTTAATAAAATTGTTGAATTCTCTAGCAAATAGTTGCATTTTTATCAAACAAGGTAAAATTCCTCTTAAAGCAGAAAAATTTTTAATTACAAAAAAATTGAGTTTTCATCCAAAAAAGATTCTAGTTGACTCAGAAAGATCAAAAATTAAATTTTTCAACAAAAAAATTCATTTTCTCCAAAAAAAATTGAATTTTCAATCGAAAAAGACGAATTTGTTCAACCAAAAAGGATTATTTTTTAACTAAATACTTAAATTCTAAGAGTCCAGTTCACTTTCTAACGCCAAAATAAAAAATGTAAACAATTTGCATCCATAATGGATGTCTTTTTAAGAAAATTATTAAATTTTCAACTAAATAATCAGATTTATAACTGCAAGGAAAACCTGCAAAAGAATGTTGTTGCGAATTTTCAAAATTCTAATCTGAAAATATTTCATTTTTTCAGTTTTTAACTTGTTGAAATTTTAATCCTAAAGTATTCAGATTTGAGATTCTTCAATTCAAAATACGATTATTCAATTTTAAACGCTTTCAATTAGAAATGATACAATTTTAACTCCTTTCTAAAAAAATTCTCCATTAAAAAAAATTTCAATGTAAAACGCTCTCAATTACAAATAATACAGTTTTAATTCCTTTGAATTTTCAAAATTGTAATTGTAAAATATTTCCTTTTTGATATTTTGAACTTGTCCTATTTTCGAAATTTTCTTATTATCTTAAATCATTGAAATTCGAGATTCTTATATTTAAAATAAAATTGTTTTATTTTCAAAACTTTAAATAAAAGTCAACAATAGTGGGGTCTTCTTATTCTACTTCGTGATGATGAGTTCTCAAAGAAAAATATAAACGTTGTTATTTAAACAATTTTAGTTTTGATTTAATTTTAATTTTTTCAACTTTAAGTTAAAAACAATCGAATTCAATAAAAAAAAACGACGAATTGTGAACAAAGCAGTTAATTCCTCAATCAAAACAGATAAATTTTTGACAAAAAATTGCATTTTAAACCAAAACAGGTACAATTTCTACCAAAAGAGATGAATATTCAACCAGAAAAATAATTCTTCAACAAAAAATATGAATTTTCAAAAAAAAAAAAGAGTTTTTAACAAAATAATTAGATTTTCAACCAATAAGATGAATTTTCAATCAAAAAATGTTGAAATCTTAAGGGCAAATTTAATAGTTGATATCTCAAACCAAAACGTTTTCAATTTAAAATAAAAAATATTTGAATTCAACCAAAAAAGAAGAATTTTTGACCAAATCGTTGAATCCTTGACTAAAAAAGATTTATTTTTAACCCAGCAGTTGTATTCTTAACGAAAAATTATCAAATTTTTACCAAAACAGATGAATTTCCAACAAGAAAGTTGAATTTTTAAACCAAAAGGACAAGTTTTTGACAAAACCATTGAATTATCATCTCTCAAATGTAAATTATCAAGAAAAAAAATGATTTTCATACAAAAAAAAAAAATAATTTTCAACGGAAAAGTGAAGTAAAAAAAAGAATTATCTATAAAAGAATAAAATTTTCGTCTCCAAAAGTTGATTTAAAAAAAAAAAATCAAGAATTTTCAACAAAATTGTTAAAGTTTCAACCAATGAGATAGATTCTCAACTAATAAAGTAGTTCAACTTTGAACTAAGTGGTTGGATTTTTAACCAAAAAGTTGAGCTTTTAATTCAAAATAATGAATTTTCTACAAAAAAATTGAATTTTTATCTCAAAAATGTGAATTTTCAGGAAAAAGGTTAATTATTTAACAACTAGTTGAATTTTAAACTAAAAGCGATGAACTTTCTATTAATAATAAAATAGTTAAATTTTAAATTGAAAATAAAATTATTTTTAACCAAACAGATGAATTTTCAACAAAAAAGTTTAGTTTTTGAGTCAAAAAGATGAATTTTCTACAAAACAGCTGAATTTTTAGCCCTAAAATACGTATCGTTATCAAATAATTAATGTTTGACCAAATTTGTTATTTTTAAACTAAAAAATATCAATTTTTAACGAAAAATGGTTTATATAAAAGTAGAAAAAGTCGATTTTCAAACAAAAAAATGACGAATTTTTAATTTATCCGTTTTTAACCGATAATGTTATATTTCAATTTTTAAGTAACAAAGTTAATTTTAAATCAGAAAAGAACAAATTTTCAACAAAATAGATAAAATTTTTGACCAGCATAATGAGTTTGCAATAAAGTTATTTTACTTTTAAGTATGTAGTTGAATTTTCAACTAAAAAACATCAGTTTTAACCAATAATAGTACATTTAAATTATCAGTTAAAAGAAAAAGTAATTTTCTATTAAAAAGGACGTTCTTGTCAACAAAAAATTTGAGTTTTTTATCCAAAAAGACAAACTTTCTACAAAAGAGTTGAATTTCCATTTGGATAATGTGATTTTTCAAGACAAGTGTTAATTTTCAATTAAAAAGTTGAATCTTATACCAGAAACGATGCATTTTAAACAAAAAATCAAATAGTTAAATTTTCAATCGAAAAAAATATTTTCAACCCAAAAGATGAATTTTCAACCAAAAAGTAAAATTGTTAAGTCAAATAAATGAATTTTCTGCAAAACAGTAGAATTTTCAGCCCCAAAATATTAATTTAAAACAAATGTTTAAAACAAAATGGACAGTTGTAGTACAACAAATTAATTCAAACATCAATATTTTCATCTCTAAAAATCGTTCTTCGACTAATAAAATAAATTTTCCACAAAGTAGTTTAATTTTTAACCAAGCAGTTCAATTTATAATTAAGAAGATTGTTTTTTTTTTAACGAAAAACACAAATTTATAACAAAATATATCAGTTTTCAACGAAATTGTTGAATTTTGAACTAAAAATTCTCCCTTTTTAACCAATAACAGTACTTTCAACCGAGTAATTGAATTTTCTTCAAAAAAATACCAGGGTGACCATTGGACCGGGAAAATCGTGAATTTTTTGATACCGGGAAAAACCGGGAAACAACGCTGATTTTTTTTCTTACCGGGAATTTTACAAATATTTAGAAGAAAAAACTATCCACGTTCGATTTTAACAGGTTTTAAATAATTAGTTGAATTGTTATGTTTTTCAATTATGCTATCACTTAGCTTAAAATGCGTAATTCAAAATTTTTTTAATATAAAAATTTTCCATTAAAAATTTTAATTTTCAAGCTTACATTTTTAATTTAAAGAATTTTTTAATATTTTCTTAAAGACTTCAACAAATAAAAAATAAAAGCCTTTGATGTTGAAAATTTCTGATAAAAAACATTTTTAATTAATAAGTAAATATTTTTTTTTAATTTTTCTGTACTTTAAGGGATAAAAAATGAACAAAAACGATTTGACAAAACGATTTTAAATAAGTTCAAAATTTAAGAATTTTCAAATTTTAACGTTGAAACTTAATCGGTTTCAATTTGAAAATCTTAGTCGTTAAACAAATATGAACGTGTGTCTGAAAGTTTATAAACTATTTTCAACTTAAAAATAACTTCATAATAATATATTCTGAATTAAAGGATTTTATTAAATCTAAAATATTGATTCAGTCTAAAATATTCCACTTTTAACGCATTCAATTTGAAATTTTTAATTAAAAAAAAAAAAATTATTGAATACTTAGCCATATTTGAATTGGAATTTGAGACAAGTAAATTGAAACCAAATATTTAAAAGCAATGAATCTTTAACTGAATTTTTTGTCATAGTCCTTTTTTGAACATTTTGTTCAAATCTTTGAAAAACTTGTTAAATAATCTCTTAAAATAATTTTTGAAAATGAAAAATTATTTTTAATTTTCCTATGAATCTTAAAAAAATGTTTTTATTCTATTGAAGTCTTTCACAATTCTTGAATAAAATCTAATTTTTTTGTTTAAAATCTGCGAAAATCTACATTTGATTTTATATTAGGCTATCATTTCAAGTTTTACATTAAGTTTGAATTTTTTCGTAACTTCTACATATTTCTTAAAATTACTCAAATTTCGCCTGAAAATAATAAATGTTCAATTGTTATTTATACATCCAAATGGTAAAGAAATTTTCTAATATTTGCAGGATTTTCAGAAAATTATAGAAAAAGTTCAATTAATTTTGACAGATATTTAGAAGTTCTGAAAAAATTCACAAAATCATTTTAAATTTAAAACAAATTTAAAACAACTTCTAGATTTCTCAAGATTTTGAAATAAAATTTTGAAGCTTTCCAAGGATGTTTAAACTATTTAAAAAGAAAATTTGAATACAACATTTTTTAATTAAAAACTTTTATATTTCAATTTTAAAAGTTCAAAATTTAGCAGTTACACTTTGAATATTTTCATTTGCAGATCAGTTTTTATTACCTAAAGCGGAAATTTTTTTAGCTTTAGTGTTCCATTTTTTAAATTTCATTGACTATGAAAAATGTTTGCGAACCGGGAAATGACCGGGAATTTATTTCGTCGACTGAAACGGACACCCTGAATACGAACTGTCAATGAAAAACGTAATATTTGAATTTTGAATTAAAAACGATTCATTTTAAACCAAAAATATAAAAAACACAGTAGTGGACTTTTCAATTAAAAAGAATTAACTTTCAACGAAGAATAGATTCATTTTGTTCTTGGGCTCCACATATTTCTATAATTCTATTTTTTCTGTTCACTTCGCATTTAAGCAACAACAACAAAAAATGAGAGAAGGAGAAATTCTTGAAAATAGAAAAAAAATCTTAAAAAAAGAAGTAATTATGTGTCATTTTGAGTCTTGGAATTAAATTTTTAATTGATAGTTCCATGTAGTTTGAAAAGTCGTTAAGAATTTCTGTTATTCTCTGATGGTAATAAAGATTCCTTGAAAAAATTTGACTTTTAACACCGGGCAAAATAATATGTCTATTTCTGAAAAAAAATATATTCTTCGTCAATCGGAAGTTTTTTGGTTTAATTCCCAGTGGAACAAATATCCTTTTTCAGAAAAGTTTTAATTCACAGCTCCATCTAGTCTGAAAAGACGTTAAGAATTTCTGTTATTCTCCGATGGTAATAAAGATTCCTTGACAAAATTTGACTTGTAACACCGGGAAAAATAATGCTTGTATTTCTGAAAAAATATTCTTCGTCGATCTCTGTGGTAGCTTAAGGGAAAAGCACCCGATCGACAATCGTAAGTTCTGTGGTTCAATTCCCAGCGGAGCGAAGGAGAAGATATTTCTTCAGAAAAATTGTAACTTAAAAAAGATGTTAATTCATAACTCCATCTATTCTGAAAAGACGTTAAGAATTTCTGTTATTCTCTGATGGTAATAAAGATTCCTTGAAAAAAAATTGACCTTTAACAGCGGGCAAAATAATGCGTGTATTTCTGAAAAAAATATTCTTTCACAATCGGAAGACTTGTAGTTTAATTCCCAGTGGAGCAAAGATCTTTTTTCAGAAAAGTTTTCATTCACAGCTCCATCTAGTCTGAAAAGACGTTAAGAATTTCTGTTATTCTCCGATGATAAAACAGATTCCTTGAAAAAATTTGAATCTCGGTATCAAAAGGACTATTTTTATCTCCAAATTTTCAATTAAAAAGAATTAACTTTCAACGAAGAATAGATTCATTTTGTTCTTGGGCTCCATATATTTCTATAATTATATTTTTTCTGTTCACTTCGCATTTAAGCAACAACAACAAAAAATGAGAAAAGGAGAAATTCTTGAAAATAGAAAAAAATCTTTAAAAAAGAAGTAAATATGTGTCATTTTGAGTCTTGGAATTAAATTTTTAATTGATAGTTCCATCTAGTTTGAAAATTCGTTAAGAATTTCTGTTATTCTCTGATGGTAATAAAGATTCCTTGAAAAAATTTGACTTTTAACACCGGGCAAAATAATGCGTGTATTTCTGAACAAAAAT